>NC_141076.1:31498772-32098772 GCF_041138505.1 Cibotium barometz | reverse complement strand
ACTGGTTTTGTCATTAAGGGTGATTAATCTTTCTCAAGAGGCAAAAAAAAACCCTTGAATTTGACTAATTTCTCTCAATGGACTGGTTTTGTCATTAAGGGTAATTAATTGTTCTCAAGAGGCAAAAAAATTAGAAAATGTGTAAATTGGGGTCTAAATTGATCATATGAGGAGTCGAAATTAGTGTTTTTGAGTGTTTTGATAGCATTTAGATCCATCAAAACACCTAATCACATCAATTTTTCATCAATTGGAGAAATTTGACTCTCTTTGCTTAATTTTGCCTTAAAAGAGGAGACCATAATTAAGAGTCTAATTAATCTCCTATTTTATATTAATTTACACATTTGTTGATGCACAAAGATTAGCAGCTTGCTCTATCCAATGATGTGCTCAATTGTGTGAATTAATTAGGAATTAGTGGTTAATTAGAGTCCTTGATTAGTATAAAAGAGAAAGATTAGTGAAAGAATTAATCTTGGATTAATTCTTAATCACTTTTTTACATAACTTATTAAGGCTGAGTAGATGCTCATGAGTTGTCAAATTATCCATTTTGGGGGTCATTTATGAAGGGTGTAAGGGGTGTCATTAAAAGGTTGACTTTTTTGATTCCCACTTACCTTTTTGAAAAAATGTCCATATCCCTTTCATTTTAAATTAAAACAAATCCCCCCTCCAAAAAGGGACATTTGTATTTCCCACTAGACTCCAAAAAAATTTGAATTTAATATTCCATGAAGTCCAGTTCACAGCATGAACCATTTTCTGCAACTTCACGGAACTTGAGTTCACGTCCAAAAGGTTCACGTCCTTGGGAACTGCGTAAATTTTTTTTTTTACAAAAATAAATTTAATAGTTCCGTGAAGCGGATCCGGTTCACGGTGTGAACCATTTTCTGCAACTTCACGGAACTTAAGTTCACGCCCAAAAGGTTCACGTCCTCGAGAACCGCACAAAAAAAAACAAATTTAATAGTTCCGTGAAGTCCAGTTCATGGCGTGAACCATTTTTTGCAACTTCACGGAACTTGAGTTCACACCCAAAATGTTCACGTCCTTGGGAACCGCGCAAAATAAAAATCATCAAATTTTATAAAATCCGTGAAGTCCGTCAACGTGAAAAGGGGTCCGTGAGCAAAAGGACTTTGGGAAACACCCTTGTTTGGAGGCCTGTATCTCCTAAACCGTATATTCGATGAAGATGCTCTAAGGCTCATCGAAAAGCTGACATTGAGCTCTTGGACTTTGGACTGCCGTCTGAGTCAAAATCGACTATTTTGGCCTCTGACCAGTAGCCTCAAAATTCAACCCAAAAATTGAGGTAAAAAACAGCCCAGAAAAATTTCAAAAAACGTGAAAACGACGACGAGCCATATTTGGGCTACTTTTTGAAAGTCTAAACGACAAAATCATGGACGACTTAGGGAAACAAAGTTGTAGTACTCTAAAAATAATACAACTCCCTCGTACAGAGTTTTTCAAAATTCCTTTTGGAACACCCTCAAAAATGTGTTGCGAAATAGGGAAAAAATTCTCGAAAAATATTTTCGTCTTGAGACAGTGATGGAATATAGGTTTTAGAACCTCCTCTTCCATTTGGGAAGTTATTACCATACACTTTTTCTGAAAAAATATCAAAGAGGTCGTTTATGTGCGTATAGCGCCTAAGCTATTTAGGGTGAACGAACATCTGTTTGATCTAACGAAGTGTACGCCAAGCCTCTTGAGGCTGTAACGGGCTGTGGGAAAATATAAAAAGCAAAAAAAAAAAACATTGTGTTTGCTCTTTAAGGAGCATTTAGGCGCCTCGACATGGCCAGATAGAGGGAGTGCTAGGGATCACACAAGGACTAAGCCCAATGGCTGACATCTCCGAGCCATTGAGATCTATGCTGCAAATTCACCTCCTAATACCATTGGCCATGCCTATACCAAGCATATCATCGGGTTTTACATCCCCTATCACTTCAATCCCATCGAGCTTTGGTCCCTTACCTAACATCTCCAAAAATCCTATGAGTACCAACCCGTTCTTGGATGCCCACACCTTGGACATACTGACTAGTCTAGGAAGGGGGGTAGCCCAAGGACTCAGTGAGTCTCTTCCAAAAAGAGCACTCACATACGCCTCAGTGACTCATACAGAAATACGACCATACAAATTTTTAAAATTATGGGCAAATATGATGGAACAACAGACCCTGTTCAATTCATTCAAATGTTTGAACAAAGATGTGAAGCCTTTGGAAATCCCAATTGTCCCACCAAGGTACATGCGTTGAACCTATGCTTAGAAGGAAAAGCTAGTCGATGGTTCATCACATTGATGCCTCTACGATCAAGACTAACTCCAAAACCTTGAAATCAACCTTTATACATGGCTTTTCCAGACAAGGTTATCAGGTGGAGTGCAGCAACAAAACTCTATTCAATTAAGCGTCAACCGATTGAATCCATTAGAGATTTTATCCTTCGGATAAAACTCTTAGACTCACGTTGTGAGTCATGGGAAAAATTAATCGATGTTTAAGTGAAGAGATGTTTCATAATGGACTTGAAGAATAATAGCTTACACAACTTGATCATTGTATCCAATCGAGAAACATTCGATCAATGTTGTAAAGAAGCAATACGTTTAGATGACAACATGCTAGAAGATGATCATGCGAGGTGTTCCTCATCTAAACCAAATGAAGCAATGGTAAAAAAAAGATCGATCTCGAAATTAACATTCCCCAAACTCTATGCAGCCTTGCTTAAAACCTTCCAATTGACATCTCTAAGAGAGGATGAAAACCTTCAAAACCAAACATCCTTAATGCCTCTATTACAAGTGAGAAACAAAATGCCTTGTGTGTTGAGTGCAATCACTACGACCATCCCAATCCCCATTGTTCATATAAGGCACATGTTCTTCTATACTGCATATATTGTAGGACCTTTGACCATGATACTAAAAAGTGTCCCGCTTCGTCCACAATTGACTCAAAACTTCCATCTCTCATCACCAAAGAGAAACTGTCCAAAGGGTAGAAACTGCTCAGGAAGCAATTAATCAAAAACACTTCAATGTTTCTATTGTCATGGACCCCACAAGGTGGCAGACTACAGAGTTTGGAATACTTCCATGCCCATAGTCACTGACACACTTGCGACCCATGTGTGAATGATGCAGCATTGATCACATGTTCCAAGATTTCCCAAGAAGAGTTTCTTCAATGCAACTTGCCTTACAAAATACAACTCTTAACATCTTAAGTGTACCAAACCGGCAATTGCACATGGTACCCTTGAATGTGCTTACATGTTTACAAGCCAAGGCACGAGAAACAGTAAAAAAGAATGTAAAAGACAATACCTCAACATGGGTAGAAGAACATGCTTTAAAGCAAAACCCAAAAGAAAAAGTAAAACCTTCTAAAACCAAGAAAAATAAAGGACAAAAAACTATAAACCAAGGTCGAATTAAAAGACAGGGAAAAGGAGCCTGTAGAGGACATAATCCCAAAAGAGCCAAAAGCTATACAGGATACAGAATCATCCACATCAAAAGCCACCACACAAATCACAAAACCCATATGTGTGACACAGGATGGGTAACCGTAATGAAAAACTGACAATCCAAAGAAAGTCAGGAAATGAAACAAGTTTTAGTACATCACTAAGTGAGGATGAAACAAGTTCTTACTCTTCACTTAGTTTACCACATAGACCAATTAAGAAACTAGAACCCACCCAATCACCCCAAATGGATAATAATGATCACATCGCATATGCAGAATGCAAAAAGCTAGCTCAAGAGAGCATGCTTAGCTTGGTTGAATGTCTTACAAGGTCACCATTTGTGATTGAGCCTCATAATGCCAATCCTAAAAAAGCAACCAAAAAACAAAGCCCAGAGGAGTACCGCTTCCCCTTTCAAGAGGAAGATATACTCTCTACAGAAGAGTCATTTGAGACAAATTGCACGAACTATACACTTGAGAAAGCACGTGAGGAATTCAATAATTCCCTTACAATCTCTCAAAACCTCATTCAGAGGAATGCTCTTCTCTCATGATAAAGCAAGCATCACATCAACACTTGCACTTTTAAGGGCTCAACCTGAGTTATACCAAGACATAAAGAACTCCATAAAATAGGACTATGAGGATTTGCAAGTTTCCAAACAGACCTCATTAAGAATTGTCAGAGGGCCAAGTGTGCTAGTGTACGCATTGGGTACTCTTGAAAAAGCTGAGACCCAAACAGAGGATGAAAGTGAATGGGAATATGAAAGTGAATGGGAATATGGCAAGATCCACCAAGTCGTCCATAAGAAAAAGGAACAAGTTAAGAGCCTCCGAGAACAAGCCAAGGATCCTAACAAATAAAGGTCACCAAGAGTACTAGTAATAAAATGGCATGGCTCTTATCCCTGGTTGTAACCCCACTCTCCAGGACTGTAAAGTGTCAAGACAAAGCATCCGCATCAATCCACATGTCAATCCACATCATCCATACAACCATCCACATCGATCCACATCATCCATACATCCATTCACGTCAATCCACATTACCCACACATCAATCCATATCATCCATACATCCATCCACATCACCCACACATCAGTCCATATCATCCATACATCCATCCACATCATCCACATCAATCCACTTTATCCATCAACATCAATCCACACGACGTCAATCCACATTACCCACACATCAATCCACATCATCCATACATCCATCCACATCAATCCACATTATCCACTCATCCATCCACATCAATCCACATTACCCACACATCAATCCACATTCATTTCATAAGTATTCCCATTCTCATTTAATCACATCTTTTTCTAACTCATCACTTATTTCCTCATTTATCCTCATCAGAACACATCTACTTGCATCTACCCATACATCTCATCACTTCACATACATTAACATCTATCCAGTTTACATCGCATCTTATCACATTTATTTCACATCACATCTCATTCATTCACATCTCGATTCACATGCTAACACATTCATTCACGTCCCTTATCGTTCATTCACATCCCGATTCACATGTTATCACATTCATTCACGTCCCTTATCGTTCATCCACATCTCGATTCATATGTTATCACATTCATTCACGTCCCTTATTGTTCATTCACATCCCGATTCACATGTTATCACATTCATTCACATCCTATATCATTCATTCACATCCCGATTCACATGTTATCACATTCATTCACATCCTATATCATTCGTTTACATCGTGATTCACATGACATCACATCTCATCTATTCATTCACATTTATCTGATTGGCATCACATATCATCACATCTATTTACCTTTCATTCACATTTATCTGATTCGTATCACATATCATCACATCTATTTATCTTTCATTCTCATCACTTCTATTCTCATCACATCCATCCATCCATCCTTTCCCATCTATCTGATTCGCATTACATTTATTCACCTCACATTCTCGTCACTCCTATTCTCATCGCATCCATCCATCCATTCATTCCCATCTATCTGATTCGCATCACATATCATCACATCTATTTACCTCTCATTTTCATCACTTCTAGTCTCATCACATCCATCCATCCATTCTTTCCCATCTATCTGATTCGCATCCCATCTCATCACATCTATTTACCTCTCATTCTCATCATTTCTATTCTCATCACATCCATCCTCTATTCATTCTCATCTATCTGATTCATATCACATCTATTTATAGAATGTAAGAGAATTCTTATTTTTTGATATAAAGATTCTTTACACATATATTTATGCATAAGAACAACTTCAGTGGGAAATAACACTTTTATAAAAATCCAATTATGCATCTATTTATGCATAAATTCAATTTTAAGGAGAATAACTCTTTTGAAATAAAAATAAATTTCTTTATGCATCTTTCTATGCATAAAATCAAAATTGATGAGAATAACTCTTTTGAAATAAAAATAAATTTCTTTATGCATCTTTCTATACATAAAATTAAAAATTGATGAAAGTAACACTTTTATTAAAAAAAATTCTTTTATGCATTTATTTATGCATGAATTCAATTTTAATGAAAGTAACACTTTTATAATAAAAAATTTCTTTTATGCATCTATTTATGCATAAAAATCAATTTTGATGAAAGTAACACTTTTATAATCAAAATATTCCCAATATGCATCTTTCTATGCATAGAAATTGATTCTAATGAAAATAACACTTTTATTATAAAAATATTTCTAATATGCATTTTTCTATGCATAGAATAAAAATAACACTTTTAGAATACACTAGCAGTAGTGGAGATTACTCTTTTTGCATAATAAAAGATAAAACTTATTTCACAAAATTCAAGAAAAATTTGCCATAACCTTCTTTGTATGGTTGACCATTTTTCAATTTTTTTCATTCTCAAGTTACTTAGAAATTATCCCAAATGGTTTAAAGCATTCTAAACTAATCAAATTTCACTTTTTAAAGAAAAACAATATGAAAAGTTTAATTCTAACAATTTGATTACACATCTAGGATAGAGAAAGGCTGAATTCAAGAATGAAGAGAGGGGGAAAGCCTTTCCAACAAGGCATAGCATCATTTTTTCATTTTAAAGAAAACAAAAATTAGAAAACCATTAAATGGAATAAAGAAAAAGTAGGATTTCTAGCTTACATGAATTTTTGTGAGCTTTCCTTTGGCTTGATGGCTTGAGGGATCTACTCTTGTTTGCAGCAAGAGTGGCCACCAATTCTTTTGAAGAGGAAATGGTCAAAAACTAATGAATTATCAATAAATTCACTATTTTTGGCTCTGGGGAGGAGTAGAGTAACAGTGCATAAAACACTATTAACCATTTACAAAGGGGGATGCTTCATTTATAGGAAAAAGTGAGCCTCTAACCAAGCAAACTGATTCTAGAATTTTCGAGATCAGTTTGGTCAATTTCTGACCATTTTTAGGTCAGTTTAGCCTACTTTTTGGATCTAGTTAAATCAGGAGAGAGGAGAGATGAAAATATCTCATTATTTGTGAGTTTAAAACTCAACCACACATGTGAAATAGGTGCCTCCTTCATTAAGGAAATTCCCCCACATTGAGGTGTCAAAAATGCATCATTTCTTCTAAATATCTCTTCTTTTTTAACTAATAACCTTGTCCTTAGTCAACTCTTCATCTTATGTGAGTATTTACTCATTTTTGGGGGGATTTCCTTTTATTCTTCAATTTATCTCCTCTCTACATTTGGATTAATCTAATTGGTCCATTGGAACCTTAATTCAAAAATTTCAGAAAATCTGGACCCATAGGCTAAGGTCCTTTTTACCTGATTTCAATTTATTCCAATTGCACATTGGAAATTTCTTTTTGAATATCTGTTTCAAGGGAAACCATTTTAGACACTAGGAGGATTTTTATATCCAAAAATATCTCAATTTTGAATTACCTCCCTCTAGACATTTTCTCTCTCTAGGCCAAAACAGGGTAAAATAGGATCTTTCTTTTAATTCAGAGAGGGGAATAATTATAAGATTAGAAGGGGAGGTTTTTACACCTGCACACCTCAAAAGCTGGAGGGAGGAATCTTACATCCTACCCCACTTAAAAAACGTGAGATGTCCTCATCTCGCAAAATTAGAGGAGAACTCTTTTCCTTAAGATCCAACTGATTCTGGGATTCCTTATAGTCTGATGAACCCAACAGAATCCTGGGATAAAGATCCCTTATATAAAACTTATCATCAGAAAATAATTCACTCAGATCGTATCATTCAAATCCTTATCACAATAATGGTCCATTAGACCGAATTTTCTATCTGAACAGTCCTTCATGGAAATTTTCAATTATACAAATTTTTAATTTGACATCCCTTAACTTGATCCACTAGGTCAAGTGTTCATAGCAGCAATCTGCCAGTACAATCCACTAATCTCATAGTGATTTGCTGAAGTCATTAACGTCATTCTAGCTACGAACATCATCACAGGGACTCATCCCATTCATCCTCATTGAGGTTTTGCTTAGTTTATTACATTTCAACCAAAATTCAAGAATCTTTATTTTTCAATCAGAATCCAAATCAGCTCATCAGTTCTCAACCTGAATTTAAAATCATATCAACCACATTCGAATCCATCATCTGGATAGTATTAATGCTTATAATTTCAAGTCTTAGATTTACTCGTATATACTGCCAGTAAAGAGCTGCAGTTATACCCTCGGTATATACGGGTAGTCACGGTCCTTGGAACTATAAGGTAAATACCATCATGTTTAGGCCTCAAGCAAGTCAGGGACTCCATACAATTGCGATACTTCCATCTGAAGACCCAATTACCAATTTACGAATTTCGGTTTGAATATCAATTCGTATGAATTTTTTCACACAATTACAACCTTTTACTGCTTCTTCAAAAAATTTTGACATTTTTGGCTTCTCGGTTGATCCTCATTAGCCAATTTGCTTTGATACCAGCTGTGGTGTCCCTAACCCCATCGCACAACAAATTCAGGGGTTCTAACAGCGGAAGTAGCACTTCTTGCGTGGGACACGGTCTCACACTCGGGGCCTCATCCACACGGATATCCGAACAAGAGACTAATCCATCGGTTCTTCCAAAATCGATCCCGAAAAAACTTCCCTTGCCCGAAAAGCACGGGCGATTCCTCCGAGATCACAATCCTCAAAATCTCCGGTTGAATCCTTATTTCCAATCATTCCTTCATCGGTGTACCTATGGCTTGCATGGAAAAGTTCTTAGCAAAGATCCCACTAATTTTAAAGAGGCTTTTTGTATTGCTTTGAAGAAGGAGGCCACTCTTCATATCGAGTCCACATTCCAATCTTCTCTGAGTGTGCCAACCCCACCACCATAAGTAGAGATAGCCTCAACATCTGAGGTAACAAGCTCCATCCTTCGATCATAACATTGCACAACTTATGGCAGAATTTGCTGATTTGAAGTTACACTTAGTCAATGCAAGGCCACCTAGGGTTCCACGAGTTGAGGATAAACCTAGGAATAGAAGTAGTGTCACACATGCTATGAATGTCAAGAGAAGGGTAACTATCGCACTGAGTGTCCAAAATTTAGGAAAAGAGAGGATAAAAGTTTAGCACTTTTAGAGGAAACATGCTCAGAAGAAGAAGAGGAAACATTGATGCCATTAATGTCAACGTAAAACTAGGAGCCAAGAAGAAGAAGAACAAGAAGATAAATCTGAAGAAGAGGAGAAAAATAAGAAGCAGAAGAAGTCATCCAGGAGAAAAATTGGACAATCTGACTTTCCTCTTAGACAAGGATCTCTTAGTTATGACCTCTTAACAGATCTTAGGGAGAAAACAACACAAATCACATTTGGGTAGCTTTTGGCACTCTCTCCAAAGCTCAGAAAGGAATGGGGTAAGCTAGCTAGCACAAGGGAATCTAAGAAAAAGAAGAAGAGGGATAATGGGACTCCTATGGCTCAAAAGGTGGATATTGATGTAGGAGATGATGTGCCTGTGATTGATGTCATCATTGAGGGGCAAACAATTTCTAATGCATACATTGATGGAGGTGTGTCAATCAATGTCATGAGTGAAAAAACAATGAAAGATGCCGATTTAAAGTTGTCTTCTACTAACTCTCCCTATCGCATCAAACTTGCTGATAATACTAGGGTGAAAACCTTAGGAATTGCCAGGAATTTGGGAGTGGATGTATGTGGTATTTTTGTGCCTATAACTTTCCAGGTCATTCCTACAAAGCTTGATGCTAGGGCTTACCCATTGATATGGCCATGGCTTCGCCAAGTGAAGGCAATTCAAAAGTGGGAGATAGGTGATCTTATTCTACAAGGTGAAAATAAGAAGGTCCACTACAACATCAAGAGTCGTCGCAAGAAAGTGGTAAGAGAGGTGAACCTTCAACTTCCAAAAGTTCAGAGTCAGACATTAGGAATTTTTTGGACCCAAAGAGGGCCTCTTAGATTAACTTTTGATTAGGAATAGACCAATAGGAAGAGGACTGGGTGCACATTTTTGACTTTTTTGACCCTAGGGGGCCTAGGCTTTGGTTTGCTAATGGGGCCTAATTACTACTCTTGTCCCCCTACCTCTTGGGCCCAAACTTAGAGGTCCCCCCACCTAGAATTGCGCAGATTAAAAACCCAAAAAAATTAAAATTTTTTAATTTTTTCCCAAAAGTGTGTTTTCCCTCTCAAACTTCCCCCCAACATACTCTAGGTTTGGAAAGCTCATTTTGAACCTCTTTCTTTCTCTTCTAAGCTCTCCATTACTGCAAAAACTCCATACCTCTCAAGCTCTCCCTCCTTGTCAAGCTCCCTCAGTCTCAAGCTCCCTCTCCCTCTTTCTTCCTTTTTTAAGCTCTCCATTGGTGCAGAAACTCCATCCCTCTCAAGCTCTCCCTCCTTCTCAAGCTCCCTCCCTCTCTCTCTCTCTCTCTCTCTCTCTCTCTCTCTCTCTCTCTCTCTCAAGCTCCCTCCCTCTCCATTGCTACAGAAACTCTATCCCTCTTTATTCTACTCTAGGTTCAAGAAGCCTCTTTAGTCTACTATAGGTTCAAGAAGCCTCTTTAGTCTACTATAGGTTCAGGAAGCCTATTCTCAAACTCTAACCCTCTTTTAAGCTTTCCATTGCTGCACTGAAAACCGTGAACTTTCTCTCCTCTCCACTCCTCTGTTGTTAAACAATTATTGTTTCTCATAATCAATGTACTCAACTTGATTATAAATGCATAAAAAACGATTCTAAATGGCTGAGGGAGCAGTGCCAGAACAGTGCGAATTTTGAGCCTGCACCGCTGCTGTAGAGCCCAAATTCGCATTGTTCTAACATAACTTCCCCAACCCTCCAGGAGCAATTGTGATGCATTGGATGACAAATAATGTATTTTTATACATGATTAAAGGTATTTTTATTTTATAAATTACTGTTTTTATAATTAATATACTCAACTTCATTATAAATGTATCAGAAATGATCCTGAGTGGCTGGGGGAGCAATGCCAGAACAATGCGAATTTTGAGCCTGCACCGCCACTAGCCTAAATTCACACTGTTCTGGCATAGCTTCCCCAGTCCTCCAGGAGCAATTCTGATGCACTGGATGACAAACAATGTAATTTTACACATGATTAAAGCTGTTTTTATCTTATAAACTATTGTTTCTCACAATTAGTGTACTCAACTTCATTATAAATGCATCAAAAATAATCCTAAGTGGCTGGGGGAGCAGTGCTAGAAGAGTGCGTATTTTGAGCTTGCACCGCCTCTGTAGAGCCTAAACTCTGGCATAGCTTTCTCAGTCCTCCAGGAGCAATTTTGATGCATTGGATGATAAACACTATATTTTTACACATGATTAAAGGTGTTTTTATCTTATAAAGTACTGTTTCTCACCACAATTAGTACGCTCAACTTCGTTATAAATGCATCAGAAATGATTCTGAGTGGTTGGGGGAGCAGTGCCAGAACAGTGCGAATTTGAGCCTGCACCGCCGCTGCAGAGCCTAAATTCGCACCGTTGGCATAGCTTCCCCAGTCCTCCAGGAGCAATTCTGATGCATTGGATGATAAACACTATTTTTACACATGATTAAAGGTGTTTTTATCTTATAAACTACTGTTTCTCATAATTAGTGTGCTCAACTTAAATGCATCAGAAATGATCCTGAGTGGCTGGGGAGCCAGTGCCAAAACAGTGCGAATTTTGAGCCTGCACCGCCACTGCAGAGCCTAAATTCGCATTGTTCTGGCATAGCTTCCCCAGTCCTCTAGGAGCAGTTCTGATACATTGGATGATAAACACTATATTTTTACACATGATTAAAGGTGTTTTAATCTTATAAACTACTGTTTCTCACAATTAGTGTGCTCAACTTCATTGCATCAGAAAAATGATCTTGAGTGGCTGGGGGAGCAGTGCCAGAACAGTGCGAATTTTGAGCCTGCACTGTCGCTGCAGAGCCTAAATTTGCACTATTCTGGCATAGCTTCCCGGTCCTCTAGGAGCAATTCTAATGCATTGGATGATAAACACTATATTTTTACACATTATTAAAGGTGTTTTTATCTTATAAACTACTGTTTCTCACAATTAGTGTGCTCAACCTCATTATAAATGCATCAGAAATGATCCTGAGTGGCTAGGGGAGAAGTGCCAGAACAGTGCAAATTTTGAGCCTACATCGCCATTGCAGAGGCCAAATTTGCACTGTTCTGGCACAGCTTCCTCAGTCCTCCAAGAGCATTTTTGATGCCTTGGGTGACAAACTGGCACATGATAGACACTCCATGTTAAACAAACATGATGACACCGAGACATTGTAAGAGAAACTTAAAATTTTAATTATCAGAAGGTTACAAATGAAAGCCAGATAGGCTTGTTACAAAGGGGGGGTTGAAACAAAAGAGTTGCTTCAAAAAAAAGGTTAACATCTAAGATCTCTAGATCGTGTCTCGCTCGCCTCACGAATGCGTCGAGCTAGTTGCATGTCCTTGGCACATATGGTAATCCTCTTTGCATGTATTGCAAGGAGGTTGGTGTCTTCAAAAATCCCAACAAGGTAAGCCTCGGAGGCTTCTTGCAATGCTTCAAGGGCAATCCCCTACACACGGAACTTTGTTCTATATCGTTGGAGAATCTCCTTCACTGTGCGAGCGAAAGGGTCTCTTCTTATCAGCAACTCAATGTTCCTCTGCTAAAACTTGATTTCTTATAGAGCCCTATGCCCTTGGCGCATCCTTCTCCTTAGAGCTCTCTGTGTTGTGTTAGTGCATTGGCGAGGTTGGGACTTCCTTGGCTTGAAGAGCTTGACCTTTCTACGCTTGCACGCACTTGCAGGAACCTCCTCTTGGTCTCTCTCATAGTCTAAATCCTCCTCCTCCTGTTGCTATGGTACCTGTGTATCAAGTTCCTCCCGGGTAGGTAGGGGACCCTGTCCTGGTAGTAGGGTCTTGCACCTATGGTGCTGTGCAATGTAGGAATGTTTTCACCAACCCAGTCGAACTGCTCATCATCGGCCTCTCTGTCTTGATCTCTGGGGTGGCTGCATTGTGGGGTCTTCTTCACATGCTTGTTCCCATTAGAAGGGCATGCATGTGTGTGTGCTGGTGTTGCTGTGGGAGGAGGGTTGGACTCTGGTGATCCCATTGGGTGTATCCTAGAATCCAAGGGGTCACTCTCTTCCGTGGTGTCGCCAGTATGTGGTCGTTGGGTGCCTTGCACTGTGTTTTGTGAATTTGTGAAAACATGGTAACACGTGCGGTGTTCTTGGTGCATGCCATATCCATGTATGACTATGGTAACGTGGTGATGTGCTGGTATCCTTACATCGGTGTCTACGTAGATCTTGAGCTCAAGCTCTCTAAAAAAGTGAAATGAAAATGAAGTGAGAGAAGGAACTATTAATAGTTTCTTTTAAGGAAAAAAAAACCTAACTAAACTTATTTTCTTAGCCTTATTACATCTAGATTTATGTTGGTGTGTGCACAACCTAGCGCCTCCCTTGTCTCCTCATTCATGCACGCCAAGCACCATGCCTATGGGGAGCATCGGTCTGTAACCATTCAAGCCGAGCATGACTTTTTGCAGCCTTGCGTGCCTCTTGCGCAAGCTTAGATTGTTGGGCCCGCTCCCTAACGAATACCCTTCCAAAGGTTGTGCGATAAAACCAATTGAACATCTCTTGTAGATAGTTTGTACGTGTTCCTCCTACATAAGCTCCACCTCCATGTCTTGTATTTTTGAAATAAACCCCTCTTGCTTTATAATGTGATTTCTCCATCCGTTGGGTACTCCACATGTCGAGCGATCCATACTTGTTCATGAAATACGCACCATGTGCATAAACTCTGTTGTACACATGACAATAGAATTTAATTAGAAAAAGTCAAGGTTAAAACACCAATTTATTTTTTTACTATACAACTTACCATATAGTGTGCTACTTTACTCTCTCCAAGCACCTAGCACACTTTTGGTGAACACTTTTGCGTTCACGACCGAGTACCATTTGGCGTTGCTTTGAGTCATTTGATAAGTTCCTCTAGCCTTTGAATCTTTGCATCCTTCTCCACATTCTCTGTGAGGATCTCTTTCATTTTATCTGATGATGTTTTAAGTCCTTCTTGACATTGTAAAAGACTGAATTGTGATGCTTGCAATTGAGATTGGAGAATATGGGTTTGCCAAGCTCCACTTGTAGTCAATCTTCTGCATTATCCCAACAAGCCAAGCTCTCCTTCACCAACAAATTGCATAAAAGATGATAAATTGTGAAAAGGAGGGTTTGCTCTTAATGAAGGGTCAACTAGATAGAGATGCCCATCAACCCAAAGATCTACATTTTTCTCCTTAGCTATCCTACGAGCTTGGACAGATTGTGCATCAGTAGGATAGGTTTTTTTAAAGGTGCCATACTCTTCAGGAATACGAATGTGTAAATCAACCTTCCGTTTTCTAGCTTCACAAGGGGCTACACACACAGCTTGCAAAGGCTCCATATCTAAGCAGAGGAAGAAGCTAAAGCAGAGAGATCCTCATAGAGAGAGAGAGAGAGAGAGAGAGAGAGAGAGAGACTTTAAAACTTTGCTGTTGTTGCAGGTTTAACACAAATCCATTTTTCTAAGTAGAAAATGATATTTTTGATATACAAATATACTAACATGGAGTTTTTCATCAATAAATTACATTTATGAGAAAATTTAAAAAATAATAATTTTTGGGGTTCCCACAATTTCGGGATCTCATGGATGTAGTGGTTCCTGATGATAGTTAGTTATGTTTATGGGGTTGTGGGGACCTAACAGTTAGTTATGGATGTACTGGCTCCTGACACAGGCTTCTGATGTGACCCTTGAATTACAAGCTTTTTGGAGGAAAAATTTTATTTTCATCATACATATTGGTTGGGTGGTGTTTTTTTCACCTCAAAATGTAAAAAAATAAAAAATAAAAAATTTTCACTTTTTGGGACCCACCTAAATACAAGAATGTTTTGCTGATGTGGAAGGGAGATATGGTGGGAGTTAATGAGAAAGGAGATTTCAAACTGACAAGAAAGATTCAATTTGTAGAGAGAGTGAAGATAAAAAATTCAAAAAGTAAGAGAGAAAGTATGAGAAAAGTCAAAAAGTAAGGAGAGAATATGAGAATATTCCCTTTAAAAAGTGAAACTAGGGGGGTTATGGCTGATGTGGAAAGGCAAAAAATAGGGGTCATCATAGCCTTTGTCTCCCTTAAGCCCAGCTTTTTAAGCTCTAATCCCTTAAAATTAGTAATCCTTTAGGAGGCCCTTTTTGGGTCCAAAAAATTCCTAATGATTCGATGAAGAGGAGACAAGTGGTAGCTCCGAGGATTCCATCTCAGAAGGGGAGGTGGAGGGAGTTGCATTTGGTCTTTCCCTGGGGAAGGGATGGAGGGGATGCTGAAGACAATGGAGCCTTGGAAGGGGAAGCTTCTTCAACCATGTTCAAGAAAGGAGATGTGGACCTCACTAGTCTTCACCAATAGAATGAACTTCTTCTTGATGAGTCCATAGCAGGTATTGAAAGAGAGAATTACTTAAAAAATGTTGGATGGATTTCCTAACCTTTTTGCAAACAACTACTCACAAGTACACCAAGTTACCCTAGTAGAGCACAAGATTGATCTCAAGCCCCAAAGTAAGCTAGTGGTACAGCGGCTAAGGCGTTTGGGAGTAGTGCAAGCGGAGGTGCTTAAGAATGAGTGCTTAAGAATGAGGTAACTAATTTGCTTAAAGTTGGATTTATTTTTCCAATAGAGAATTCAGAGTGGATTTCCCCAGTTGTAGTCACTCCCAAAAAGGGTGGAAAATGGCGTGTGTGTGTGGACTTTCGCCCTTTGAATGCATGCACAAAGAGGGATTATTATCCTCTACCCTTTCCAGGATGAGATTTTGGATCAAGTTGCAGGTCATGAGTTGTATTCAGTGCGTGATGGATACTCTGGATACTTTCAAATCCGGATTTGTGAAGAAGATAAAAGGAAAACCTCATTTATCACCCCTTGGGGAGTGTATGCCTATAGGGTGATGCCATTTGGCTTGACCAATGCACCAGCAACTTTTCAATGCTTCATGAGTCAAGTATTTGCACCTTACTTGGAAAAGTTTATAAGGGTCTTTTTCAATGATTTTGCATTTATTCAAGCCGCATGGATCACTTGGAAAAGTTGAGGTCGGCCTTGCAAAGTATTGATGATGCAAAAGGGTGTCTTAATCGTGGAAAATGCCGCTTGGCGTGAAGGAAGTGGTTCTCTTGGGACATGTTATCTCAGAAGAAGGCATAGAGATGGATCCTGAGAAGGTGCAGGCAATTGTGGCCTTCCCAATGTAAGAAGGGAGGTAAGGAAGATTTTGGCAAAAACAAAGTATTACTAACGCTTTGTTGACATGTTCTCTGAGAAGATGTATCCTATAAATCTATTGACAAAGAAGAATGTTTCTTTTCCAATGGGGGCCCGATCAAATTCAATCTTTTTGTTTGCTCAAGGAATGCATGAGTCAAAGTCCAATTGTGCAGCCTCCTAGGTGGGGGGAGGACTTTTATGTGTCTCATCACATTTAGTGGGTGCTATAATCTTGCAAAAGGGAGAGCAAGGGCATATGCAACCAGTGTATTATGCAAGCCGACAACTCACTGATGCCGAGGAGAGGTATGGTGAAATGGAGAAAGGTGGTTTGTCTCTTGTTTTTGCAGTAAAGAAGTTCAGGTCATACTTGTTACCTTGCCCTTTTTTCTTCCTCACATCTCAACCTTCTTTACAATTCTTGGTCTACAAACCCAATCCTGCAAGAGGGAAGTTTGCAAAGTGGATTTGTGAGCTTCAAGAATTCTCTTTCACTTTTATTACAAAAAGCACCACTAGGGCCTCTCTTGCAGATTTGCTTAAGGAAGGAAGAGGAAGAAGGAACAGCAACAAAGGAAGAAGTATATGAAGATTTAGAGACACCACCACTAGGGACTCTCTTGCAGATATGCTTAAGGAAGGAAGAGGAAGAAGGAACAGCAACAAAGGAAGAAGTATATGAAGATTTAGAGACACCACCAACTGCTTTCACTATGCATTTTGATGGAGCCTTTAGTCCTTCCAGGCAATGTGGGGCTGGGGGGATAGTTTTATTTGATCCAGAAGGAAAAGAGGTATGGGCCAAGAGTAGGGAATTTCCAAAGGCTATATCAAATAATGTGGCTGAGTACAATGCATTAATTTGGGGATTAGAAGATTGCATAAAAAAGATGGAATTAAAGAGGTAGAGGTTAAAGGGGATTCACAATTGGTCATCCAACAAATGAAAGGAGAACATAGGCAAGGAGTCCTAATCTCCAAGAATTGTATAAAAGGGCAATGGAGTTAAAAGAAGCTTTTGAGTTTTGTAAATTTGTGCATGTTAACAGGAAGGATAATCAAAAGGCTGATGAATTGGCTACTAAAACTTTGGCTTCTTTCAAAGTAGCTATTCTTGCATTAATGGATACAGGTTAGCCTGAGCACTAAGATGTTCAACACTATTTAGATACAGGATACTTCCCTCCTAGATTGAATTCTCAACACAGAAGCAAAGGCTTAGAAGGAAAGCTCATCCTTACACAATTCTAGGGGATGTTCTTTACAAGAAAGGTAAGGATAAGATTCTTAGGAGGGTAGTGAGCTTGGAAGAATCTAAAAGGATTATGGAATTATGTCATGAATGTTCAGGTAACCTTGCCTCAGCCATCCTTAACATAGGTTATTATTGGCCTCGACTGAGCAAAGATGTCTATGAGTGGTGCAGAAGCTGTGAAGTATGCCAGGCATATGGGCATAAGCAATTGGTTCCCGGACCCTTAAACCCTATCCTAGCATATTGTCCATTTGAAAGGTGGGGATTAGATTTTGTGGACCCACTTCCTCGTTCCTCACATGGGAAGTATTACATATTGGTGGCCACAGATTATGCAACACGGTGGGCAGAAGCAAAGGCCATGGTCAATAATATAAAGCAGTGGCTGTGGCATCCTTTCTGAAGGAATACATATGTGCCCGATTTGGGTGTCTATTAGAAATCCTTACGGATGGGGGGAGGTCTTTCAGGAATGACTTGATTGAAGCTTTGGTGTAGAAATTTAAAAAAAAGCATGCTATGTCAACTCCCTATTATCCCCAATGTAATGGTTTAGTAGAAAAAACAAATGGACTATTTTGTGGATCTTTGTCTAAGCTAGTGGATACTATGAAGAGAAAGTGGGATGTGCATTTGCTAGAGGTCCTATGGGCCTATAGGACAACTTACAAACTCTCTCTTGGTTTCACACCTTTTCAGTTATTTTATGGAATGGAGGTTATTTTGCCAATAGAATTGGAAATCACAAGCCTTCGCACATCTTTTGCATGCTTGAATAATGAAGAAGAAACACATGCCCAAGGCCTAGTACAACTGGAGACCTTGGATGAAAAGCGACTTCAGGCACTTTAAAATTTGGAGGCTGCACAACAATGGTGCAAGGCAAGACATGACACTTTCACGAAGACGAACAAGAAGAAGAACAAGAAGCCAGAACTCAAGCAAGGAAGCTTCATGAGGTATGATGGCCATGTGGAGAAACGGCTAGATAAGGCCCCTTCAGGATAAAGCAAAAGTTCAAAAATAACACCTATCTTCTAGAGGATGCAAGTGGCCAGGAGGTTCTCGGACATGCCAATGAGTACCGGCTAAAGATATTTTACCCTCGAGCACCATGGCCAGCAGACCCCCAAGACAAGCATGGAGGATCTGCTGGGGGGGAGGGAGATGTGACATGAAAAATTGATATCTTTCATTTTCAATTTTGTACATATTTTGATGGTTTCTCAATGGCAATAAGATAGCTTCTACAAGAAGATTGCGGCGTCCACAATGGAATAACAGCGTGGTGATGCGGCGGCTTGGCGGCTACCCTGATAACAGCATTCTATCTTCAAATATAATGGTTTTACTTGATTTAGGGTGCACACATTGTAAATGCCACAAGTATGCTTGATAAATACTTTGGTATGGTAGATAGGCTAGTGATGTGAAAAATAAAAGTGGGCCTTCATGCTCACATGGATTTTTATTGTATTATTAATATAGTATTCACCATAAGGCTACAAGTTAGTGAGTGTGGAAGGCATGTGGAGGAGTGTGTGTAGGTGCATAATTGGGAAAGATTCTTCTAGAATGCCTACATGTAAGAGGAGAATTTCTCCATGTGTAAGTGGGATCTCCACCTACATGCCACTTAGACTTGGCTATTATCTCATCACACTTTCAAAGTCAAAAAGTCTTTAATTTAATAATCAATAGAAGACTTAGCCTAAGAGAACAATTGATGGTGACATCTACCCTTATGTCACTTAAGGGTTGAAGATTTTTATGTTGTTGTAATTTGTAAAAATGGAAGAGAGGGTGATTCTCCACCTATAAAAGGAGCCCTCCTCTCCCTTTCAAATGAATGAAGCCTCCTCAATTGAGCATTTTGGGTCATTGCCATTCTCTTATCTTCAAACCCTTATTCAAACACTCTCTTTACATGTGAATGTCTCATTTAGCATTAGCTCCTCATGCTTAACCCAATTTTGGATCTCTTTGATGATTCATGATAAGTGGGATAAGGAGTTATTATCTTGGTGGGCCTATGACTTCTCAAGGTAGCCCTTGCCTTATTGACGCCCTCCTTTGGAGGTACCAATGGTTTTAGCAGTAATGAGCATGTGGAAAGACTTTGGGGACCATAGGTAAATCTTCACGATTGTCTGCTGAGCAATGTTAACCCTTACCCTCTAGCTTGAATCATGAAGAAAATGAAAGGCAAGAGGTTATGTGAAAATTGAGGTTTCATGCAAAGAGAGGGAAGTGCAGTTTTTGTGGTCTAATACCCAAGCTTCAATCGGTAATTAGTCATCACTCGGATATTGGCTTCTAAAACTGATCATATGGCTAGGAAGCTCTTTATATGCTCTTTCCACTCATATAACTAATTTCTTAATCCTTTACTTCATTGATGATCATAATTTCTTCCAAAGTTGCTAACTTTTAGGTGAATTTTGGCAGTTTTATAGTCTTGTAGTAAAATGCTCATAACTTTTCGCTCGGTTGCCCGTTTTTAAAAGTTTTTATATAGGCGCAAAGCTATCTTCAAGCTCTACGTACCTATGTAATGCTCTTTTGTATAGTCTATATGGATTTAAAACTACAATTCTCTGTGTACCTCTATTTTTATAGACTTTTGTGCATTATTTCTTCTTAATAATGATTAATTCCTCTTAATCTCTTATCAAAAAGCAAATCCCATGTATCTTATCCTCTTATAAGTGATTGCTATATTCTTTTACTTTAAGATGTTCCGTCTAAATCTCCCAATTCGAACGGATAGACCTTACCAACATTCCTCGTATTTTTTCGTTCACGTAATCCTGAGTCGGAAGATTTTCTTCCAGCAACAAAGAATTGCCCTCTTGTTTGGAGCTGCAAGACTGGCAGAAATTCTTGCTTTTCCTGAGCCTTTCATCTTTCCTTCCATGAATTATGATCTCACCTTTGATGTGTTTATCTTTATCTTAACCTAGGGAGAGAAAGGGAGGTGAGGAGGCTGTGAGGTTTTTATACAAGTGTGTTTTGATTCTAAGAAATGACCGAAGTCAAAACCCCAACTTTGTGTCACATCTTTTGGTGGAGTTGACGGGCAGGTTTTACTTAGAATTATTCTATTTTAACCTCAAGGTCTCGCATGATTAAGGAAAAGTTATTTTGAAATAAGTAAAATTCCCTTGTTGCTACTCATCTTTTGGTGCAAGATGTTCAACATTCCAGTTTTCCAAAGACCGGAAAGAGAAGACCCGGGGAGTTATCTCCGAGAGTTTAACCAAGCATGCCGCTTGATGGGTTGGTTGTTGAAATTTGAGCATTGTGATGAGCTATGGTGGATCAAACACTAGAATCAACATCATTAACAAAGTGATTAGCAAATAATTAAGATGTAATTAGTGGGTAATTAATAAATAGATTAATGTAGGCATGGATACTCAAAAACCAGCAAATTCTCATTAGGGCAATGCCTCAATTTATAGAGTTTACATCAAGCATCAAATCCCACTGATTTCTCCATGATTCACTCCACCTCTTTTCCCTGATTCTCTCCACCTCTTCACTTTTCCCAGAATATCTCAACACTTCCCAGAATATCTCCACACTTTCTAATTCTTCTCATGCTACCCTTTATTCTCTCCCAGTAGATTCTTCTCACCTTTTCACAGGTTCTTTCACATTTACTCATCCTCTTTTATAGCCTCTAACCAAGGGCTTGTTCCCACACACACCCTATTCACTTGTATTTTCAACACCTCCCCTCAAGTGAATACTCCTAGTACACCTAGACCCTATACCAAGTTTGCCTCCCCTTACTTGATAGTCCGCGAGACTAGTGCCTAGCACACCTCCCCTCAAGTTATCTTAGCACACGTGGACCCTATACCAAGTTTCTCTCTTACTTGATAGCCTGCGACCAGTGCCTCAAGTCCCTAAACTCCATAGTCCTTGACACACTCTCTCTCTATGTGTCCAAGGCTACTATAAGTGCCCGCGACCTTGACTAAAGTACTCACACATACATCTACCACGTGGCCTACATCATCGGTGGCTCAGAGGTGGTTTTACTTTGTTGGGATAGGTTACATTGGGTTGTGGGGTCTCTCTCTCTCTCTCTCTCTCTCTCAGAGAGATTTTTACATGGCTCCTCACTCTTTGGAGCCTCACATCTTCTCTTGTCTTCAGTCTTCTTGTTGTGGCAGCTTCTCTCCATGCGTCTGTCTCTTCTTTTAGTCTTCTCGGGGCAGCTTCTCTTCTTGTGGCAGCTTCTCTTCTCATGTCCATGTCTTCCTTTAGATCTTCTTGGTGTGGATCTTCCTCTTGGAAAGAGATATTCTTCTTCTTCCATGGCTAGGGCCATGAGCTTGTCCTTCAGATCTTTTTGCTCCATGTGAGCAACATGTTTCAATGTTTTGCTGACAGTTCCTTTGGGCTTTTGATGTTTATCTTTTGTCATTATGCAATGCAAACCCAAATTTATGCGGGAGGTCTTACCTCTTGCCTTATTCTGGACAAGGGCAGTGTCTGATCCCATTTTTACACTAATATAATGTGCCCAATACATAATGCATATAGCATCCATTCTTATGTACATTCCAAATACAACTCTGGCTGTGAATAATCTTGAATTTGAGTGAGATTTACAGGCATTAACCAAGGGTTAAATGCAAAATGATGATTATCACAAATTTATCAGCACAATTTTACATTAAATCAAGGGTAACCAATTTGTACGGAATGGTTGGAGTATCAAACCAACTCCGAATTGCAATCTGAAGTTATAGGAATCTATATCAGATACCTAATGGTTAATTTGAACCCTCAATTGCACCAAAATATAGTGATTAGTACTGATTAATCACTGATTAGCAAATTAATGCTCTATTTTATGTGCAGAAAACAGAGTATGCGGGGAGTCTAGATCTGGTGCCTTAGACTTCAAATGAGATCAAATGCTTTCAAAGGCATCAATAGCAATGAGTCTAGTAGAGGATTAAGCCAAGAAACACAAGATTTGACCAAATATTGAAAGCTTAATCTCTGTTTTACCAAAGTCACCTGCAAATTTGATGAAGAGCTTGGATCTCATTGTAGACTTGATGAAACTGAATTCTGTCTCCACCAGCTTGTAGAGCATTCTTGAAAACACCTTGGGCTAGGAGGAATTAGAGACATTTGATCTGTGCAAGTAGTAATGTCAATTTCACTCAGAAAAAAAGGCACTAGCGAAATTGTCGATTTCTCCTTCGTTGCTTGGTGGTTTGCTGCGCCGTTTTGATGGGCTTGAAGGCAAGTGGGTTGGCTACCATATGCTAGAAGGGTTTAAGCTAAATGTGAGTGTGCAGGTGAATGAGATCCTCCACTGGCTGGGGGTACAGAAGTGAAGTGAAAAATAACTAAAATTTTGATTATTTTCTAATTATCTACTAATCCTAATTAATTAAATAATGGGCTCATAAACCTGATGGATTCTAGGCATGGCTCTGATACCATGTTGAAATTTGAGCATTGTGATGAGCTATGGTGGATCAAACACTAGAATCAACATCATTAACAAAGTGATTAGCAAATAATTAAGACGTAATTAGTGGGTAATTAATAAATAGATTAATGTAGGCATGGATACTCAAAAACTAGCAAATTCTCATTAGGGCAATGCCTCAATTTATAGAGTTTACATCAAGCATCAAATCCCACTGATTTCTCCATGATTCACTCCACCTCTTTTCCCTGATTCTCTCCACCTCTTCACTTTTCCCAGAATATCTCCACACTTCCCAGAATATCTCCACACTTTCGCATGCTACCCTTTATTCTCTCCCAGTAGATTCTTCTCACCTTTTCACAGGTTCTTTCACATTTACTCATCCTCTTTTATAGCCTCTAACCAAGGGCTTGTTCCCACACACACCCTATTCACTTGTATTTTCAACATTGGTCTATCAAGGAGAGGGTAGAAATACTTCCAGATTTCTTGGAGGGTGTGGCCTTAACTTTGCATGAGGCTTTCCCAGAGGATTCCAAGAATGATTGGGAAAAGTTGACCAAAGCAATGAAGGAGAGGGCATAAATACTTCCAGATTTCTTAGAGGGTGTGGCCTTAACTTGGCATGAGGCTTTGCCAGAGGAGTCCAAGAATGATTGGGAAAGGTTGACCAAAGCAATGAAGGAGAGATCTGGGACAGTGGAGTCACCAAATGCTTTACTATTGCAATTGGATCAAATTTTCCAAAAGGAAGGAGAGTCAATTTTTGCCTTTTCAGTGAGGTATGAAGCCTTGTTCATCAAATATCAACAAGCTGCTTTACATGTTGTTGCTTCTTCTTTTTCACCTTCTATGGGAGATTCAAAGAGTTCTCTAGCAATGGAGCACCTTCTATGGGAGATTCAAAGAGTTCTTTAGCAATGGAGCACCTTAAGATGAGCAAGTTTATCATGGCTTTGGATCCCCACTTGCGTGGAAAAGTTCTTAGAAAAGATCCCACTAATTTTAAATAGACTCTTTGTATTGCTTTTTGAAGAAGGAGGCCACTCTTTATATTGAGTCCACATTCCAATCTTCTTTTAGTGTGCCGACCCCACCACGAGTAGAGATAGCCTCAACATCTCAGGTACAAGCTCCATCCTTGGATCATAACATTGCACAACTTATGGCAGAATTTGCTGATTTGAAGTTACACTTAGTCAACACAAGGCCACCTAGGGTTCCACGAGTTGAGGATAAACCTAGGGGGGATAGAAGTAGTGTCACATGCTATGACTGTCAAGAGAGAAGAAGAAGAGGAAACATTGATGCCATTAATGACAAAAAGGGGGTCGTAAAACTAGGAGCCAAGAAGAAGAAGGACAAGAAGATAAATCGAAAGAAGAGGAGAAGAAGAAGTCGTCTAGGAGAAAAATTGGATAATCTGACTTTCCTCTTGGACCTCTTAGTTATGACCTCTTCACAGATCTTAGGGAGAAAACAGAACAAATCACATTTGGTAGCAAGTTAGGATGAAGTCCTAAGTGATGTACTTCATGGATATATTATGAGAGTAGTCATTGTAATAGCATTAGGCCTCTTATGAGCCTAAAGTGCCCGGCTGCCGGCGGTGTGACAATGCTCGCGGGAGGCATGGTGGAATTATTTCTCTAGGAGTTGTAGAGATTGGAGACCTCAAGGGTTACAAGCTCGGCCATTGGAAAGATCCTCAAATCATGACAATTACGATTCACCAGGTAATCTCTTTTTGGATGTGTTTCAAGGAGGGTTAGGGTGAGCCATGACAACCACCTACCGCCACACTTTTGTGGTGAGTGATGAATTTTGGATGTCAGCCAGTTTCATATGATTGCATCCTTGGCAAACCCTTTATGAGAGAATTGAAGATGATCCATGACTGGGACACTGACCACATTTACCTTCAAGATCAATATACGCACGTGTGGAAGGTACATCCCACGAGTGGCAGACCATTTGTGCAGACACAACAACACCAACTACTCAAGTCCATGTGTGCTAGACATGCCATAAAATGCTAGAAGATAAAAAGGAGAGTGAGGATTGTGCACCAATCCCAGAGCCATAATACTTTGAGAATTGGATGCATATCCTTGCTACCCTAGATATCATACCTCGATGCACTGGTACAAGGTTTGCTACGGTAGTTGGGGAAGAGCTTACGTCATTATACATGCTTAGTTCAGCATATTTTCCCAATATAGCCACCCAAGAGCTCAAACAAGATGTTGGAGTGAAGACATCAAGCAGTATACGCTCCCATAGAACTCACAGGCTAGAGGGATTCCTTGGGCCGGAAAGGTATGCTTTCCCAAACAACTCAAAAACCCATTGGTTGAAATATGTGGGTGATGTGGAAGCACATGAGCATTTCAATGAAATGTGGCAAAAAGAGTTTGCAAACAGCTCTCTTTTAGTCCACACTACCGTCCCACAACTAGTTGAACCCATTCAACCTAAACCAGTCCCCGAAAATCTTTGCTGCTCTGCATGCAAGGAACGCAACAAAAAGTTAGCACTCGCTAAGAAAGAAGCTAAGAAACTAGTTGATGAGGAAAGCGCTAAAACAGAAGAGACAAGACAAGTGCCCAAGCACTTTAAGACCTTCCAAATGGCCGACAAACTTTTCCAATATGACTCGGCTCAGAGATCTGCTAGTGGGAAACCTGGGACCTCATATGATGGTAAGGTCAAGGAAGCAAACTTAGCAGGCTAGGGTGAAGACTCAAGGATAGTATTTATTGCAGAATACCTTTCAAAGGAAGAAGAGACCAAGCTCATTGCTCTCCTAATAGAATTCCAAGACTGTTTCACTTGGAAGTACACAGATATGAAGGGTGTGCCTCTAGAAGTGGCCAACACACCATTCCAATGGTTGCTTGGAGCCAGGCCGATCAAACAACGTGCTTATCCTATGAACCCTACTCCAAGATGGTCCGCGCGAGGAGATTGAAAGACTTATCGATGATAGATTCATCTATGAAATTGAGCATATGGAGTGGGTATCACCAATTGTGATAGTACCTAAAAAGAATGGAAAAGTTAGAGTGTGTGTAGACCTCAAAAAGGTTAACGCCACCACCATTAGGGACCACTATCCCCTACCATTAACCGAACACGTGCTACAGAGAGTAGTGAGAAAGGAAGCTTATAGTTTCCTCAACGGATATTCAGGATACAACCAGGTGTTGATTGATCCCAACAAGGACTAGCACAAAACGGCCTTTACCACACTGAGTGGGGTATATATGCATACCAAGTCATGCCCTTCAGCTTAACCAATGCCCCTGGAACCTTCCAACGCCTCATGTGTACGGCTTACAAGGAATATCTTTGAAAGTTCCCTAAAGTCTTCATGGATGACCTTTGTGTCAATTCCTCTTGGAAGGAGCACCTAGCATGTTTGCGGCAGTGCAAAGTGCTAGAAAGATGCAGGTTATATTGCATCTTGTTGAACCCTCTCAAATGTCAATTTTGGGTTTAGCACAGTGTGATCCTGGGACACATTGCCTCCAGGTAGGGAATTTCGACCAATGACAGCAAAGTGTGGCTCATTCTTGAGTTGCCCCCACCCACCACTAACTTCAAAGGTGTTCAGCGCTTCATGGGACATGTCGACTATTATCAACGATTCATTTTTATATACACCGATATTTCTAGACCCCTTTACGGACTCCTTATAGTTTTCAAGTGGAGAGAAGAATATCAAAGGGCTTACACAATGCTCAAAAAAGCCTTAGCAAGCGCTCCAATCCTCAGATCCGCCAATTGGGATCTCATCTTCCATGTCCACATTGATGCCTCATCATTTGCTATAGGATGCATACTGGCCCAACCAGGCGAACACAAGATGGACTTCCCCATTAGTTTTGCCAGCCCACCAACTCAACAAAGCAGAGAGGAATTACACCACAACCAAGAGGGAGGGATTAGCAACATGGTTTACATGGTTAAGAAGTTCCGCCATTATCTTTTGGTGACCAAGTTCGTTTTCTTCATAGACAGTCAAGCCCTCTTGTACCTGGTAAATAAGCCCTGTATATGACAGGTAGACTAACCAGGTTGCTGCTTATGTTGCTTGAGTTTGACTTCACCATTACGGGTAAGGAAAGGTTTTCATTATGTTCTTACCACATGTCAAGGATCCCCAATGGTGAACAACCAATGGGAGTAGACAACGATTTACCAGATGCTACCCTATTCCAACTTTTCTTGATTCCTGAATGGGGCGAAGAAGTAGCTCACTTCTTAGCCAATGGCTTACCGGTTCATTCTCTCATCAACAAGGACCGTGCTCAATCACAGGTCAACTTTACAAGTAGGGCAAAGACAAAATCTTGAGACGTTGTATTCAGGAAGATGAGTATGTCCTCCTCCTTAAACAGGCTCACTCTACTTGTGCTGTGGCGGCAGGAAGTTTGCACCACCAGATATCACTGACCGTAAAGGTTCTCACAGCTGGGTTATGGTGGCCCACTTTAATGGTTGACGCTGGTAAGTATGTCAAATGATGTGATGAATGCCAACGTGTAGCAATTCCTCATTTCAAGGATCACATTCCACTAAACCCCATCGTGTCCTTACAACCATTCGGGAAATGGGACATAGACTTTGTAGGACCCATCAGTCCGGTAGCCAAATACACTCAAGCTAGATATATAATTGCTACCATGGACTATTGTACCAAGTGGGTAGAAGCTCGCGCAACCCACAAGGCTGATGCACGATCGACGGCTAAATTTCTCTATGAGTCTGTGATCACACGCTTTGGTTGCCCCCTTGAGCTTGTCAACGACAATGGAACGCATTTCAACAATGAGGTAATCAAATTCCTCTTGCAAGAGTTCCTGGTCACCCACAAAAAAGTCCTCCCCAAGCGAATGGTCAAGCTAAAAGCACAAACCCTGTGTGTCATTCTCACCAAAACCGTCGAGGCCCGCAACAATTTGGAACAGAAGTTGTCGATGGAACTTTGGGCTTATAGAACTTCATACAAAGCAGCACCCAATGCCACCCTCTTCAGTTTATTTAACCTATGGTACTGAAGTGGTCATGCCGAAGGAGTTCTTAGTCCCAAGTCTACGTGTCGTAGTGCACGAAAAATTCATCGAAAACGCTCTAAGTTTTCGCCTCTTTAAGCTTGAAAAGCTCAATGAAACACACCTCTTTGCAGTCTACAGCATGATTGTAGAGAAGTTAAGGCATAAAAAATGGTTTGATGACCAGCTCAAGGATAAGCAAATGAATGAGGGAGACATGGTCTTCTTATTCAGTACCAAACCACATAAGAAAAAGCTCAAGCTCAGAGGCTTAGGACCTTTCCTAGTCTTTGAGATAACACCATAAGGCACTATGCGCATTGAAACACTTGATGGTGTTGAGATGGCTGGTTACTTTAATGGTAAAAAACTCAAATTCTACTACATGGACCTCTCACAGAGGCCACCTTAAAATCCATCCATGATTAAAAAAAATAAAGAAAAAAAGAAGATGAGGATACGAAAAAAGCCGCGCAAGAAGAGACCAAAGCAAGGAAAGCCAAGCTTAGGCAAAAACATATCATGGTCAACATGGCCCAAGTGGTCGACTTAGAAGAAGAAGATTGGGCGGTGAAGCCAACTCGATTGTGGTTAGGAATGACCACCCCGACCAACTTTGTCCAAAAATTAGCTCTTGTTGATACAGGGGCTACCCCCCTTTCATTTCCTCACTTCTCCCTCTCACCCTAGCCAAACTGTTGCAAATTTTTCTCCCGAGCCCTCACACTCACAATTAACCAACAAGATGTCCGATACTTCTGACTCCTCCTAGGAAGTGCTCCATCACACCTCTCTCTCAGGAGGAAGAGACATGCCGGAGGCCGCTTCAAAGAGTATGCCAAGAACCCCACCTAGTTCTCTCACTTGGGTGAAGCACTAATGGAGCAGGTCAACAGGCATACTATCCATTCATTGATGAAGAACAACCGTAAAGTAGAGCATAATGTCCTTTACTACACAGGTCCATACTATAGAGCTATTGCTGCTGACCCCGTGTGGTGGTGCTTAAATTAGAACAGCTTGACTTGGGAAGACTGCCCACCTTGGAGCCTTGGGGGGCAGACCTGTACAATGCACTGTATTTCACAGAGACATACGATGCCAATCAACACACAGGAGAAGTCGTGGACAATGAGGGACAGAGGCACAAAGTCCAGCTCAGTGTGGAGCA
The DNA here is from genome assembly GCF_041138505.1 of Cibotium barometz. Taxonomy (NCBI): domain Eukaryota; kingdom Viridiplantae; phylum Streptophyta; class Polypodiopsida; order Cyatheales; family Cibotiaceae; genus Cibotium; species Cibotium barometz. Next base: position 32,069,441 of record NC_141076.1, on the reverse strand, counting down.
TATGCGAGATGCTCTTGCACTTCCCCATATGGAGCTGCCATATGTATGCCTAAACAACGCCACAAAGCTCACTCGCGGTTTGCTGTACAGGGGCAACCCCAAAAAGGATGGAGTCGAGTGGAGAAATATAGCCCAAGAAGATCTGGTCATGGCCACCCACGCATTACAATTCTTACTCACTACAAGGTGTACCAACAAATTCAACCGCTGCCGTATGACTACATTGGCTAGAGTCCCCACCAGGGCCAAATGGTGAACTGGTCCAATTACCTTTTCTGTGAGTTTCATGCAATATGTTCGAATTCCCCAGGCGGAAACAACCTTATTGACCAGGGTCATCTATTATGGTGTTGGATGGAACAAATTGCCAAGCTGGCGGAAATAACCTTATTGACCAGGGTCATCTATTATGGTGTTGGATGGAACAAATTGCCAAGGGAAACACAACTAAGCAGGCCAGATGCGGTGGTGACCTCTCTTCCCTCACCATCCACTTCTCCTAATCCTCCACCATCATGCCAGTGAAGAGGCACTATCATGCGCCAGATGTCACAGCACAAGTTCCGTTGCGCCCCCCATCACAAGGCCAACATAGGAAGCAGCTTGTAAAAGCCACCAAAAAGGACACCAAAGATGAAGAGGAGAGGCAGAAGCAAGAGTTTTTTAACAGAAGTATATTTGAACCCCCACCTCTCGAAAGATTCACAAAGATGCCATCCTCTGTTGAGGCGAGGCCTTCCTCCCCTAATGCTACCCAAAATACCGTGAAAATCAAGCTTATGCAGAGAGCATACATGCAGCCCACGGAGACGAACTTCACCCTCGGGTTTTCACACATGGCATGGGAGCTTATCACTCAGATGACAGACTAAGTATACAAACAGCAAGAAGTGGCCCAAGTCTCCCCCCAGTGAGAGATGCTCTTAGCCAAGGCCCTGGCGAGAGCTGTGTTTGAGAACTTGTACCAAGCTAACTTATAGTTTATGGAGCTACAAAAAAGTTTGACCAGCAAGCAGAGCAATTGGAAATCTGCTATTACATGCATCACTAAGCTCCAACAACACATCACTCAAGCCCATGCAGCAGACAAGAGATCATCATGAGCTTACAATCATCAAAGGCCTGCATCAGGAGGCCATGAGTCGAGCAGAAACAGTGGAGGATGCTCTAGCCCGCACTACCACCAATTTTGCTAAGCATCGGGACCTAACAGAGGCCACCCTCCACCACTTGCATGAGCAACTCAAAGGCGCTGCGGCCCGGGCAGCCCCAGCCTCCATCCACTCCATCGGCTCCTTCCTCCAGGACACTAGACCATAAGGTGGACGTGCTCATGGAGACCGCCACCACGCTCCGAGTTTTGGCATTCCTCCCACAAACCCCTTCCCAACTCCTTGATCTTCGATTCCGAAGCATCAGACTTAACCTTTTGCGGCATAACATCTATGTCGATAAGCCACTCTCCCACCACCAATACACCTATGCCCTAACCAAACTCCCTATTGATAGCCTAACCCTAATCCCACACTTTTTCTTCTAGCCCAGGGGCTTCTGTTGTTCCAGCACCACCATGATTTTTTTGAACTCCCCCTGCACCCTCTTCAAGCCCTACTGAGATGCTGGAGTCTTCTCCTCCGCTATGGCTTTCGTTCTGACCCCGCCCTCCGTGCCAACTTACTAGATTTATCCATCCCCGATGGCATATGCCCTTACCCATACCATCATGACATCTCCCAAAGGGCACTGATGTGCTTTCAAACTGCCGGGTGGCATGTGTCCAATGACGCATACCTCTCTCTCTTACATGATCCTCTTCCTCCTTACTCTGCCGTAGGATTACTCCTTCTGTACTACAGGTGCTTCCTTGAGATTGAAGTTATGGCAGCCACTAGCATCTACCAATTTGATGATTTGCATGTTGCTTTCCCTTGGGAGTTCAGCAAAGCTGAGGCTGCCGCCCGGCGGTTCAATTATTATATGCTAACGGTCCTCAGGCTACTGTGTTGAAGCTGGCCCTGCCCCGGACGACAATGATGATGGCACAATGATGGGCAGGGAAGCTTGCCACCTCCACCCTAGAGACCTTCTTTCCCCCCACCTCCTCCTCCTCCATCAGATGTCTCCTCTACACCTCCCCACCAACAACCCCCACCGTCACCACCCCCCTCATGTACTTTCTACATTTCCTCTTTTTTGTGCACCACCTTCTTCTCCCCCCCTTCACTTTCCCACTCCACTAAAGAGGATGTGGGGAGGGAGAGGGAGAGATTCAAACCCTATCAAGCAAACACACACACACAAGAGAGAGCAAGACACAAGAGAGAGATGGATAGCTGAATTTTCTTCTATCTTCTTCTTCTCTACTCAACCAACATAACATAAAGATAAGAGTACACACTATATGGGTTAGTACTCAACTACTACAACATACAAATGGGTTGGTCCATAACGTAAACCCGACTAAAATGAGCTGGCGCTATAACTGTGCCAATCTTTAGTAATCCAAAATGGTTGTCACACAGTCTATCATCCCACTAGCCACATATCACCCATAATCTCACCAACCATGCCAGTGGTGTAGATGCGAAAGCTATCACCCAGACGGGTCATCAATGTCCGCCGTCGCACTAGTTGAGCTCGATATCTCAACACTCCCCCTCGATCTCAACTCTACACACCGCACTCCAAGTAAGCTCCTAAACCTGTGGAGCTTCTCTGTGCCCAATGCCTTTGTGAAGATGTTCGCTACTTGATCCTCTGTGTGCTGACATATACTATATCTACATCTTCTACTAGAAACTTCTCCCTCACAAAGTGATAGTGCACCTCAATGTGCTTCTTTCTAGCATGATATACTAGGTTACTGGCCAACTGTATGCTTGTCATGTTGTCTCACAATATATGACAACTACCCTATCCACAGGCTCTTCCATGTCACCAAGAAGCTTTTGAAACCAAGCTACCTCACAAGATGCCATAGCAACACCCTTGTACTCTGCCTTTGTACTCAACAAGGCAACTGTTAGCTACTTCTTACTGCTCCAACTCACAACAACACTCCCAAATGAGAACATAAAACCATTGGTAGATCTCCTGTTTGCAATACTACCAGCCCAATCAGCATCTGTGTACCCATGCAACTATATCTCTGTACCAGCCTCATAGAAAAGTCCATAATCAACTGTGGACTTTATGTACCTGAGGATCCGTCTAGCCACATCCATTCCTAGGGGCCTGCATAAACTGACTCACAAGTCCAATAGCATAGCTCAAGTCTGGCCTTGTAATGGTCATGTAGATCAAACTACCCACTATGTGCCTGTATGTAGTAGGGTACTCCAAAAGCTTACCTATATCCGCCGCAGAAAGCTTTGTGTTATGCTCCAATAGCATTGAAATAGGCTTACAGCCTGTCATACCATACCTAGACAACATGTCTAAGCCATACTGCCTCTACAATAGCAAAATGCCATGAGGTGGTCTCACCACCTCTATGCCCAAGAAATACCACAGCTCACCCAAATCCTTCATCTCAAACTTCTGCTTTAAAAGCATCCTGACATCATGTATGTCTGCATCACTATCACTAGTGATAATCAAGTCATCCACATAGATAACTAATAGCATGATTCCTCTATCTGTCTTTTTCACATATAGTGAAAAATCTACATTGGATATCTGAAATCCAATGATAACAAGATACTACCCGATCTTGTTTGACCATGCTCTAGGTGCCTGCTTCAAGCCATACAAGGCTTTGCGTAACCTGCACACAAAATCTGGATGTGCATCACTCTCATAACCTGGTGGCTACATCATGTACACTTCTTCTTGTGTAAATCACCATGCAAGAAAGCATTTTTTATATCCATTTGATGTAAAGACCAACCCTTTGCTGTAGCCATAGCAATGATAGCTCTCACGGTTGCCATTCTTGCAACCAGGTTGAATGTCTCCTCATAGTCTATGCCATAAGTCTGAGCATAGCCCTTGGAAACCAATCTTGCTTGTACCTGCTCACTAAACCGTCAGCATTGTGCTTGACTTTATACACCCACTTACATCCAATTGCCTTCTTTTCCTTAGGTAAAGGCACTAACTCCCATGTTGCATTTGCATCCAATGATGCCATCTCCTCATCCATGGCATCTTCCCATTTCTTATTTCCAATTGCTTGCTCAAAGCAAGTGGGCTGAACCTCCTATATTGCTTTTACCATGTAAGCATAATGATGGGTTGTATATCCATCATATCTCAACCAGTCAACAGGGTATCTAACCCTCGTAGACCTGCATACACCTGGATCACTGCTAGGTGTCCTCAAAACAGCCCTGGTTCTCCTTACACCAAGAGTAACCACCCACAGACGAAATGCCAAGCTCCTCATCAAGGCTTTGCTCAGAGCCACTAGAGTCACCATCCACATATGATTGACCTGTTGATAGATCAGGCACAAAAGTTTGATCTACCTTTTCGTGATACATGTGTACCTGCATCATTCCTCAACCTGCCTGACCACCATTCCTTCCCTTTTCATGATACATGTGTACCTGCATCATTCCTCAACATGCCTGACCACCATGGGCTAACATTGGATCCATTGCTTAAGGACTCCCTAGGTCCACTCAGCACCTGTGATTGCTGCTCTACATTTGGTGTAACATCAGCACTTCCTACATCTGAATCTTCTGTTGCCTTCACTACTGGTGCATACTAGCTACTCATCTCATCGAAGACAACATCTCTGCTTACTCGTCGCCATCTCACGAGTGGTAGGGTTATAGCATCTATAACCTTTTTGTTCCATAGCATAACCAATGAAGATGCATTTCTCTGCCTTTGGATCACTGCTAGGTGTCCTCAAAACAGCCCTGGTTCTCCTTACACCAAGAGTAACCACCCACAGATGAAATGCAAAGCTCCTCATCAAGGCTCTGCTCAGAGCCACTAGAGTCACCATCCACATATGATTGACCTGCTGATAGATCAGGCACAAAAGGTTGATCTACCTTTTCCTTCCCTTTTCGTAATACATGTGTACCTGCATCATTCCTCAACCTGCCTGAGCACCATGGGCTAACATTGGATCCACTGCTTAAGGACTCCCCAGGTCCACTCAGTACCTGTGATATTGCTGCTCTACATTTGGTGTAACATCAGCACTTCCTACATCTGAATCTTCTGTTGCCTTCACTATTGGTGCATACCAGCTACTCATCTCATCGAAGACAACATCTCTGCTTACTCGCCACATCTCACGAGTGGTAGGGTTATAGCATCTATAACCTTTTTGCTCCATAGCATAACCAATGAAGATGCATTTCTCTGCCTTTGGATCCAACTTTGTTCTCACTTCATTAGGAACATATACATATGCCATGCACCCAAACACTTTCAAGTGAGACACATCCAGTCTTATGCCTGTAAACTTTTGTTCAGGATTCATACCATGAACAGTTGCAGTGAGTGTCCTGTTCATAATGTACATAGGAGTTGCTACTGCTTCTGCCCAAAAGTAATGTGGCATATTCTTTTCAGCTCAAGGCACGTGCCACTTTTGCAATGTTCCTGTTTTTCCTTTCTGCAACACCATTCTGTTGCGGAGTATACCTGCAAGTAAACTGCCTCTTGATTCCCTGCTTTCTCAAGAAATCGCTGAACTCATTAGAGAAATATTCTCCCCCACCATCTGATCTTAGGCACTTTATTTGCATGCCTTCTTCCTTCTCGACCAAGGCTTTAAATCTCTGAAAGTGAGAAAACACCTCACTTTTCTCCTTCATGAAATAAACCCACACTTTCCTAGTGTGGTCTCATCAATGAATGTAACATAGTACCTGCAACCTGCAAATGTTGCAGTCTTGGTCGGTCCCCATACATCTGAATGTATGACATCCAATGGCCTTACAGTGACATGCTTTTCATGTGGGAAAGCATGTTTGGCGGCCTACTTTTACCAAGTTGGCATGCGTCACATACCTTATGCATGCCATCAACCTTAAACTTTTGCAAACCTGCAACAATATTTTAGGCCTACATAGACTTCAGTCGCTGTACATTCACATGACCAATGCGCTTGTGCCATATGTCAATATCTACAAATGACACATGTTCCATGCACAAACATGGTTGCCTTTATCGCTCGCAGGCATGTTCACATCCAAAGTAAACATCCTGCCATTTCTGTTACCCTTTGCAACCAAGCGATACTTATTTTTGAAGTCTTCCACAAAACATCCTTGAGGATTAAACCTCCCTTTGCAGACCCTACTCAACCATCTATCCAACAGAAACCAGGTTCTTTGTAATATTCAGAACATGAAGTACATTAGCTAAGTACATTTTGCCATCCTGCATAGACAATGGAACTTTACCAACATGCACAATGGGATACGCAGTATCATCACCTGTTTCTACATAACCTGGTTTTTTCATTTTTTGCATATCTCTAAACCACTCAACATGGTCATGTGGTTAGAGGTGCCATAATCCACATACCATATATCTTGAGATCCTGACACATCCTCTGTTATGGAACTAAGCATGTGCGCATCACAAATAGCTGCTCACTTCTATCACATCACCTCCATGTTTGCTAGATGATGCATAGTTGCCTTGCTACAACTTCCCGCTTTTAATGTCATTATGCTTTTTGTAGCAATCCTTTGCCATGTGTCCTGGTTTGCCACAGTAATAGCACTCTACTATTTACATTTTGATTTCTTTGTCAACCACCTCGGCCTCTTTGGCTCCCCCTTGCCTCTAGACTGGCCTTTTCCACCTATGTATGATTGCTGCTGTGAATCATTGAACTGTTGTTGTCGAGAATTTTGATTTCCTTGTCGGCCACCACCTTGGCCTCGACCACCACGGCCTCTACCTGAATTAGAGTAGATAGCCCGTTTCGATGTGTTCTTGCTTTGTGAAGAAGAATCCTCACACCTAAAGCCTTTTCTTCTATGATCAGCATAGATATCAAGTCCTGAAAGTTGGGAATATTCTCCCTAACTGCAATGGAGGTCTTGAATGGCTTGTACTCTTTGCCAAGCCCATTTAGACAGATACTCACCAAATCATCATCCTCCACTAATACATTGATAGACCCAAGGGATTCAACAATTCCCTTGTTGATCTTTAAGGCATATTCATTGATAGACATGCTTTTCTTTTCCACAGTATGCAACTCTTGCTTTAACTGCAACTTCCTTGCCTTTGTGTTACTCTGGAACATCTAAACCAAATTCTACCATGCAACTACTGGAGTGTTTGCATCCTGTATATGTGTCCTATCATAGTGTCTATGATAGTAATTGAAAGCCAGTACATGACTTTTCTTGCACCCTGATTCCAATCCTTGAATGCCTTTATATCTGCAAGAGTGGCATTCTTCTCAGATAACTCTGGAGGCTCCTCATTGTCTCCTTCTACATAATCCCAAAATCCTTTACCCCCATTAGGAAATTGGTCATTCTGAACTTCTAGGCATGGAAGTTATTCTTATCTAGCTTCTCACTAACAATTTGATTAATTCCATTAGACATGTTTTCTTGCAGCAATGAAATAGCCTGCAAACAGACAATTTCTGTATGCAACCTGTAATACAACAGTATCTCCTGTGATTGCTACAGCAGCGGTACTTCAGCACAGTCTGTGTGTGACTAAATGTGACCAGAGTATATGTACATACACCCAGTATCAATAATACATGTGCAAACCATTTCTGCACTTCCAAAATGCACTATTGCACTGCAATAACTAGATTTCGACCAGAAACAGTTCTCTACCAGAACTTCCAAAAAACTGTGAGAATGCCCTGGAGTGACGAAATAGTACCCGTAACGCGCCCGAAACACGAATCTGGGCGAAAAAAACTCATCTAATAAGATAGTATACCTGCCTTGTAGCTCCACTCCCGTAAAGACAACTCCTCAATCAGAGATATGTAGTTCCCAGAGAGCTACTAAGGGGGTGTTGTACCTAAACCAAGAAGGGGAAAGAGATGATGGTGCTCTTACCCGTGTAGTACCGCTTCCTTGCTTATTCTTGCCTCTTGCTTTCCTCCTTAGCTCTTACAACATGAACCAGGCGCTCTGATGCCATAAAGAGAATGTGGGGGAGAGGGAGAGCTTCAAACCCTATCAAGCAAACACACACACACAAGAGAGAGCAAGACACAAGAGAGAGATAGATACAACATACAAGGGTCGGTCCATAATGTAAACCCGACTAAAATGAGCTAGCACTAAAACTATGCCTGTCTCTAGTGATCCAAAATGGCTGTCACACAGCCTCTCATCCCACTGGCCGCATATCACCCATAATCTCACCAACCATGCCAGTGGTGTAGATGTGGCAGCTATGACCTAGGCGGGTCATCAATGTCTGCCCGTAGCACTAGTTGAGCTCAATATCTCAACATCCACCCCCATCACCCACACCCCCCTTGCCACCATTACTATCCCTCAACTTAGAAATGCACACTACATTCTGGGATATTCCCTCCACGTTTGCCAAACCCCCACCTTTTCTTGATGTTGACCCTCATCATCAACCACTCCTCCACCCTTCTCGCTGGCTTAGCAACCAACCATCCCACTACTCGAAGAAGAAGAGATTCCGCCACCACCCCCCACCTGAGTGCGAGGAAGTCGACCCTCTGCTGAACCCTCTGAAATGGCGAGATCATCTAGACCACACGAAGTTCAAGTGGGCAATCGCCATCCTAATCGATTGACAACTCCAAGATCAACCCATTACCCGTGTCACCAACCACCTTGATATCCACTTCCTTTGCCCATACCTTGACGTAAAGCACACCAGTTGGCGGCGTGCCCACCCACCCCGAACCTGCGGGGCGGTTACCACTGGCCACCCGCTCGCTACTCGTCCCATAACGTTCAATCTCATGGGCGAGCAACCGACATGGCAGTGACCTTTCCTCAGCATACCATTCAGTTGTTGGGAAGTATATTGTAAAGTGCCACGTGCAATGCAGATCAGCCCCGACTACCTTTGCAATTCGACAAACGGTGGGCCTGGAAGACATTCCACGCACAGCAAGAGAAAACCCAAAGTTGTAGTTCAACTTTATGTGGTTCGTGCCCCCATCCGTGTAACATCCATGCACAAAAGAATCTATGGTCCGACGTTTTCATGATTTTATCTGCCGCTACGACCAGGTCCTAGACCCAGTGGGGTGATCACCAACTATATGCTTTTTCAACCTCATCATCACCTTTCTAGAGTCATTCTCCACATGGAATCACTACTTTGAAGGAGCCCAAGTCCTCGCCTTTGACATCAACAAAGGGCCAAATCTCATAAGCAGTTGTTTGGCTATTATGAACGCATTATGTGGATGCCTGCTTGGAGGCTCCAAAATTTTGAAGACATGATGAGACCACCTTTTGGACCAGCTACCGGGTCTTCCATCATGCCCTTCCCACTCCTACCTCTTGCGGCGATGGGACTTTATCTGCACCTATTCCATCTACTACAGTCGCTCCGGAGGACGGACCTCCTTTAGGGAGGGGGGTGTGTTAACCACCCTGGTTAACATGACCTTCGCGCGAATACTATGCCTTTTGTAACTCATTTTTTTGTAACCGCGCAATGTGCTAATTGTAAATGAGACTTGGGATGACCGATCTTACGGCATGTGTAACACCGGTCATGAGGTTTGATGTACATAGAGCTAGTAAAACTAGGGAGACTAGTTTTGGGCCCCACTTGTAATTGGGTGGCCGGACATTGTAAATATGAGCTCATGTATATAATACATTTGATGAAATATGAAAGGGGACAATCCCATTTGATGAAATATGAAAGGGGACAATCCCATTTGTCTCAATTGATTCTTGCCTTCTCTCTCATTTGAGTTTATGGTGCTTGCTTGCTTGTGTTGTGGCTTTCTTGCTTAGATTGTTGGTGTATGTGAATAGGAATGGTAGTGCTCTGCCTTCTCTTCTCTTCTACCTTCTCATTGCTATCTACCACGCCCCATTCGCATACGATTGGCATGAGGTAGAGATTGAGCTCTCCATATCTCTTTCCCTCTTGCTCATTACCTAGCCTTAGATCTCTCTTTGGGTGAGTGTGGAGTGAGCCCCTAGCGGCTTCACATCGAAGAGTTAACTCTCATAGGGTTGGCTAAGTTTCATTCACCAGGTTTGACCCTTGCAAGCACCTTTCTCTTCTTCTTTCTCTTGTGTGTGTGAGGGAGTATGTTATCCATTAACAAGCTTATATAGTGGCCTATGTGCCCACACTAGCCCACAACTTCCCATGGTCCTCTGACTCAAGCGCCTCACCCATGAACCCCGGACACTCTTGCCACATGTGCTCCAACATGTGGACTCCATGTCCGATCGACGAGCTCCCGCCGTCGCTCATGCATGCCATTACAGGCTACATAAGATTACTCCCCCCCCTTTTTAAAGAGTTTCTGGTAGTCACACCGCCATAGCCAAGGAGGGCTCTGAGCTCTATTCACCACGCAACCATAGAGAAATGTGGATAAGTATCCACATTGAGGGGCTTATATAGTGGCTTGCCTTCCCACACTAGCCCGGTCACCCACGGTCCTCCAACCAGAGCACCTCATCTCTGAACCCCGGACACTCTCACCACAAGCACTCTGGTGTGTGGACTCCATGTTCGATCGAGCTCCGTCTCGCCGCCTACAGGCGACTCATGCATGTCCTTATAGGCTACGTAACATTACCCCCCCTTCTAAAGAGTTTTCGTCCCCGGAGGAGAAAACAAACTAGGGAAAGTTGTTGGTAAGCATATATAGTGTTCTCACTTGAGACCTTTTCTGACTTATCCTTCCACTTAACAATTGCATATCGGTACACAGTACACCTCGTGTTCCAGTATTTGAACGTAAGAATTCTCCTTGGTTCATGTGGAAGTGTGGTCTTATAGGCTACGTTGTCTTGGTGACTACGTTATCTTGGTGATAGATTGTTTTCACATGCCACTGACATGAAAAACTAGGTGTACTCAAGAGCTCTCCGAAAACTCAAGTGTGTAGACTACCTACCGACCATTTATAGACTACGCTACTAAATATTTGTAGACTACGCTACCATGCTATGGTACCAACTTGTTGACTCTTCTCTTTGCATAGCTCTATGACCATAGGAGATCTAGAGTAGAGTTCATAAAACAACATAAATGGAGAAAATCTAGTCATGAATAACAAAAGACAGATTCCAAAGGTGAGAGGTACTCCTCTCCACTGGATTATTCATCTATGCATAAGAATATGCTCTAGAACCTGGTTGGATTTCTAGTTTGACCACCATCAATATCACTTTACTTAGAGTGATATTAACCTTTGAATATTTTCCTTAAAGATGACTATCAAACTTTCGATCTCTACCCCCCTATATCTGCGGGTAGGCCATATAGTTTGTAGAGGTGTTTGATAAAGAGCCTAGCGAGCTCATATGTTTTCACATCTTTATAGTTGGAAGAAACTTTGTCAACCTATTTACTCTTTCCTTCAAGAAGAGTTTTCGTGCACAAAAACGGTTCAAAAAATTGTAAACAAGTGTTTGTGTGCAGACCATATGGTCATCTATGCCTGTAACTTTCCTAAGTACGATGAAAAGGAAAGCAAGACACACATCACATATTTTCCTTAAGTACTATGACCAAGGAATTATGCAACACTCATGTTTCATCTAGAACACCAAACCATAGTTGCCACCAACTATGAAGGATGTCAATAAAACACAAATTGCTAATAAGGCATTGAATAACATCATGCCTTTAGTATACGCCAGGAGTTCTCAAATCCGAAAAAACTTCATAATGAATGTGCTTTGACATTCAAGGAATTCCTTTGCATGTCCTACAACATCAAAGATGTTTTTTTTTTCTGGTTAGAAACCACATGGACTTTAATTCAATAAATTTGTGCAACTATTTTACAGGTCTTTAGAAAATTGTTCTATAATGTGGTAAAGTTCAATTGACCACATAGTTTAAGAAAAGCTACACTTTCCTCTCTCCAAAAGTTCTTGTGTTCTTCCAAGAACAGTTTACACATCTTGCAACAATGAAGATGATTTTCACATAGATAACATCTATGTGATGTATAGTGTCTACGCACTATCAAGAGTAACTTGCACCAATGATCTGGAGTACCACTCCCATCCCACAAGTAGATGCATCCCTATCCATATATCTATGTTTATGGTTGCTTAGCAATGCATATCTATGTCTCTACAGCCAACCATGCCTCTACGAACATGTTTATGGGCTATCTATGGTCACATCCAAAAGCTAATAGTACCATCTAGATGACACACCTCTACTAGTGTGGTCTCAATAGACACCTCTACTATGTGAAGCAATATCGTAAACCATTTTAATTATGGAAAATAATTTACTATAAAGTAATAAATGAGAAATTATTTATCGCTTACCCAGTCTGTATATACATATGCTATGATATGTTGATTAGGTATGCCTCCAACATAACTTACACTAATAGACAAACAAAAATGAATCTTTGTACTTTGAGACTGCTTTGACATGAATAACATAACATCCAATTTGTGTTTAGTACTAATATGAAGTCTAGCGTATAACAAATCTTTGTTGCCTACCCCGATAGTGGTAATGCACTACCTATCCGTACGTGGAAATATACTACGTGACTGTAACTGATGATAACAAAAAATAACCGCTGTTGTACGCACTTCATAAACATATTGCAAAACACAAATTTGTACAAGTGAATCCTCTTATGTCTTTTGGTAAAGTTGGACTTTGCCACTTATCCTATCTATCTTAAATACCAAATTATTTCTTAATTTGGCTACGTACTCTTTACAAGAAACTTTGTACTCGTGGATACGCCCTTCTTGAGTTGGAATATCCACAGATTCATATTTAACAAGACACTTGAGCCACTTATTATGAAGTTATTATCTAGATTGACTCAAAAGCTTTGGCACTATGACACAAAGTATGGGGCATTCTAGCACCCAATTGTTGTTGATTCAAAGACATTCACTCAACAACTATGTCAATCTCTAAACTCTATGGTTGGTATCTAACCATGAGTCCTACTAGGCCGTGAGTAGCCTTAGACTTCAACTTTTAGTGTGAATATAAACAACAAAGTCTCTAACGAAGTTGCCCAAAACATTGTGGTACCAACTCATGGCCATCTACCATGCTTGAGCATAGCGTGAAAACAATTTTACGCCTATTCAACTACACACTAAACACTCAAATGAATCTATCACTTTCTTTTGATAAATTTATCACCACCATTTGACACAAGGTCAAGCGGGCATGAAGGGTCCAGCCCTGAGTACTCCGTCTCACTTCTTCGCATAGAAACCTCAACTAATCACTCCGGAGTGGAAAACCTTCTAATGAGGAAGGTGACTAATCACTCCGGTCCCCACCCCTAGCCCTCCGTCTCACTTCTTCTCATAGAAACCTTGACTAATCACTCCAGATTGGCAAACCTTTCTAACGAAGAAGGCGATGATTGCTGGGAAGTGCACACGCATACAACAATGCCAAAGGATTAAAAATGATTTACAAGATAATTGCTGGGCATTCCATACTAGCATCTAGATCAAGATTTGTGTAATCACTCCCGATTAGCACCAAATCTAGTGTAGTTTGCCTCTAATCTCTCCAGATTAGCTTTAAACCTTGAGTTTACTTCTAAACCGCCATGTTCAATCTTAAAATCGCACATGTTAGAATACTCCGCTAAGCTCTTCGGCTTAGAATTCTTTCTATCAAACACAGTCATGGATATGGATGACTATGCACCCATGGGTGTTTTCACTAGACAAACCATGCACAGTCTATTCCAAAGATCAACATGCTATAATTTAAAGAACTATATCAAGTTCCATAGCCCCAAATACTCATTCAAGAATTTGTCAAACCAGTCCGATAAGGTCTCAATGGCCCATTACATCAATTGGTAATTAAGCCCATCTATGAAGATCTTACAGACTATCCACACAATGTAGCTTTCAAAAGAAAGCTCTCCAAGGTACTCCCATCCTATCGGACAACATGATCAAATACATACTCCAAAGGTAGGTAGAGTAACTCTATACTTTATTACACACGTTAAACAATAACATCATCAACACCCAGGTTCATGTATGTTTGGTAAACTTCAAACTCAATTATCACTAAGGACCTCAACACTTCCCCCCTCGGGCTCAACTCCACACATTGCAGTCCCCCTTGAGCTCACAACTCCACACACTACACCCAAGTAAGCTCCTGAACCCGTGGAGCTTCTCTGTGCTCAATGCCTTCGTGAAAATGTCAACCACACGTTCCTTTGTGCTGACATTTATTAGATCTACATCTCCCGCTAGAACCTTCTCTCTTACAAAGTGATAATGCACCTCAATGTGATTTGTCCTAGCATGATAGATTGGATTACTAGCCAATTACATGCTACTCATGTTATCACAATAAATGATAATAGCACTATCCACACGGGCTCACCCATATCACCAAGTAACTTCTACCTCACAAGCTACCATAGCAACACCTCTATACTCTAACTCTATTTCTTACTGCTCCAACTCATAGTAGTAATCCCAAAAGAAAACATAAAGCCACTGGTAGATCTCATGTTTGCGACACTACTACCCAATCGACATCTGTGTACTCATGTAACTATATCTCTGTGCAAGCCGTATAGAAAAGTCCATAACTGCCAGCCCAATCACAACATTTGTGTACTCATGTAGTTGTATCTCTGTGCAAGCCTCATAGAAAAGTCCATAAATAACTATAGAAATTATGTACCTGAAAATCCATCTACCCACATCTAAGTGTGGCTTCTTGGGGGCCTACATAGACTGACTCACAAGTCCAACATAATAGCTTAAATATGGCCTAATAATGGTCGTGTAGATCAAGCTACCTACTATGTGCCTATACATAGTGGGGTCCTCCAAAAGCTCAAAGCAAGTGCATTTGCAAGCCATTCAACCCTTCGTCTGTATATGTCCAAATTTTCATTGTAATCTTGTTTTGACTTGTAGGGAGGAGCACGAGAGAGAGAGAGAGAGAGAGAGAGAGAGAGAGAGGCAGGGGAGGGAAAGAGAGAAACGAGTATTATTTACCTTTTTTTTCAGAAACGCTCCAACGTTGGGATAACAAAAATATCATTTTGGAAAATCCGCGTACATGAAGAAACAGTGGATTCTCGACACAAACGCTGGCATATGGAATTCAGTGGTTGCATTTAATACAGATCAATGATCATGGTTATTATTCTTAACCCCAGCTTCCAAGAGGTTTAAAAAAAAGAATATGGTTAAAAAAACAATACTAAGTTTTGGGTATTCAAGAAAGGAGCAGTCTGAGAGCTACAAAGACTGCTACAATCGAAACTGAAGAAGCCGGGAAGCGTGGAGCGGCGGCGCTGGCGGGAAGGGAAGGGCCGGGAGCAGAGGAGCCCAACGTGGGAGGCGGTGGGGGTGGTGCAGGTGGTGCATTCGAAGGTGAAGGTGTGGGTGTAGAATTAGTGGGTTTCTTGGAAGGTGACGGTGCAGGGGTCATTGCACCCTTGGCAGGTGATGGCACCGGGGTCATGGCATGCATGGCAGGTGCAGGGCTCATGGCCATTGGGGTGGTGGCGGAAGGAGATGGTACGCCGGAATGATGCGGCGCATAGGTTGGGCTTTGGCTCGGTGAATGTGGGTAAGTAGTCGGTGCGCCCGAAGGAGCACGAGGAGCATAAGAAGGCGAGACTGCGGGGCTATCAGTGCTTGTTGCAGGCGAAGACGCCGACGCTTGTGGCGACGCCGGCCCATTCCAAGAAGCAGGCCCACTTGGCGCGGCCATAGGTGAGGAAGACGGCGGTGGTGTGGCGGGGCTTATATAAATTGGGGCATAAGCTGGCGGTGGTGGTGGAGGGGAAGAAGGGGTAGCCGCTGTGGTGGGGCTTATATAAATTGGGGCATAAGTTGGCGGTGGTGGTGGAGTGGAAGAAGGGGTCGCCACATTGGATGGCGGAGTCGCCATTGTTGGTGGCAGCGCTGCCGGGGTAGTCGCATCGGATGGCGGGGCTGATATTGTGGGTGGGGAAGCTGGCGTATTTGGAGAAGATGGTGGTGTGGCAGGGCTGGATTGTGGTGAGTATATTGGGGCAGCTGTAGCTGGGGGAGGGGAAGAAGGGGTCGTCGGAGTGGCTGGAGGAGTTGCCATATGTGGTGAAGACGGGGGCATAGCATTGGATGGCGGAGCTGCTATTGTTGGTGGTGAGGGGGGCGCAGCGGACATGTTCGGAGGGGAAGAAGGGGCGATTGTTGGCGGTGGAGGGGGGGTGCTGGAGGCGGAAGGGGGGGAGGTGGAAGGTGGTGGCGGGGAAACGTTGGCTGGAGGAGATGATGGAGGCGAAGAAGCCATAGGAGGGGGGGGGGAGGTGGCATTTGATCCAGCACTCGCAACATTGAGGGCCATAGCCATGCCGGCTTGACAATGGCCGGGAATCCCACAGATAAACCACTGCCAGCCCGGCTGGGACAAGGTTACGTGGGTGTTGCCATCAGTCCAGACATTGATGGGGTTGGCGATGGAGCAGCTCTGGAAGTCAGCTTGCGTTACTTCGAAAACAGAGTGCATCCCTACGTCGTAGACGAAGACTGCAGAGCGTCAAACAGAACCAAACGCTCAGATCAATGTGTGTGTGTGTGTGAGAGAGAGAGAGAGAGAGGGAGAGAGAGACGCTCACCCAACGTGTCACCCACTTGGAAGGATTGTTTCTGAGCCCAATCGGAGTAATAACTTGCAGAGGATTGCAAGGTCCAGCCATCGTTGCCTCCCACGGCGTATTGCGACGCCGTCACAGCAGGAAGAGCTACCATGAGCGAACAGAGGAAGAGCAAGGAGAGACTCTTGGTGGCAGCCATGAGAACGATGATGAATGTTTTGGCCTAAGTCCACGTTTCGTATAAAAGGCATCGCAGGCTCTCTTCTCACGTCCCTCCCACGTTCTTTCACGAAGTCCCCGCCACCACAACTATCTAGCCTAGGAAGGTTTTACGTGGCACCGTCTCTACATATTTGCATGAAGCATTCCACCTTAGCACAACTTAGAACCGTCTCTAAATGACAATGAAATACGCATCCATTGCAACATGTCATACACACATAACACTAAGACATAGAACAACATGAAGACATTGCACTTACACCGTCTCTAAATGATAATCAAATACCCATCCATTGCAACATGCCATACACACATAACACTAAGACATACAACAACATGAAGACATTGTACTTACATTGTCTCCAAATGATAATCAATTACCCATCCATTGCAACATGTGATGCACACATAACATGAAGACATACAACAAGTTACGACATTATCACACCTCCCAACCATGGACCTCCAAGTGAAGACTTGGTAGCATTATCAATGATCAAATCCCTAGGTAGGAATCCTTTTGGTTTTGAATTGAGAGTCCTTTCACCTAGTTAAGTCATTGGGAGCCTTGTACACCATTAACTTGTCTCCTTTTTTAAAATCATTTAATCACATGTGGTACTTTGGTAAAAGTCTATATTATCTCTTCACACAACCCAAAAAGTTGGAGAAAATCTGACCTAAAACGCTAAGAAAGGGGGGAGGGGAAGAAGAGATTTCCTCACTACCTCCAAAATGGTCACTATCAAGAGGAGGCTACACGATCAAGAGGGAAGGGGAGGAGCCACATTACAAGACTTCAATACTAAAAAGGATAGATGGGATGTTCCTCAAAGAATGGATCCCTTGCTCAAGAAGAAAAATATCATGCACATTGAGGCAACAATTAAAATGTTGCCACAATGTGCTCCCAATGTCTCACAATTTGTGGATGAGATTCACCCATTTAGCCCTTCTTGTTTTTTAAAGGACGTTGACAATGCCTTCAAGGCATGCCAAAGTTTGGAGTACCACTAGGCCACAATCATCCTCCATGGAAGGGGGAAAAGAAAAAGGAAGGAATTAAGAGAGGGGAAAGGAGAGGGGTGGGGTGGGGATCTGTAGGGATATTTAATCCTAAAGTACTGCAAATCCCCTTTTTTCTCATCCTTTTCATATAAATTTGGGCATATCTCCAAGGCTATTGGTGGGGCTAACGAAGTTGGGGGTAATGATGTTATGATCTTAGGTACGCGAATGCTTATGTTACCTTTGTAATCTCCTTGCACCACTAGAAAAGCATTAGACACCCACCATCTTTGGGTAGCACGTCTCTGTTAGGGGTTGCCTTCTTTGATATGGGATGGCTACTCGCTGCTTTAGGTGGCTAGGGTTGTGTTTGACCTGCGCATAATATCCCTGGTCTTCCAACAACTCCTCCTTGACAAACCATGTCTTCTGTTTCAAGTTGGTTTTCGTTGCGTTCCATTGTGGTCCACACGGTGGTATGGTTGTCATTAGCTTATGTTGTTCCTTTCTCTTGGATGTCTAGATCTTCTTTTGCCCCTCATATTATCCTTGTGCCTAGAGTATTTCCTTTCCCAGCCACCATTCGTTACCTTCATTATGGAAAGTTGGGGGGAATGGGTAGGTGTGAGTACCTACGATTAGATTCTACAAGGTTAGGAGTGCTAGTAGAATGGTTGTTAATTGGATTAGTCCTTGGAGAGGCCAATTGTGTCTAGGGGATACGTAATGGTGAGGGTTGATCTGGCTTGCGCATGAGGCTTTTGAAGGAACTTGGTTAATTACCCCTATGGGCAAGTAAAGGACCAGCCTCTTTTTCCAGTGGCATGGTCAAAGTAAGGGTTCTCTTTGTGGTGGCTCGATTAGCTTTAGCACTTCTTCACTGGGAGAATGGCTATTCTATGTTGAGGCTTTGCTGAAACATGGGCTCTTCTTTTGTCAGGTTGGTTATATGTCTTAAGGCTAGTTACAAGGTAGTGGTTCTTGAGCCCCAATCGATTTGGGATTGATTATGCCCCATCCATCCTCGTCTAAGAAGTACCTCTTCATGTATGGTACCTACAGGCATGGCAGCATAAAACTTCCCTTTCAAGGGGTTATTTCAAATGTGAAGCATGTCAATGAAAGCTCCTATGTAATGAGTTGACTCTTTTACATCTACAGTTTTGTGGGGGTCAATGATGGTTGCTATGGCACACACCAAATCTCATGAGACATTAGGTTATGACTCGCTCCCATATCCATGAGCGCTTGCTTTTGTTCAGGACCAGCTCTTGCGGTCATGCTTTTGTATGGTCACAGTCAAATCATACTCTAGTAAGATCAAAAGCC
Organism: Cibotium barometz; assembly: GCF_041138505.1. Classification (NCBI taxonomy): domain Eukaryota; kingdom Viridiplantae; phylum Streptophyta; class Polypodiopsida; order Cyatheales; family Cibotiaceae; genus Cibotium; species Cibotium barometz. Next base: position 32,050,156 of record NC_141076.1, on the reverse strand, counting down.
ATTGTGTTATCCTTCCCATAGCTTAAGGCTTATTGTCCAAGTAAAGAAGTGCCTAATGGTCTACAAAAAACACAAATTTGGTCATCAAAAGATAATGGCATTACTTCTTTACTGCATAGATCACGGAAAGCCCTTCTCTTTCCATGGTGGTGTAGTTCTATATGGTGTTGTTCAATTGGTGGTAGCCAAAGGCTGAAGCATCAATGTGCACGTGAAAGATAATATCCCAGTTTGGAGATCTTAGGATTGGTGTAAATGCTAAGGCTTTCTTGAGATTGTCATAGGCTCTTTGACACTCATCTATCCATTCAAAGATGATAATTAGCCTATATAGGGGTCTAGCTATGGCATATAAGAAATGCATATTGCACCAAATATGCACTTTCCATTTGGTACAATATGCATTTCTTAGGTACCTTTCTTAGGTAGCATCAAAGATGTGCTTTTCATTTGGAGTTAACACAAAGGTCATCCATGAAAACCTCAAGGAACTCCCTAACATATTCCTTGTTTGATGTGCACATGAGCCTTTGAAAAGTGCTTGGGGCATTGGATAGGCCAAACGACATAACTCTATACATGTAATTTTCCCATTCTCTATGGCAAATGCTATCTCATGTTGATCATTTGGATCTATCTCCACTTGGTTATAGCCCAAAAAACCATCAAGGAAGCTATAGGCCTCCTCTCGCTGCCTCCTTTCTTGCTACATGTTTCATCACATGCTCAATGTGAATGGCAACGGGTGATGATCTTTTACTGTGGGGTTGCATCAACCTTTTTGAGGTTAAGACAAACCTAGACTTTCCCATTTCTTCTTAGGAACTATGACTATTGAGGATAGCCATTCAGTATGCTATACCTCATAAATGAATCCATAGATGAATCTAGCTTTGATGAGTCTAGTAATTTCATCCTTCACCATCCTAGAGTATTTATGCCCTAAGCCTTGATGGCTTTGCTCCTTCAACAATAGGAATAGTGTGGACTTTTCCAATGTAAGTCGATTTCAGATCTTCATCGGAAAGAGTGAGAGGGGGAAGATGGTGGAAGAGGGAGAGATAGAAGGAAGAGGAGAGGAGAGATTATGCATAGAGAGAGCGAGAGAGAGCGAGAGAGAGAGAGAGAGAGAGAGAGAGAGAGAGAGAGAGAGAGAGAGAGAGGGAAGGAGAGATTATGCATAGGGAGAGGGAGAGAGAGTATTCAAATGAGGAGAGGAGAGATTATGCATAGGGGGGGAGAGAGAGAGAGGGGGGGGAGGGAAGGAGAGATTATACATAGTGAGAGGAATAGATAGAGGGAAGAGGAGAGGAGAGATTACGCATAGGGGGGGGGAGAGAGAGAGAGAGAGAGAGAGAGAGAGAGAGAGAGAGAGGGAAGCAGAGATTATGCATAGGGTGGGAGAAGGGGAGAGAGAGAGAGAGAGAGAGAGAGAGAGAGGTAAGGAGAGCCTTTATGCATAGGGAGAGGGAGAGATAGAGGGAAGAGGGGAGGAGAGGAGAGATTATGCATAGGGAGGGAGAGGGGGAGATAGAGAGAGAGGGAAGGAGAGAGGGTGGGAGAAGGAGAGAGAGAGAGAAAGAGAGAAAGGCAAGAGGTTGGGAGAGAGAGATAGAGGGAACGAGAGACGGATAGAAAGAGAGTGAGAGGGAGGGTGGATAAGGGAGAAAGAGTGAGAGGGAGGGTGGATAAGGGAGAAAGAGTGAGAGGGGTAAGAGGGTGAGAGATTGGGAAGAGAGTGAGAGATTGAGAGAGAGAGAGAGAGAGAGAGAGAGAGAGAGAAGGGAGGACGTAAGTTGGGCTAGAGGGATGAAAGTGGGCTTGGGCTGAGAGGTGGTGGGGGAGGTTGTAGGAGGTAGTGGTGGAGGTTGTAGGAGGTAGTGGTGGGCTGTCTGGAGGTAGTGGTGGAGGGATTGGAGAGAGAATGTCCACATTTTTAAGAGAGAAGAGTTGCCAGTAAAAGCTCCCTCCACAAGCTCCCTCAAAAAATACACTCTCCATACCATATAGAAGATATATATCATGGAAAGAAAAAGGATCTTATTTTCAATAAATCCAATAATATTTCATCTTTTAGAAATCCAAGTTTCCATGGTGAGATATTTCAAAGTTACACATGATGAGGTTGATGGTGTAGTAAAATTTGTAATTAAACTTGATGAGTGTGAAATAGTAAAGGGTAAAAAGCAGGAGCATGTCTCATTGCACGTATGAATAGGGCCCGTGATCCATCTATAAAAAATACATGCCCTTGCTATTTCATTGTGTAATCAGAGATGTGCATTATTTGGTGGTTAGCTTCATTTGAGGTATGTAACATTACTTTATAAATTTAAGCTATGCATTTATCAATACAGTTTAATGTATACATATTGATATTTGATTCTAAAATATATATCTTCTTTAACATGTGGACAACAAAGACTTTAACATTTTGTATTGGATTTTTCATCCCACCCCCATTCCATTTCTAATATCAACTCAAGCAAAAGGTTTAAAAAATCATATAGAGGGAATAGGAGAATTTAGTATGTAGTGGCATATTTCTAGGGATTTAAAAACCCTTAAATGCATAAATAATGTATCTAAGGGAGACAATGTAGAATGACCTTGCTTGTATTGTATGGAAGCATCGACTAAAGTTACATGGACTCAAAGAATTAGAATAAGGCTCCCAATGGACACCTTAGGGGTCCTAACCTTAAGCTAATACTTGATATACCTCATTCTAGAGTCCACATCTACACCCTAAATGCTCTTTGTAGGATTATATAGAGGCTTGTACATTTGTATATAGCATTTTCATGGAAGTTGCAACCAAAGACAAAATGATCCAAAGCTATCAAATTAATAGAGAAGGTGCTATCTGATATGGGACTACATGGAGGGAATGTAAATATAGAGACGACATAAAAACATCTACTAATGGAAAAGATGTTCCAATCAAACCCTCAATTGGTGGAGTAAAAGCTAGAAGGTTTCTATTATTTCATGGAGGGGAATGCAAGACAAATACAAAGAAGACGACATAAAAACATCGGTTTCTATTATTTCATGGAGGGGAATGCAAGACAAATACAAATAAGACACACTCTCCAAAGAAAGAAAGGCCTAGGTCTACAATCAAATATAAATTGTGGAAGAATCTACACAATGCAGTGAAAGATCAAATATAAATTTTGGAAGAATCTACACAATGTAGTGAAAGATCATGCATATGATGGAAAAGCTAGAAATAGAAAAGATGATGTTTGGAAAGCAATAGACAAGCTATTTGAATATTGATACAAAAGGAAATGGAAGAATGAGGACCATGAAGAATTCAAGAAGTTGCTTAGTATATTTAAGTCTTCTAAGAAGGACGCATGGACAAAACAACAATTTATGTACTACATGGTAATAACAGTGTGTGTTTATATGTAACCTCATTTCTATTCTAATTAAGTCTTCTATGAAGGATGCATGGATAGATCAACAATTTATACACTACATGGTGATGTGTTTATATGTACCCTCATTTCTATTCTAATTACTTCTATGAAGGGTGCATGGATAGATCAACTATTTATGCACTAAATGGTAATACCAGTGTGTGTTTATATGTAACATCATTTCTATTCGAATTGTTTCTATGAAGGACGCATGGATAGATCAACCGCTTATACACTACATGGTAATAACATTGTGTGTTTATATGTAACCTCATTTCTATTCTAATTATTTTTGTTACTTATTGCTTATGAGTCTCTTATGGGTATACTTGTTTCTTGTTTTTGTAGTATATCATCTATAATCACCTACCATATTTTATCAGTGAATATGGAAGTCCATCCATTTAATTAACGTAAGGTATGGAGAAATCACACACCAAGCACGTAGTGCTTTTTTTAGACAAAGTAGCCAAGAACGAGGCAAAAGTAAAGCAAACAATAATGGCTCTACAAAAGAATTTTCTCCAACTTCAAAAAGAAACAGTAATACAAAGAATCACATGTTACAAGAGTAGTTTGTCTTGTTTGTAAACAAAGAAGAGAAGTAGCATGCTAGTAGCAAATCAAAAGATGGTACAATGGAGACAAGGCAAACAACATTTAGGAAAAGTTGATTCCATTAGATCAAATTTATACACATTCATCATGTAAAAACTCTATTATTCAATGACTTTATGTTTCCTAAGTGTCCTTTTTTCACGTATGGCTAAACAATGTCATTCATTAGTATTTACTTCTATGCTACACTTCTCCACACTTCTCTTTGGAAGGTTACCCCTATATCTAATAAATTCATGTTTTCTATATCCTAATAATGCATTCGGATCAGCTCTTCCTGTTTTTGCAGACAAAATGCATGAGCTATGTATGCCAAAAACTATCAAGCCCTAGAAGCCTAAATACCTAGAGCATATCCAAAGACTTGGATTGCAAGTTGCTTCTCTAAAAGCATAACTTTGTCCATACTGAGAGTAAAGGCACTTAACACCCTAAACATCTAGTTAGAGCCTTGAATGAAATATTTCCAACTCAAGACTATGAGAGTATTTGCTATGAAATACAATAAATTTCTTAGGGTTTGATTTTTCCTGTATAACAGTTGAGTGCAAAATCATTTCTAAGCCCATCAAGATGCTCTCCTTTCCCTTTTCCAAGGCTGAGAGTATTTTCTATGAAATATAATAAATTGCTCGGGGTTGATTTTCCCTATATAATGGTTGAGTGTAGAATCTTTTCCAAGCCCATCAAGATGCTTCATCCTAGAAAATCATCATCGGCAACAATCTCAAGCTATAATTCAACAAATACTAGGTTAGGTAAATATTAGATTAGTAAACTAGTTTTCATACAAAAGTCACATACCTTTGGATTCTCCTCATCTTCAAGTAGTTATCACTCCATAAGGCAACTATTGTTTGTGAATGTTTGACATTTGTCCTCCTCTACTCATATAGAAATTTCATTATTTCCCATGTCTTGAAATTTGAGTCTTTTTTGAATTTCCAAAAATTATTCTTCACTCGGCAGGCCACCTTTCTCATACTATTGTACCTCATCAGAAACAAGAGATAGTGGCTCTTAAACACTGCTAGAAATGTATGAGGGTTAACAATCCAGTGCTACAAATTTAACACTATCGTAATCAACAAAATTATCTTCATCCTCACATGTCTAAGCAATCAAAGCAAAGAAATAATCTTCTCTTAAGTTAAATAGCCACTAGATGTCAGTCACCAAAAGATTCTCTTTATTTTCAAAAGTGAACATCGGGAGAGACATTGAACTATCAATGAAAAATTATCCAACTCTTCTTTAGCTATGTGTTGATTCTCTTTTATTAGTGTTCTCTCCCTTAGTGTAGCAACATCTAGGCCTTTGCACATCTCCCTCTCCATCTCTAAGGTGATTGACTCTTCTACATCTTTGTCAACAAGGGTAGATGATTGAGAGGGCACAACTATAAGACTATCTAAAACTCCTGAGTCATCATCGTCTTTCTCAGTTGCAATAATGTATAGGTAGCATATCAATCCAACATCCTCTCTAAAAAATTTACATGTCTTTCAATTATGCTATGGCCAACTTTTTGGGACCAACTCCTCGCCATCAAAGAGTATATTGAACCTCTTGTTAAGCTTCTTCTTGTCATTTGGCGATTTTGTAATGATAGGTAGCATATCAATCCAACATCCTCTCTAACCAATTTAAAATTCTTTCAATTATGTTGTGGGCAACTTTATGGGACCAGCTTCTTGCCATCCTTGTACATGTTTATGTGCATGTACGTTTTTCCCTAAATCTTAACACTATCTTTGTACGTTACCCTGTCAAACTCAACCATAAACTCTTTGTAGTAGAATGAAGTGTCCTTTAGTAATTGTGGCAAGTCCAGTGCCTCTATATATTAAACATGTGTCTGATGGAATTGAGCTTCTCATGAATACTAACTTTATACAAAAATTTGAAAACTCTCTCATCCATGTTATCTTTAGATATAGAACACAAACAAGTAGAAATTAATAACCATAAAAGCATATTAACAAAAAACTTAACAAGTATTGAAAAACTTAAATAAATGCCCTTAATTTCATTGTCTATAGGTTGACCCACTTCAATGGATGCCGGTTGATTGCAAGACAAAGCCATTAAAAAAGTTATATTTACCTTTAAAATAAGTTAAACTATCGGTCATTCATAAGATATAATGAACACAAATTTGTCCCTAAAATACAATGTGAGCAATCACATCATGCAAAACATTCAACTTCCATACATGGTAAAAATAGATGCAATATATGCATAGTGCCTCAATAATGATTGACAAACATCCATGCACGCAGGAGGAAATTGATTTGCCAGACATACGTGCACGAAGGAACAAATTCATTTGCAAGATATACATATGTGGAGAAGTAGTTTTCTTGCTAGACATAGAAACAAAAGCATCCAAAAATATGATAATGTTGTAAATTTGCTTATACAATAAAAACTACTTGTGAAATGAGATATTGGTCATTTGCACGTCTTACCGCTTTCTAAATCATGTTTCTCATCTTGTGCTTCTATGTACAAATCTTGTAAAACAAGTACATCAAAAACACATATAAAACATGAATGCAAAGCTTCTACATGTTGCACCCTGTGCAAAATCACGTTTTACACAAAGTGATGAAATTTACCGATGAAATGCAAATAAGGAGCATTTTGGGCTTTTTGGAGTAACATAATCCCTTTTTGGGCTTTTTGGAGTAACATAATCCCTTTTCATAGGAATTCACTTAAAGCACATAGTAGAAGTGTTACTTACAAATTAAATATAGTAGACCTTGTTAAGTTTACTATTATAAGCCTAGTTATAGAGAGAAAAATGAGGTTTTGGGAGATCGAGTGTAGGAAGTACGAATAAATCATGATATGACACATGTCAACGATCTAGTGTGTGATGTGTCATAATTTTTATATGGAGCAATCCACTAATGCCAAGTAGCACCTCGATAAGCATGAAGGCATGGCAGGTGTGTGAGTAACACGATGCAATAATACTTTTTTGTCTATTTTGAAGCTCCTTTTCATGTGCTAACCATGACCCCTCCCCCATCTTGCATGCAGGTGCATCCTATACTGCCTGTGTCTCATGCGTTGCATTGGCTATTCTGCCTTGGGCCTTGGCTCCTCCCACAGATGCCCATGTGGATCCCATAGTGTTGCCCAACCACTAGCCTCAAACGGATGAAAAGCAATGATGAAACACTCAAACATGAATTACTTACACATGTATGTATGGCAGTGTTGTCTCACATTTTAAAGATCACTTGCATATCCTATCCCACTCATTGTCTACACACCTGGATAGATTAAGTGAGCTGTTTTTTACTTTTTTAAATTCAAATACTTAAACTAAGGCTCATTTGGTCTTTGAAATGTGAAACTCTAACCTTGGTGATATGGACTTGGTTTATCGAGTGGTTGTACAATGAGGGTCCTCACTTTGGTTCACCTTCCTAGCTTTTTTTAGTAAAAACATCCATTTTTCACTAAAAATGATTAGTCTCACAAAGCTCAACCCTAAAGAAAGGTCCATTTTAGGGTTTTTGTTTTTTTTTAATCAGAGAAAAATAGAATTTCAGACTTTTGATTCAAAAATTGAAAGTACATCTGTGGCATTAGGCTCTTCCATGCTAAAGTTTTAAATTAAAGAAGCCCCGTAGTTGAAAATCCTAATTTTTTAGGGTTTTTGTTTTTTTTTAATCAGAGAAAAATAGAATTTCAGACTTTTGATTCAAAAATTGAAAGTACATCTGTGGCATTAGGCTCTTCCATGCTAAAGTTTTAAATTAAAGAAGCCCCTTAGTTGAAAATCCTAATTTTTTAGGGTGTCGTAACCTGAAAATTTAATTTTTTTGGGGATTTGGGGATTTGGGCATTTAGCATCATCTATATAAGGGTAGACACACACTGCCTCATCACCCCTATCTCTATCATTATGGGTTCACATTTTTTTCATTGAAAAGTTTTATGGGGACAACTTTCACACCTGGTAGACCAAAGCTGAAATTTAACTTCATGCATGAAGACCTTTTTCCTTACATTAAGGGGGAAGAAAAGATGCCCGAAGCATTAAAAGCCTGGAAGCTCAGAGATTAGAAAGCCTTTGGGTTGGAAGTCCTAGGGTTGTCTGACAACTTCATACATCATGTAGCAAATCTCTCGACTTCCAAGGAAGCTTATGAGATCCTAGACAAGCTCTTCAGAGCTCAATGGAAGAACTCTAATGTTTTTTTGTAGATTGAGTTCTCTGGACTCATGATGTAGTCACATGAGAGCTTCGACACTCATGTGATAAGATGAGGTCCCTAATGAATCAGCTTGTAGCACTCAAAGCAAATGTGGAGGAAGATGTAGTTGTAGCTATAGCTATACTCATCAAGTTAATGCCTAAAAACTTCTACTAACGGAAACCTTATCACCACACTCAAAAAACTCCCAAACCTCACCTTGGAAAGGAGTCATCAACTCCTTCAAAGAAGAAGACAAGAAGCTCAAGAACGAGGCAGTAGGGGGGATAGTTCCTTCTTGATCAAGAAGAACAATAAAGTAATACGGTGTTCCCTTTGTGGAAGGAATGACCATTCTAAGAAGTGTTGAAATATACAAGTGAATAGGGTGTGTGCGGGAACAAGCCCTTAGCAAGAGGCTATAAAAGATAATCTGTAAATGTGAGAGAACCTATGAAAAGGTGAGAAGTATCTACTGGGAGAGAATAAAGGGTAGCATTAATAGATTTAGGAGGTGTGGAGATATTCTGGGAGAGGTGGAGAGGTGGAGAGAATCAAGCAAAAGAGGTGGAGTGAATCAAGGAGAAATCAGTGGGATTAGATGCTTGGATGTAAACCCTATAAATTGAGGCATTGGCCTAATGAGAATTTGCTGGTGTTTGATTATCCATGCCTACATTAAGCTATCAGTTAATTGCTCACTAATCACGTCTTAATTATCATCTAATCTCTTTGTTAATAATGTTGATTCTAGCATTTGATCCACCATAGCTCATCACATTGCTGCAAATTTAACATGGTATCAGAGCCTAGCCTAGAATCCATCAAGTTTATGAGCCCATTATCTTGCTAATCACTTTGCTAATTAGAATTAATAGATAATTAGATTTTTTAAACCTCTTTTTCAAGTATCCTCTACACCCCCAGCTAGTGGAGAAGCTCCCTCTCCCTCTAGGCTCAACATTAGCTCAAAAGCTTTTAGCCATAGCTAGCCATACCCATTGGGCTCCAGCCCATTCAAGAATTTTGTCAAACCATCGGCGCAAGCAGGAGAAAATTGTGATTTTTTCAACGCTTCTTTTTCTGCAGAAAATGGAGATCTTGTCTTCCACAGATGCAATGGCTCTAATTCCTCTTGGCCCTAGGGGTTTTCAAGGGTGCTCTACAAGAGCTGGTGAAGACAGATTTTGATTTGATCAAGTCTACAGTGAGATCCAAGCTCTTCATCAAATCTACAGGTGACTTTAGTAAAACAGAGATTAAGCATTCAATGTTTGGTCAAATCTTGTGTTTCTTGGCTTAATCCTCTACTAGACTAATTGCTATTGATGGCCTAGAAAAGGATTTGAGCTCATTTGAACTCTAAGGCCCCAGATCTGGACTCCCCACATACTCTGTTTTTTCACACAAAATAGAGGATTAATTTGCTAATCAATGATTAATCAATACTAATCACTATATTTTGATACAATTGAGGGTTCAAATTAACCATTGGGTATCTGATACAGATCCCTATAACTTCATATTGCAATTCAGAGATGGTTTGATACTCCAACCATTCCATACAGATTTGTTACCCTTGGTTTAATGTAATTTTTGGTGATTTTATGCTAATAAATCTGTTGTTGTAATCATCACCTAAACACCAGATTGAGTTGTAAAAGGGTAAACAATGCCCTTGAATTTTGAAATTGGATGAAGAGGTAAGACCCCCTTCACATCATCATGAGTACGGCACAAGAGAGCCAAATTTAATGGGGAGCAGTTTTACACATGGCAGACAAAAACCATGTATCTGCTCATGAGGAAAAATCTGTGGGGGCTAGTTGAGGGAAGAGATGAATGCCCAGAGGTGAGAGGGAAAAATGAGTGGAAGAGCAGGAATGAAAAAGCATTGGGACTTATTGCACTCAGTTTAAATGATGAAATCATTCATCACATCATAGGGATACATTGGGCAAAAGATACATGGGATGAACTCAATAAATTATTTGGCACACAAGCTAAAAATTCAAAGATAAATCTGTTAATGCAATTCTACAAATTGGATATGAAGGAAAGTGAACCTTTAATCACACACTTGAACAGATATAAAAGCATTAAGCAACAACTGGCAGCTATTGGCAAAAAGGTAGAAGATGATGAGGCACTAGCAGTGCTTCTGAAGAGTGTGGACAGAGGTGAATATAAAAACATTGTAGATACACTAAAGAATGTACCTGAATTGAAGCTACATGAGATAGAAGGAGCTCTACTAGAGCAAGAGACAAGAGGCAAAGAGAAGAAATGGCTGGACTCAATAGCAGGAGAAGAAAAAGAATTCTTCACCCGAGGAGGATTCTCTCGAGGACGAGGACGAGGAAGAGGCAGAGTAGGAGGAAGGACCTTCACTTGCCACAACTATGGAAAGCTAGGACACATGGCAAGAGATTACTATAGCAAACCCAATGGATAAGGAATGACATCGGCAAACTTCATGGAGGCTCCTAAGGAAGTGGAGTCAGATCATCTTTTCTGAGAGAGAGAGAGAGAGAAACCCCACAACCCAATGTAACATGCCCCAACAGAGTAAACAACCTCTGAGCCACCAATGATGTAGGCCATGTGGTAGATGTATGTGTGAGCACTTTAGTCAAGTTAGAGAGAGAGAGTGTCAAGGACTATGAGTTTAGGGACTTGAGGCACTGATCGCGGACTATCAAGTAAGAGGGAAACTTGGTAAAGGGTCCAGGTGTGCTAGGAGTATTCACTTGAGGGGAGGTGTTGAAATATACAAGTGAATAGGGTGTGTGTAGGAACAAGCCCTTAGCAAGAGGTTGTAAAAGAGAATCTGTAAATGTGAGAGAACCTGTGAAAAGGTGAGAAGTATCTACTGGGAGAGAATAAAGGGTAGCATGAGGAGATTTAGGAGGTGTGGAGATATTTTGGGAGAGGTGGAGAGAATCAAGCAAAAGAGGTGGAGTGAATCAAGGAGAAATCGGTGGGATTAGATGCTTGGATGTAAACCCTATAAATTGAGGCATTGCCCTAATGAGAATTTGCTAGTTTTTTATTATCCATGCCTACATTAAGCTATCAATTAATTGCTCATTAATCACATCTTAATTATCATCTAATCTCTTTGTTAATGATGTTGATTCTAGCATTTGATCCACCATAGCTCATCACATTGCTGCAAATCTATTATTTAAAAACGTCATGCAGCCATTATGGTAAAAATAACCATAGTGAGAAATACTGCTACCACAAGAAAGAAGATGTAAACAACATTAAGAACAAAGAACTTCCCACAGTGGAAATATTGCTACCACAAGAAAGAAGAGACAAACAAGAAAGAAGACGCAAACAACATTAAGAACAAAGAACTTTCCACAATGGAAGAAAATTACTGTAATGAAGAATGGGCTTTCTAAAGTCCCTCTGTGTGTGTGTGTGTGTGTGTGTGTGTGTTTGTTTTCTATTCAATTATGCATTGTGTTTTGTGTTTGTGACCTAATCCTATGTGTACTCTATCCATAAGGTCCCATAACTCGCTCATGCGATACTAGAGCCATGTGATTTATCCTTGACTAAAAGAAAAAAAAACAGCATGAGAAACCATGTGCCTAGATTTATCCTTGACATAGTATGAGTTAATCCCTTGAGGGGGGATTGTTGGGTATCAAGATCTTACCTATGAGTTTGTGTGTGTGAATCCACTCTTAGAGTGAGAAACTGTGTGTGAGTGTGTGAACCACCTCCTAGGGGTGGTTTGAATATTATCTAGATATTTGTGAGTAGTTGACATAAGCAATGATGTCACTAAGGCAACCTTTGTACTTATAAAAGGTACTTACACTTCAAGGAATTAATCAAGCAACTATCACATCAAGAGTCATGTTTTTTGTCTCATTCTCAATCACTCTCTCACTTAAGCAATCCTTCCAAAAGGTAATAGTTAAGTTAGGAAGCTTGAACCTTCCTCTTCTATCAATCATTCTCTCACTCAAACATGCACACTCCATCAACACACACAAGCATGCACACAACAATCAAGCAAGCAAGAAGCTTTGCACTTGAGAAATGTTAGAATTTCTCTCCTTCACATTATCAAAAGTTGTGTATATACAAGAGGACTTTGCCCAGCTGTCCAACTTAAGTGGGTGCCCAATTCCTATCTCTACCCATATATACAAGGTTTGTGACTGTGTTGGCTTCAAGACATCAATATCCCATGATTTATATATAATGTGAATACAGCAAGGCTAGAGGTGGGGATTTTAGGTGTACGAAAAATAGTTAAAATTTCCCTCCTCCCCTCCTCCCGACCTAAACTTGCTTGGTGTCCTTGGAAGTTGAGAAAGATGAGTGCATTAATGTGAGGCTCTTTATTTCATCATAGTCAACGATCGTAGTAGTGGAAGTGTTGCATCGATTTTAATTGTTGGAGAGGTTTAATGTTATTGTGTGTGAATACAAAATTGTAGCCTGAGAGGATGAATTCGAAAGAAAACATGTCCTTAAAAGTTCGCATTCAAAATGCCTCCAAAAACTAGATCCAAGGACATATATTTGGTATAGTGTAGGCCATTAAGGTTGAAGGTGAGACCTTGCACATGAGACTCATCATACTTGTGCCACTTCATGACTCCCTTCTCTTTCTTGAAATCTTGAAAGCAAATTTTGATTATATTAAGAAACTCTATTGAAGCTTGGATGGCCACATTTGAGGCATCCCTGATAAGAAGCTATAGGCTAGCACATCCATTCCTATATTGCGCATTTTGAAGAGCGGTGACTTAAACTCTGAAAAGTTAAGTAGCAGATCTGTTTTCTTTCTTGCTTCATACTCCTTCCAATGCATGTACCTATGTAATGGCATGTATATCAGGTTGACTAGCATGGTATAGTATATTGAAAGCTCTATCCATCGGCCCCATGCTCTTAAATTGACATATTTTGTATCCATTATTTAAAAGGATGTTTGAGGTATAGCCATATATAAATGAGACCTCTAGTATGTGCACTCCATATATTGGTTATGTACAAGAAAGCTTCGTGGCCTCCTTTTACCCCTCCACCTAATCCTCTAGGGTGTGACCCATCCAATGGTCCATGCTTATCCATCCACTTTTCTAGTTCATCAATGAATTTCTGGCCTTGCAGGTATTTGTGCACTTTGCTTGACTAGCTATTTCTATAAGCTTCTGATGACATCATCTCTTTTAGTGAGCTCAATTGCATATAAGGTGTTTGTTATTTTGGAAACTGGCCTCGGCTTGCTGTTCTTATTGGAAATTATGTAAGGTATTATCTCGTTCTCCCTGGATTGCCCCAACTGCCTTATCTTTTCTTAATCAGTGTGGCTTTCTTAGCCATGAGCTAAGTCATCACTCTGTCTAGTTCGATAGCAGACTATAATATTTCATGTGACTACATTCTCTCCATGTATTTGACAATGGCCATGAGAGCTTCCTTTGAATTCATACCTTCTACAATAAGTGCTTTACGCAATTTAACTTGATTTTGCAAAAGTGTGATTTTGCTTTTCTGCATCTTCCATCCTTTGTGCCTAGGCATGGTGACGCTAGGATAGTTGGGCTGCAAAATGTTGAATCAACTCAATGCATCCATCTTGGATGTGTGGTTGTCCAGTGACAATCAAAGCCTAGCTCACCGGCTTCTCTACACTACTTGCCCCAATGTCCTTGATTAAAAAGTTTGCAATCATTTTAGCATTGGGGAGAATAGTGGTCCCATGGGCTATGGCATCTCTTGCACTCCTTTTGATGCTTCCTACTCTTGTCCTGTGGTGGCTACCCTTGTATAATAATCTCAGCTTGTGTGGCATGAAGTTAAGTCCTTTTGTCTCCTTTCCCTTACCCTTGCCTTGTGGTTTGTGGTCATGGGGATGGGGTTCTCTCTATGTCTTTCCTCATATTCAGATATCATGACTAAGTCCACACCCTAGAGGACAAGCTTCTTCCTCCTACCCATTGACCCTAGATTCTTTTTAGCTATGCCTTGGTCTTCCCCTTCTACTCTAGCCTTCTTTGCTGGTGGGGAGCATGGTTCCTCTTCTCTTCTCCCTTATGTCGCTCTACCTATGTCAAGGTTTGCCCCTCATGGGGATTTCTTTCCGTTGGAGAGGGAAATTGCTGCAGTGCCTCTAGCCCTGAGTAGATAATCCTTGTTAAGAGTAGGCCTGCCCCTAGGTACTTCCACCCTAGAGAGTCAACAATTTCTCTAATTCTCTATATACCAATTCAGTAAAATTTTGGACTGTATCTTTTGCATCCTACTCCTTGTAAAGCTTTGTAGTGTTTCAAAAGGATGGCAATGCCAATGTCTACTCCTGTGAAGCAGTTTGGTTTGTAAAATGAGAAATAAGTGCAAATGGCTTACGTGGGGGACCAGTGCGGCGTTGCTAGCTTTATGTGGTCGAATAATGCCACTCTTTCCATCTCTATAGCAATATGCTCGACCTTGCATGGCCAACCCAGGTTAGCCTTAACGCATTTTACACAGCTTCCATTGTCAGCCTCAATATGACCCTCTGCCCACCTAGACCTTGGACCAGGTCCACCTGAAATGCCTTTGTGGCCTGGTCATAGGTCGCCATAGCCTACTGGAAGCATCTGAGGAAATCCATCCCCCATGGTGACAGTCTGAAGAAGTTAAGCAATTCTACCTTCTTCTATAGAAGCTTGCTATACCATTTGTATCCTCTAGGACTAATCTTTGGCAGCAACATTGCATAGTATCATTGCATAATAGGCCATGTCTCTATGGTTGTCCTTGACATGGAACTTCAGCATGTGGCCATCTACCCGTTCCAATTCTTCTATTGTGAAGTACCCTACTCTATCTGTGGTGATTTGGTAGGGGATGTATGGGGGAATCCCTTCTTTTGGTTTAGCTATCTCTTTTTTGGCAGGCGTGCATGTATTAGGTAGAGTCTACCCTATGGGGCTTACCCCTTTTAATCTTGTAAATTTAGGTAGAGTCTCCCCTATGGGGCTTACCCCTTTTAATCTTGCAAATAGCAAATCCCTGCAACCATGGAATCCACTGGCCTAAAAGACAACGATCAAAACTTGAATAATAAGAACAAGAAAATAAAAAATGTGGCAATATGAACTTAGCATGTTGGATTTAGGTAATCAGAACTTAAACGATCAGAATAGGATAATAGAAATGTGATAATGTGAATATCCCGATTTGGATTTAGGTGATCTGATGGGACGACGATCGTAATGAGGTTGACCTAAATGTATGTGATCGGGACTGGGCGATCTGGATGAGATGATTGGAACTTCACAATCCTGATGTTGGCGATTGGAATGTGACGATTGAGACTTTGATGATTCAGTCTTGGGCGATCTAAAGGATGACGATCGGGATTGTGCGATCAGAATTAGGAGATTGATCTTAAATAGTGATTGGAATGTGACGATGGAGACTTTGACGACTCGGTCTTGGGTGATCTTAAGGATCACGATCATAATATGACGATCCGGACCTTGTCTTAGCTAGATTGGCGATCTAGATTGGGGCATCTAAAGGAGACGATCGATATTGGTTGATCAAAATTAGGCAGTTGTGTTTTTATGTTTTTATCTTTTTCTTCCCTTGGGATTTCTTTACCTTGGTTAGGTGTTTGTGCAAGGGTCATGTACCATAACTATGCCATACTCTAGTAATTAAAATGTTGCTCACACTATTATCCACCAGAAGCATATCAACCATAATCTCACCAACCATGCTAGTGGGATAAGTACGAAATCTATCACTTACTGGGTAGGTCATCAATGTTTGCGGCACTAGTTGAACTCTTTTATGTTCCCATTTCCTTTGTGAAGATGTTAGCCACCTGATCCTCTGTATTGACATATACCGAGCATATACTAAATCCATATCAGCTACTTAATGTGCTTTGTCATGATAGACTGGGCTAATAGCCAGCTAATGCTACTCATGTTGTCACAATAAATGAAAAAGGCCCTATCCTCACAGGCTTACCCATATCACAAAGTAGCTTCTAAAACCAAACTACCTCATAAGCTACCGTAGCAACACCCCTATACTCTGCCTCTGTACTCAACAAGGTAAATGTCGACTATTTCTTGTTGCTCTAAATCACAACAGCACTCTTAAAAGAAAACATAAAGCTATTGCTTATGACACTACCATCCCAATCAGCACTCCCAAAAGAAAACATAAAGATGTTGTTTGTGACACTACCATCCCAATCAACACTCCCAAAAGAAAACATAAAGCTGTTGTTTGTGACACTACCATCCCAATCAGCATCTATGTATCCATGTAGTTATATCAACCTCATAGAAAAGTCCATAATCAACTATGGACTTTATGTACTGGCTCCTTTTCATTACGTGTGATGAACTCCATATCCTTTTCCCATAACGAAATTGGTCCTCCTAAACTTCTATGCTTGGAAGTTATCCTTGTCCAATTTCTCGCTCACAATCTTGGATAGGCTATCAGACATCTTTACTTGTAGCAACTTACCAAATAGTGCTTGCAAATACTTTTGCGCTTATAGTAACCTTACTGTCTTCAACACAACAATATCGCACACCTGTAATACTGCAATTGTATATGGAAAAGTCACACAAATCTCAAATTCTCTACATAGATTGTTCTATAACCAAATTTTTGCTGTTGTAAAACTTTGCACCAAACGAGAAATTAGGCATACACAGTCAAAATCAACACTTTCATAGAGCACCTCCGAAAAACTTGTAAAGCCAAAACAAGGTGTGAAATGCAACCGGGAGGATATAGTTTAGTTAATATAGTTAATTGAACACAACAGAGTCGTCTTCCAAGAGGATGCCTTAATCTCAAATAGTGACTTCCCTGTCTACCTATAGCTCTCAGAGCTACACAAAGGTGTTGCTCCAAAATCAAAGAGGAAAAGAAATGGAAATACCCTTGCTCGTGTACTACTTGTGCTTGCCTCCTCAACTCTCACATGAATTAGATCTCTAATACCATAAAGGCAATGCAAGGAAGAGGGAGAGCTTGAGTTCCTTGTAAGAAAACACACACACAAGAGAGAGATGGATGGCTGAATTTTTTTCTATCTTCTTCTTCTCTCAATCTAGTATATTATAAAGATAAGAGTACATACTATAAGGGAAACTATTCTCCTATTAAAACATACAAGGTTGGTCCATCGTGTGAACCCGACTATATGAGCTGGTACTATAACCATGCCATACTCTAGTAATGCAAACGTGGTTAGCACATAGCATGTCATCCCACTAGAAGCATATCAACTATAATCTCACCAATCATAGTGCCAATGACATAAGAGCGAAAGCTATCACCGAGGAGGGTCATCAATGTTCGCAACACTAGTAGTTGGTCTCAATATCTCAACATGCAATATGCATCCAATGTGGCTGGTTTTGACAAAAGTAGATAGTCATGAATTCTAAGGTCTTGTAGTCCCTTTCGGAAGCATGGCACTGTAAATATTCATGTAACAAAGTGGTGTGGTCTCATATGTAATAATGGGCCCAATTCTGGACATTATTAATCATAGTGTGAAAAGGGTGGTCATGTATATATACCAACATAGGCCATAATTGGGGGGGGCTGATCACATGATATTGAGAAATACTCTTTCTTTCCTTAAACCTTTGTTAATCCTTGTCTATCTTTGCTAATCCATTTTTCCTAGGCTAATCTAGGTTAATGAGGCTAGTTTACTTTCTTTGAGTTCATCAATGAGCCTCTCCCGATGCTTACACCAAGAGTTCAAATGCTTAAGATGAGAGACATAATCTCTCATCAACTCATGCCCTTGCTGCTTAATGTTATAGACTTTTGCCATTGGCCTCCTCCACTTGTCACTACTTCTAACAAAGATGGGCATAAAAGATATTCTTAAGCTGAGTAAAATTGACCTTATCTTTTGGCTTGAG
The DNA here is from genome assembly GCF_041138505.1 of Cibotium barometz. NCBI lineage: Eukaryota > Viridiplantae > Streptophyta > Polypodiopsida > Cyatheales > Cibotiaceae > Cibotium > Cibotium barometz. The sequence goes on along the minus strand of NC_141076.1, from coordinate 32,031,955 downwards.
CATCCTATACCACTGATGTGCCTTCCCACCTAACATTAAGAAAAAAGAATAGATCTTTATAAGCTCAACGATGTGTCCACATGTTTCACAAATGGACTCAACTATTTCCACATGTTGGATGGGATCCCCTTCCCCCATTGAAGTTTTGTATTAATTTTTCTATATGATAGCTTCATGGAATTCTTCATGGGGTCCTGAACTTGATCAATCTCGATTCCCCTCCCACCCACTACCTATTTCAGCTAGGGTAGCTATGGGGCTAAGACTGGAGCTATCTCATATCTTGGTTCTATATGAAGTGTATATGTCACTCCCTCTTCCCCTTCCCCTTCCTAGATTAGTCTCTTAATGATACTCTTCTCAACTTGAAGTCGTGGGAAAGGATGGGATTTCAACATTCAATGTTTCTCCCCCTTGGGGAAATCAAATCTGTCCTTGTAAAACATCACTGTTTACATATACATGAGGAAATCAAGATTTGTTATCATTTTATTAATGTCCACCTTACTGTACACATGTTCTTTTAGATTTTTGTTTTGTTCTAAGTTCTGTTCTACTAGTCTATGAGAGGTAGCCATCTCCCACTCAAACTTCGGTTCCTCTTGGATTGGCTCTAGGGGGCATTCCCTCTAGCAAAGCTTGTGCTAGGGCTTGGGCTTATGCCTCAGCCTCTGATATATCCTTGTCTTGTGTGTCTGGCCCTAGAGTTGTCACTCTTTCCTAATGTCTCTATTCTACTAGGGCCCTTATGGCATCTAGTTCTTGTTTCCATTGGTTATAGACTTACAATTATTTTTGGACCTCCTTTAACTTCATTTCTATTTCCATATCCTCACTCATAGGAAAAAAGGTCTCTCCAATTCTAGTGATACATTTCGCGTCCCTCTTTATCCTAGGAAGTGTAAGAGATTTGCTCTTGGGGATGGGTAAAGGTTTCCCTTGGTGCAAAATCCTTTATAGGACGTGCTACTTGCATAACTCCTCTTCTTGTTTGGATCCTTTACATATCGCTCATTGCACAACCTTCGTTAACAAAGAGCCTTTTGTTCCATATCCAATGGTATTCTAAATAACCCTTCGGCAATGTTCATCAACCAAGCATAGAATATTGTGGGGGAGTTCAAAACTCTCTCCTCCACTCGCTCATTAATCATCTGAGCTGGTTCTAGAAATATAGTCCCGCATTATTTCTTCATGTGCTGTTGCTTGAGGTTATAGATCTATGCAAGGGGGCTTCATTTGGCCCCCTTCAGCATGTCTTCTACATATTCATGTTGGAGTGGAACATAAGGGAGAGGTTGCACAAAACCCTTTATTTTAGGGTTTGGGATTTTGTTCCCCCATGGGGTTGGGTTGGGATTTTGTTCCCCCATGGGGTTGGGTTGTGTCATTTCCAATGACACTTATCCTACTCCAACCTGGCTTTGAGATTATAAGCTGGTTATGTGGCTGAGAACACATTATATGAATGCCTTTGTCGATCCCTTTGGTTCGAGGCTTGTTGTGTGGCTGAGGACACATTATATGAATGCCCTTGTGTATCCCTTTGGCTTAAGGTAGTCATGTACATTGTCTCTTTACCCCTCCTCGTGTTCCTTGTTCCTTGTCTCTGACGAATAGAAAAGAAATAGAACTTAGTTCTATGGTGAAGGAGCTTTTATAAATAGACTCCTTGAGAAGGTGGGACTCCCGGTTGCACTATGAATGCTTGTTGTTGGGTGTTTTGAAAAACACTTGTCCCTAAAGATACAGCAAAAGAGAAATTCCCTGATTGCTATAATTGCAGTTCTCGGGTTCATTGATTAGCTTAGGATAAACCTAGCTCAAGATTTAACACAAACAAGTGGCATCATCGACACTACTTGAGAGACCAAGTTCCTGGTCTTTCTCCCACTACTTCAATGGAGCTTCACCTAAAAATAGGGTAGCTTAATGCCCTTTTCATGAAGTTTATGGCAGTGTTTATAGAGCTTTATAGAGCCAGTTAGTGAATCTAGAGCCTAGAGGATTGTGGTGGCAGCTCCTACTTCTAGGTGTTCCTTCACACACGTGTGCATTTAGTTGGCTCATTTCTTCCTGAATCTCCTCACATAAGGTGAATCTAGAGCCTAGAGGACTGTGGTAGCTCCTACTTCTAGGTGTTCCTTCACACACGTGTGCATTTAGTTGGCTCATTTCTTCCTGAATCTCCTCACATAAGGTGGATCCAAATGAGTGTAGCCTTCTTAACAGGGAGCACTTTGTTGAGTGTTGGTCGTTTTCTAGGATTAAAGGCTAGGTGGGTTTGAGGAAGTATGGTTTGATGCACTATGATTGAACTTATTATCATTTCTAACAATTAGTCTGGATTGAGTTTGCATTAAAGGTCTCTAGAGCTCCTTGAGCAGGTCTGAAATAGACTCCAATCAGGTCTATTCTACTCAAGCTCTACTCAATCTACAAAAATACATGTAAGTTTCAACCAAAAAAATATATTAAGATTTGGGCCTTTTTGGGTTTTTTGAACTTTTTTTCTCTAGTCTCTAGGCTCAAGTCTCTAGGCTCACGTCTCTAGGTTCACGTCTCTAGTCTCACGTGTCTAGTCTCATGTGTCTAGGCTTACGTAGATAGATTCACGTCTGGAGACTCATGTCTGCAAGTTCACACCTTTTTTATATAAACTAGGCTCATGTAATTTATTTTTACAAAATAGGCCTACCTAGGACATAATTTTTTATGAAATAGTCTATGACAGGGTTGGTGTGTAAATATTGTGGGTAATAATTACACTTTGAGGCCCCAATAATACAAAGGACAAGAATTTTCCTTGGAAATTATAGTTGGAGTAGAGATTGTATAACATAAAAAATCCTTAAAGAACATGAGTAGGTATATCCTTACACTATTCCACTCTAACCCACACCTAAATGGAGCTCAATGCTTATGTTTTCAAAGTTTTATCCACTCCTAATTACAATCGCTAAGCTATTCCTTGGCTTAATGTAACAAGATTAAAGCCTTATGGACTTCAAAATCATATAACTCACCCCACGAAACCAAGGTTTTTTCCCTTCTAAGATATGAACATAGAATGCCCTAATGCAAATAAACTTCAAACCATAATAAAAAAACAAACTAACCAAAATCATATGTTTCTCAGAGTGTGACCTCCTAAGCAACATAGGGCAATATTGTGCAATAGCTTGGAATGATTGGATGAACGGAGCTAAGGCCTAGGCTTTTCCTCGTCACACCAAATATGTTCAAGTTAAGAGCTTACCTTAGCCTTGTCAATGCATGTTTTGTTGGACCTTTCCTTAGAGCCGTAATTACAACTTCTCGATGTGGGTGCACTAGCTTGTTAATTACGTCCTCACTCCATTGTTATACTTCTTTGCCAATGGGGTGAAGAAAGAGATCTCTATGCCTAGGTAGAAGCAAAAAGAGATAACCTTCATGATGGTTTTCTCTCAGAAAAGATGGGGCAAGAAGATAAGGGAAAAACCTACAATCAAACCTATCTAGCAAGCATCCATCAATCATGTAAAATTCAATAGAGCACAAACAAGCAAGAATAGTGAAGGGGAGCTCAAAAGTATTTCTATTACAAGGTAATGATTGTATATTTCTTAGTGTCAAAAATCAATTATATACAAGTGACTAGTTTTCACACTAGGTCAGCCAAACTTAAAAATGGTCCAGCCTCTATTACTAGTCTTAAGCAAGTCTGAGATCAATCCACATGATTCGAGCATGTCTAGGCTACATATAGTCTACATATAGTGTAATATGGGCCTAAAACTGCTCAATGTAAGGCCTCATCTCCAAGGTTGTGAGTTGTTTGGTCCTGTACAAAGAAAGAGGGCCCATGGAATTGCTTTGTAGATTCATGTATCAAGACCACCTTCATTTGATTAGCAATGACTGATGGTGGACCTTTTTTTTTGTTTGGCACGTATAATTCCCATAGAGATGAGAGTACATGAATATCTCTAAACAATTAGAGAATTATAAAGAAAATAAATTTATGATAAAAATAGCATGTTTATGATAAAGATCCCCAAAAAGTATGTCGATTTTTGCATACGATTGAATTTAGCGAAATGGCCCACGATAAGTTGTAGACCAGGCCTATCCCTGTAATTTTAAGTACCAACTCAACTTTATTCTGACAAAAAACTAGAGAGATACAGTGGCTTCAAGTTGCAGGCATGTACTTGTATATAGGGAGTCAAGACAGGCTGAGACAAGCGAACGTCTACAGGGAGTATTAATTCTCTCATTGTTTTCCTTATATGGTTTAATTATTTCATGAGAGAGAGAGAGAGAGAGAGAGAGAGAGATTAAACATGGTTTGTAAGAATTGCAAGTTCCTTGGATGAAGCTCTCTTTTGTTTCTATGTTCTCTTTTCTCCTCTGATGAGAAGATGTATGATTGTATCAAATTACTTCATACCTTAATAAATCATTGAAATACTCATATGTGAGACCGCGGGTCTTACATATGAGGGGGAAGATTGGACCCAATGCTTTTGTCTTGTGTTCATAAATATTTTTTTGTTTAAGTTTTCCATTTAATTCTTCTTCTAAGGTTGATGTATTAACTTGTAGTTAACTTATTTAAAGTAATTTGTAAAATTTGTTAAAATCTTGTACTTGGAGAAAAGGTCTTGTAATAGCTTCGTTATTAATTTATTGATTATCTATAAGATAGTCACGCGTGAATAACTGAAGATAATCACAATTGTGAAAAGCTCTGGTTTTTTATGTTGATTTTTTTTTAAGCTTTAAGTGCAAAATCGTCAATAAGGTCGTCTAATAGACTGTTCAAAACATGTAGGCATCTCAAAAATCCAAACTGATAAAATAATTTTGACGTGAATGTCTCAAGAAACTCGCATGAATATCCATATGTCCTAGTTTTTCATGCCAAAACTTTTGCCCTTTTTATATCACATTCACTTGTAATAAACTCACGTGAATATCTATGAGATAATCATGTGTGAAAAAGTTGAGATAATCACCGGTGGTGAAAAACCTTGGTTTTTCATGTCAAATTTTTTGAAGGATAAGAGGATAAGGTTTTGGGGTCAATGTTTTCTATTTTTATCTATCTAATCCTATAAATCACAATGTGATTTTAGGAACCTTTTGTCGACATGAAATTTTTTGGTTTTTTATGGTTGTGAAAAACTAGAAATAAATTTTGATCTTAATATTAAGAATCCAATTCTTGTTGTTACCTACTCATATGGTGTAGTTTGAGTCTACTAAGCTATAGCTAAAGAAATGAAAATTTCAACAAAGCTCAAACAACATTATTTTTCATATGTTTATGATTTTTTTGAAAAAGTAAAAAATCTAACATACGGTTCTTCACGTGAAAAAGTAGAATGTTAAAAAATTGAAAAAAATCAAACAAAGATGGATTGGAATTCTTCCCCAAGTACTCACACACAAATCTTTCCACCAAAAATAGCAAAAAATCAAACATTCACCACACATTTCTCTACTCCTACAACAACCTTTATCCACTGACAACTTCACTCAAAACTTCCAAAAAAAATGAAAATAATGATTGTTAAGCATGTAAAGAAGGAGCGGAGCACTCAAAGGGGATGGAAGAAGCAAGTTTGGTTCCTTGGAGTGACACCAAAAATATTATGGCCTATGTTTACTCTTTACAGAAATCACCCATTGTAGCAAACAATGAAATATACTATACAACTATTATGGGATGCTTACCTTGCATCTACATTAGGATCTTCTTGACCTCCAAGCATCACCAATGGTTGCTAGCTCTAATATCTTAAATCTCCTCCTTGTTGTCATGCCTCAGTAGTTTGCTTCATTTCCCTGCAATAACAAGGCCTTCCATCTCTCACTCTTGCTCACTTTCTCATAACAAACACAAGGCACACTTCATTTCCCTGTGCAATAACAAGGCCTTCCGTCTCTCACTCTTGCTCACTTTCTCATAAAAAACACAAGGTACATGTACTAAGATTCATCTCTCCATTGTCAACTCTCGTTCACACACACATGCACACACATAAGACAAGAGCATAAGAGAGCAAGTAAATAGGCAAGACTCAATTGGCATAAAGAGGGATTGTGTTTTTTTATTATGAGACATTCACCTACATACAATTGGCTCTTATTCCTACTTAAGCGCCCAAATTTAACTCTAATCTACTAAGCTTGGCCATTTGACAAATTTTCTCATACTATATACAATGTTGTATAGTGCTCTCCCCAATAACAAGGACTTTCGTCTCTCACTCTTGTTCACTTTCTCATAACAAACAAAAGGCACATGTACTAAGATTCGTGCACTCTACTCTCAACTCTCGCTCACACACACACAAATAAGACAAGATTCGTGCACTCTACTCTCAACTCTCGCTCACACACACACCCACACAAATAAGACAAGAGCATAAGAGAGAAAGTAGATAGGCAAGACTCAATTGGCATAAAGAGGGATTGTGTTTTTTCATTATGGACATTCACTTACATACAACTGGCCCTTATTCATACTTAGGCACCCAAATTTAACGCTAATCTACTAAACTTGGCCATTTGCCAACTTTTCTTATAATATATACAATGCTTTATAATGTTGTTACATAACACTTATTATGTAACTCCCGTTTATAATAGGGAGTGCCTTTGTTATATGCCCAAAATGGGGTTAACTATGGGTATGGAATTGGTGGCAACAATCTGTACATACCCCTTGGTACGAGTTTTAATAAACAGGCACTAGAATATGTGCTTGTTGAGGAGCATTCAGTAGTAACAAAGGTAGGGCTAATGGTTGCTTTTTTGGCACAGAAAGTATAGGCTATGGTGCTAGGTTTCCCTGGTACGAGTTTTAATAAACAAGCACTAGAATATGTGCTTGTTGAGGAGCATTCAGTAGTAACAAAGGTAGGGCTAATGGTTGCTTTGGCACCGAAAGTATAGGCTATGGTGCTAGGTTTCCCTAGTACCAATAAATCATGGTTCCATGGTGTTGGGCAATGAGCACAATAATGTTGTTATCTAGGACTTAACAATAGCAAACACTCTATACTTGTTTGGTTTCAACACAAAACTACACACCAAACCATATCTCTCCATGGAAATAAATGTGGTTATCTTGCTTGAGAAATTGGTTAGAATTGGCCTTGATTGCCCTTGGGGCTTACCCTACCACAGCTGGCCTATTCAGTTGAGCATATTTTTTGCCAACTCATCCATGCTCATGTCCTTGACTAGGACTCTAGCTGGACACCCTTGAGGCTTGGGATGAGGATGATGCGTCCCCTTGTCTCTTCTAGATTGCCTACTAGGTCTATCACCTTTTGCAGGGCAACACTCATCACAAAGATGTAGTGTCTAAACCTATAGAGATGTTCATGAAGCCTCTTGATCTCTTGAGACCGATAATAAATCGATCGATAAGAGATAAGTCATCTAGTCTCTTGTGGAGACTACATCTCATGTGAAAATACTTGGTTCTAGCAATATAGTCCCGCATTGTTTCTTCCTCCTCTTGCTTGGCAATTATAGATCTATACAAGGGGGCTCCATCTGCCCCCCTTAAGCATGTCTTCTACATATTCATATGGCATGGAACATAAGGGAGTGGTTGCACAAAACCCTTTATTTCAGGGTTTGGGATTTTGTTCCCCCATGGGGTTGGGTTATGTGGTTTCCAATGACAATTATCCTACTCCGACCTAGCTTTGAGAGATTATAAGCTCCTTGTGTAGCTAAGAACACATTATATAAATGCCTTTGTGGATCCCTTTGGTTTGAGGCTTGTTGTGTGGCTGAGAACACATTATATGAATGCCCTTATGTATCCCTTCGGTTTAAGGTAGTCCCGTACATTAGCTCTTTACCCTTCCTTGTGTTCTTTTTTCCTTGTCTGAACAGTGTCCGAATAGAGAAGAGATAGTTCTATGGTGAAGAAGCTTTTATAAATAGACTCCTTGAGAAGGTGGGACTCCTGCTTGCACTATGAATGCTTTCTGTTGGGTGTTTTGAAGAACACTTGTCCCTAATGATACAACAAAAAAGAAATGCCCCAATTGCTGTAACTGTGATTCTTGGGTCTTCATGATTAGCTTGGGATAAACCTAGCTCAAGATTTAACACCAACAAATGTTTGAAATATTGTGGCATCATCGACACTACTTGAGAGAGCAAACCTTAATGTTCATGGTCTTGCTCCCACTACTTCAATGGAGCTTCACCCAAAAATAGGGCAGTTAATGCCCTTTTCATGAAGTTTATGGCAACATTTATAGAGCGAGTTAGCGAATATGGGGCCCGGAGGACTATGATGACGGCTCCTATTTCTAAGTGTTCCATTGTTCCTTCACTCACATGTGCATCTAGTTGGCTCATTTCTTCCCAAATCTCCTCACTTAAGGTGGATCCAAATGAGTTTAGCCTTCTTAATAGTAGGGAGCACTTTGTTGAGTGATGGTCGTTTGCTAGGATTGAAAGCTAGGTGGGTTTGAGGAAGTATGGTTTGACGCACTAGGATTGAATGTATTATCATTTTTAACAATTAGTCTGGATTGAGTTTGCATCAAAGGTGTCTAGTGCTCCTTGATCAGGTCTGAAACAAACTCCAATCAGGACTATTCCATGTTAAATTTGTAGCAATGTGATGAGCTATGGTGGATCAAATGCTAGAATCAACATCATTAACAAAGAGATTAGATGATAGTTAAGATGTGATTAGTGAGTAATTAACTGATAGCTTAATGTAGGCATGGATAATCAAAAACGAGCAAATTCTCATTAGGCCAATGCCTCAATTTATAGGGTTTACATCCAAGCATCTAATCCCACTAATCTCTCCTTGATTCACTCCACCTCTTTTGCTTCATTCTCTCCACCTCTTCCCAGAATATCTCCACACCTCCTAAATCTCCTCATGCTACCCTTTATTCTCTCCCAGTAGATACTTCTCACCTTTTCACAGGTTCTCTCACATTTACAGATTCTCTTTTACAGACTCTTGCTAAGGGCTTGTTCCCGCACACACCCTATTCACTTGTATATTTCAACACCTCCCCTCAAGTGAATACTCCTAGCACACCTGGACCCTATACCAAGTTTCCCTCTTACTTGATAGTCCGCGACCAGTGCCTAGCACACCTCCCCTCAAGTGAATAATCCTAGCACACCTGGACCCTATACCAAGTTGCCTTCTTACTTGATAGTCCGCGACCAGTGCCTCAAGTCCCTAAACTCATAGTCCTTGACACACTCTCTCTCTATGTGTCCAAGGCTACTACAAGTGCACGTGACCTTGACTAAAGTGCTCACACATACATCTACCACATGGCCTACATCATCGGTGGCTCAGAGGTAGTTTTACTCTATTGGGGCAGGTTACATTGGGTTGTGGGGTTTCTCTCTCTCTCTCTCTCTCTCTCTCTCTCTCTCTCTCTCTCTCAGACTTTCACATGGGTCCTCACTTCTTGGAGCCTCACATCTTCTCTTGTCTTCAGTCTTCTTGTCGTGGTAGCTTCTCTTCACGCGTCCATGTTTTCCTCTTCTTTCAGCCTTCTTGTTGTGGCAGCTTCTCTTCACGCGTCCATGTCTTCCTTTAATGCTTCCTCTAGCTCTTCTTCTCAGTGTTGATCTTCCTCTTGGAAAGAGATGTTCTTCTTCTTTCATGGCTGGGGCCATGAGCTTGTTGACCGTCAATTCTTGCTCCATGTGAGCAACATGTTTTAATGTATTGTTTTGACAGTTCTTTTGGGCTTTTGATGTTTATCTTGTTTCATTATGCAATGCAAATCCAAATATATGCGGGAGGTCTTACCTCTTGCCTTATTCTAGACAAGGGCAGTGTCTAATCCCATTTTTACAAATGATGTAATCACCCTTGTGTGCCCAATACATAATGCATATAGCATTCATTCTTATGCACATTCCCAAATGCAACTCTGGCTGTGAATAACTTGAATTTATGTGTGGGTTAAATGCAAGATGATGATTACCACAAATTTATCAGCATAACTTTACCAGAAATTATATTAAATCAAGGGTAACAAATCCGTACTGAATGGTTGGAGTATCAAACCATCTTCCAATTGCAATCTGAAGTTATAGGGATCTGTATTAGATACCTAATGGATAATTTGAACCCTCGATTGCACCAAAATATAGTGATTAGTGCTAATTAATCACTCTGATTAGAAAATTAATCTTTTATTTTTTGTGCAAAAAACAGAGTATGCGGGGAGTCCAGATCTAAGGCCTTAGAGTTCAAATGAGCTCAAATCCTTTCAAGGCCATCAATAGCAATTATTCTAGTAGAGGATTAAGCCAAGAAACACAAGATTTGACCAAACATTGAATGCTTAATCTCTGTTTTACCAAAGTCACATGTTTGCAGATTTGATGAAGAGCTTGGATCTCACTGTAGACTTGATCAAATCAAAATATGCCTTCACCAGCTTGTAGAGCACCCTTGAAAACCCCTAGGTCCAAGAGGAATTAGATGCATTTCATCTGGTACAGAAGAAATCTCAGTTTTGCTTCAAAAAAGTGGCGCCTACAAAATCGTAAATTTCTGCAGAGCTGTAGAAGGCGGTTTGGCGCGCCGATTGGATGGGCTGAATGGTGGGGAGTGTAGCTATGTTTGGCTAAAGGCTTTTGCCCTAATGTTTCTCTTGGAGGGAGATCAAGCCCCTCCACTGGCTGGGGGTGCAGAGAGCTAGTTGAAAAGAGGTAAAAATATTAATTATCTACTAATCCTAATTAGCCAAGTGATTAACAAGATAATGGGCTCACAAATTGATGGGTTCTAGGCTAGGCTCTGATACCATGTTAAATTTACACCAATGTGATGAGCTATGGTGGATCAAATGCTAGAATCAACATCATTAACAAAGAGATTAAGATGTGATTAGTGAGCAATTAATTGATAGCTTAATGTCGGCATGGATAATAAAAAAGGAGCAAATTCTCATTAGGCCAATGTCTCAATTTATAGGGTTTACATCCAAGTATCTAATCCCACTAATCTCTCCCTGATTCACTCCACCTCCTTTGCTTGATTCTCTCCACCTCTTCACAGAATATCTCCACACCTCCTAAATCTCCTCATGCTACCCTTTATTCTCTCCCAGTAGATACTTCTCACCTTTTCACAGGTTCTCTCACATTTTACAGATTCTCTTTTACAGCCTCTTGCTAAGGGCTTGTTCCCGCACACACCCTATTCACTTGTATATTTCAACATTCTACTCAAGCTACAAAAATACATGTTTTTCAACAATATATATATATATATATATATATATATATATATATATATATATATATATAAAGATTTGGGCTTTTTTGGGTTTTTTGAACTTTTTTCTCTAGTCTCACGTCTCTAGACGCATGTGTCTAGACTCACATAGATAGATTCACGTCGTTTGCAGGCTCATGTCTACAAGTTCACACCTTTTTTATATAAACTAGGCTCGTGTATTTTATTTTTACGAAATAGGCCTACCTAGGACACAGATTTTTACGAAATAGGTCTACAGGGTTGGTGTGTAAATATTGTGGGTAATAATTATACTTTGAGGCCTCAATAATTACAAAGGACAAAAATTTTGCTTGGAAATTATAGTTGGAGTAGAGATTGTATAACAAAAAAATCCTTAAAGAACATGAGTACGTATATCCTTACATCTAGACTCATATCTAGTTGACTCACCTCTCATTAACTTAAGTTTTTAAGAGACAATAATAATTGGTATGGTATAAGATTAGTTATACCTACCACTAGAATCACATCTAGTTGGCTCACATCTCCAGACTCGTGGCTCACGTGTCGAGATTCTTGGGCGCTTATGTCTCCAGGCTCACGTGTCGAGATTCTTGGGCGCTTACGTCTCCAAGCTCACATGGGTTGACTCAAGTTTTTTTTTTTAGACTGTGAGGTCACGACTCCCAACCTAAGAGCTTGATTTAGAGTTTTTTAGATTTTTTAAACTTGATAAGGAGTGATTAAGGATATTAATCATAGTTAATGATGGTTGTGTAATTAATTGAGTGTTTTTTGTTTGCTTTTGGTTCATTTTGCGTACTTGTAAGCTACCAATTTCAAACATGCATGAATAAAAATTAACTATTCCTCTCTAATCCACACCTAAATAGAGCTCAATGCTTATGTCTTCAAAGTGTTACCCACTCCTAATTACAATCGCTAAGCTATTCCTTGGCTTAATGATGTAACAAGATCGAAGCCTTGTGGGCTTCAAAATCATATAAATCACCACGATACCAAGGTTTTTTCCCTTCTAAGATATGAACATAGAATGCCCTAATGCAAATAAATTTCAAACCATAATAAAAAACAACAAACTAACTAAAATTGTATGTTTCTTAGAGTGTGACCTCCTAAGCAACATAGGGCAATATTGTGCAATAGCTTGGAATGATTGGATAAATGGAGCTAAGGCCTAGGCTTGGAATGATTAGGCTTGTCCTCGGCGTTAACACCAAATATGTTCAAGTTAAGAGCTTATCTTAGCCTTGTCAATGCATGTTTTGTTGGACCTTGCTTTAGAGCCGTAATTACAACTTCTCGATGTGGGTGCATTGGCTCGTCAATTACATCCTCACTCCGTTGTTATACTTCTTTGCCAATGGGGTGAAGAAAGACATCTCTATGCCTAGATAGAAGCAAAAATAGATAGCCTTCACGGTGGTTCTCTCTTAGAAAAGACAAGGCAAGAAGAAGACGCTAATCCAAGAGAAAAACCTACAATCAAACCTATCTAGCAAGCATCCATCAATCATGTAAGATTCAGTAAATCACAAACAAGCAAGAATAGGGAAGAAGGGGAGCTCAAAAGTGTTTCTATTCTAAGGGAATGATTGTATATTGCTTAGTGTGAAAAATGAATTATATACAAGTGACTAGTTTTCACACTAGGTCAACTAAACTTAATAATAGTTCAATCTGTTACTAGTCTTAAAGCAAGTGTGAGATCAATCCACATGATTTGGGCATGTCAACGATGCATATAGTGTAATGTGGACCTAAAGCTGCTCGATGTAAGGCCTCATCTCCAAGGTTGTGAGAGCTGTTTGGGCCGTACAAAGAAAGAGGGCCCATGGAATTGCTTTGTAGATTCATGTGTCAAGATCACCTTTATTTGATTGGCAATGACTGATGGTGGACCAATTTTATTTTTTTTGTTGTGGCACATATAATTCCCAAATCTCATGGTGAAACTAGAGATTCGACTATTTCATTATTAATTTATTGATTATTGCTGAGGTTCGTGTTATGATGGTACAAATAGTGGAATGGTCCAATGGAGACCATAAGGAGTTTTTTTTAAAAAGATCCTTGGAGGATCCTATGCACATTTGAAGAGGATCCAAGTGATGGGTCATACCATGGAGATAGCACCTACACCAAGCCTCGTCATCAAGTACATATCTTAAATGGGGGGCATGGTGGGCGCAAGCGTAGTGTAGCTTTTTTATGCTTGAGGAGTTGGCTGCTATCAAGAATGGGTTGTCCGAAAGAATTGGAATTATAGGACAACCAATTGTGTGTGGCATTTTGACATTGGCTAAACTACGCATTAATTGATTTTATAACGGAAAGTGCTAAAATCTGAGTCATTAATTTCAAGGCAAACCAAAATTGTAACCTAATGTTTTTAATCTCAATGGACATTGAAGTATGGTTTTTCCTAGCACGACACGTGCCTAGGGTTGGCCTTTGTGATGAACAAGGACTTTTGGCTTTTGTGGAGATTGCTACACGTGGTTAAAGCTACGAAAATAAACCTATAACAATATTTTTAGATGGATAATTTCGAAAGGTCAAGTTTCCAAACTGTTTAAATTTTCTCAACGGGAAGCTAGTACAGTGAAAAAGTTGGAAGTTGAGAGTCTCAAGGGTAAAGGTAGATTCTTCCTTGTGCAAGCGGTAGGCACGTATACACGACGCCTCTTTTCAGCCTTAGATCCCTCCTAATTCATAATGTGTCATTTAGTCCCGTGGGGTGTGTGGGTGTTGTTCTTTTTTCAAATTTCCAACTAATTAGGGGAAAAAAAACGTGTTGTAAGCAGTGGTGGGATTCGAACCAGGTATCTCTCTGTGGCGCTGCTACCGCCCAAGAGGCGAGGTGATGCTTGGGAGTGGAGGCGTTTGAGTGTGTACAACCCATGGACAACGCGGGGCAAACATACGCAAGCCAATTAGCATTTTAGCAAGCAATCCAGGGGTGCTGCAGCCTGCAAGCGCGTAGCCCAGCCTGGATGTACGACTTTAGTTGTACGACAAGACAAAAGGGATGAATGGATCTTCAGTCGAATGGCCAGCGTGGCTGTGGGCTGCGGTTCCATCCGCGCAGCAATCCAGCAGGTTCATCTCTTCTCAAACCTCTCAAATCGGGGGTTCTTCAAGCTTTCAAGAGAGGCCAATCAGTACAAGTCTGCGTGGGCAACAGACACAAGGGTGCCCAAAATATGCCCCTCTTCAGTGCACAACCCTGGAGGGCAGGGAGGGTCGCATCATGAAATCCAAGCTCTTTGCGAGAAAGGCCAGCTAGACAGAGCCCTGCATCTCTTGTTTAGCTCGGACCCTTCAGTTAGTGCCCCTTCAGACAATGTGTACTTGTCTTTGCTTAAGGCTTGCAACAAGAGAAAAGCCCTGGTTGAGGCCCAGCAAGTCTATGCCCATCTAACCACACATCATAGGTTGGAGCTCGGTAGCAAGCTAGGTGACTACTTAGTGTTTACATTGGTGAAGTGTGGTGGCCTTGAAGATGCACACCAGGTTTTCCAGAGATTGCCATGCCATACATCGTCTTCCTGGACAGCTATCATTTCTGGTTACACCACGTGCGGTCAAGGTCCCAATGCACTGAAAATGTATAAATGTATGCTAGGGGCTGGTGTGGAGCCGAACCCATACACCTTTGTCAACCTACTCAAAGCTTGTGGTAGCATTCCTGATCTTGAGGAGGGCAAGAAGCTACATGCTGATGCTGAGGAGAGGGGGTTCACTTTGGATGTTTTTGTGGGGAGCACCCTTGTGAGCATGTATGGCAAGTGTGGAAGCTTACTGGAAGCAGAGAATGTGTTTGGTGGATTGCGGCAGCGCAATGTCGTGTCCTGGAATGCGATGCTCTCATCTTACATAGAGGAGAATAACGAAGAGAAGGCATTACAGTTGTATAGACAGATGCAAGAGGAAGGTGTGAGTCCAAACCGCCTGACTTTTGTGGCTGCTCTTCAAGCATGTGGCACGCTTGGAGACAAGGAATATTGCATTGATGTCAACAGCGAGCACTGGACAAAATTTGTCTTTCTGGAAATTGGCAGAACATTACATGCTGATTCCCGGAAGAAGTGCTTTGCTTCAAATGCATATGTTGGGAGCACCCTTGTGAGTATGTATAGCAAGTGCAGGTGTATTAAAGAAGCAGAAAATGTGTTTGTTGGGTTGTTGGAGCGCAACATTGTGTCATGGAATGTAATGCTCTCAGCATATACTGAGCTGGGCCAAGGAGAGAAGGCTTTGCAATCATACAGACAAATGCAGGAGGAAGGTGTGAGTCCAGACCATCAAACTTTTATGATTGCCCTTCAAGCATGTTGCAGCCTTGCAGAGACGGAAGAAGCTGTCGTTGTGGAAAGGCAGATGATCAAAGTAGTTTCTCAAAAAATCTGCCAGGCATTACACACTGACACTTGGAGGAAGGGATTTGCTTTTGATGTCATTGCCGGAAGTATGCTTATACGCATCTATGGCAAGTGTGGGATAATTACAGAAGCAGAAAATGTGTTTGGTTGGTTGTCGGAGCGTGATGTCGTGGCATGGAATGCAATGCTCTCAGCATATGTTGAGCAGGGCCAAGGAGAGAAGGCTTTAAAATTGTATAGACAAATACAAGAGGAAGGTGTATGCTCGGATGAGCTGATGTTTGTGACTTCCCTCCGAGCATGTGGCAGCCTTGCAGAGAAGGAAGAAACTGCTGTGGAAGGGCGGTCAACCAAAGTGATCTCTTTAGAAATCAGCCAGGCATTACATTCTGATGCCCTGAAAAAAGGTTTTGCTTCAGCCATCTTTGTTGGCAACACGCTTATCAGTATATATGGCAAGTGTAGAGCCATTGTGGAAGCAGAGAATGTGTTTACTGGACTGTCTAAGCGTGACGTGGTGTCGTGGAATGCCATGCTCTCAGCATATGTGGAGCAGGGCCAAGAAGATTTAGCTTTACAGTTGTACAGGCAAATGCAAAGGGAAGGTATCATTCCAAACAAGCTTACCTTTGCAACGGCCCTTCAAGCATGTGTCAATGCTGCGAATAAGGAAGAAGCTATTGTTGTGGTGGGGAGATCAACCAAAGTGTTGTCCCTGGAATTTGGCCGGGTGCTACATGCTGATGCCCAGATCAAGGGCTTTGATGTAGATATATTTGTGAGGAGCACACTTGTGAGCATGTATGGTAAGTGTGGAACCCTCATGGAAGCAGAAAATGTGTTTTTTGGAGCATCCCACCAAGATGTTGTGTCATGGAATATTATGCTTACAGCCTATGTTGAGCAGGGCCAAAGAGAGAAGGCTTTACAGTTGTACAGATTGATGCAAGAACGCAGTGTCTACCTTGATGAGCGAATGTTTGTCATTGTGCTTAAAGCATGCAGCACCATTACAGAGGAGGAAGAAGCTGTCGTTGAAGGGCGAATGACTGGTGCAATGTGTTTGGAAATTGGCCAGGCGCTACATGCTTATGCCTGGAGGAAGGGTCTTGCTTCAAATGTTTTTGTTGGGAGCACCCTTGTGAATATGTATAGGAAGTGTGGGTGTATTGTTAGAGCACAGTATGTATTTGATAGGATATCAGAGCGAAATGTTGTACTATGGAACACAATTCTCTCAGCGTATGTTGAGCAGGGCGAAGGAGAGAAGACTTTGCAGTTGTACAGGGAGATGCAAGAGGGTGGTGTGAGTCCTGACCTGCAGACTTTGGTGATTGCTCTTCAAGCTTGTTGCATCCTTGCTGAGAAGGAAGAAGTTACTGTTGTTGAAGGGCGACTGACTAAATTGATGTCTCTAAAAATTGGCCAGGCGTTGCATGCTGATGCTGCTCGAAACAAGGGCTATGCAATAGATGTCTTTGTTGGCAGCACCCTTGTGAGTATGTATGGCAAGTGTGGGGCCATAATGGAAGCAGAAATCACATTTGGCAGGTTGTCACAGCGTAATATTGTTTCATGGAATGCGATGCTTTCAGCATATGTTGAGCACGACCAATTTGAGAAGGCTATACACCTCTACAGGAAAATGCAAAAGGGATGTATGACTGTGGATGATGTTACACTTGTCTGCATTCTACAAGCCTGCAGCAAAACGGGAAGTGTGGAGTTATGTAGGCAGGTCCATTTTGCCATCGTCTCTGCCAGAGGTGATCTAAGTTCTCTCCTGGCAACCACTCTTGTCCATGCATATGGGAGTTGTGCATGCATGGTAGATGCGGAGGCAGTCTTTAATGGACTCTTTCAGCCTGATGTTGTAGCATGGAGCACATGCGTTGCAGGTTTCGGGCAAGAAGGATATGACGAAGTAAGCCTGCATTTTTTTAAGGAAATGCACATGGAAGATATTAATGCAGATGAAGTCACATATGTCTCATTCCTCTCTACCTGCAGTCATGCTGGCCTCGTTGACGAAGGTGTTGAGTACTTTGAATTCATGAGCAGAGACTATGGCATAACTCCAGGCTTGAAGCATTATGCCAGCATGGTAGACCTCCTTGCACGTGCAGGGAACTTCACGAGGGTGGAGAACATGTTACGGAAAATGCCGATGCAGGCTGACCTGGCCATTTGGTTGTGCTTGCTTAGTGCATGTTGTACACACGGCAACAACTTGGATCTTGCAAAGCTTGCATTCAATTCAGCAGTGCATCTACAGCCCAAGGAGTCTGCTGGGTATGTCTTGATGTCAAATATTCATGGGTGGCATGATCCCATAAAAGTTGGGTGATCTTCATCACCGAGATACCCATCTGAGATCACCCATCCATCCACAAAGCTAAGAGTCCCGCCCCGTGCAGCAACAAGAGCGCATGCGGTGCATTGTTTGCACTACAAGAGCAGCGTCCACACTTCCAGTCATTTGCGCTCCCTCGCCCGGTGCTTCGGATTTTACTGTAGCAGAGGCCCATGAACCACCCTCCAAAACAGTCCTATTCGGATTGACTCTCCACCATTGCCCATGAACCACCCTCCAAAACAGTCCTATTGGGATTGACTCTCCACCATTGCCCCATGCTGGCCGACTGCAGGCGGTTCCACCAGCGTCATCTATACGTGGCTTTGCAAAGCAGCTCAGCCTGTGTTTGTATCAGAGAGAAGCGAAGGTACGGCATGAGTCATGAGTACTAGCAGGGCCAATGGAGATGTCCGTTGTCCCACGGGGCTCTAAGGAAGGACTACAGATTTAGTTTTACTATCTTTAAAATTCCATTTTACATAAAGACATTGACAGGTTTTGGCTACGAGAGGACTAGAAGGATGTGGATGAGGTCTGTACGGCTGTGCAGATGCTAGGGTTTCTTCCTGTCCTTTCCCTCCTTTCAGTGCCTGCCTCTCCAACATTCCTTCAAAGGGTTCTTCTTGGGGGAGGCCGCAAGGCGCTCCCCCCTCGCTCATGCCCTTAGCCCGGTGTCCCTCGTCTGCAGACACTACTCCTTCCCCTGCTTCTGACGTCCGGCCCCCGTTGTCTGGCTCGAACTTCGCACGCACCCCAGTGATTCAACCCCTACCAGTCACACCGGAGGTGACCCCTGACATGCAAGATCTGGGCTGGCACGTGTCTACTGGTCCTTTACCTGCCATGCTGAATGCTGGCAACCTCCTCAAAACGGCAGCTTTTCTGGCTGAAGCCCAGTCCAACTTGCTTCTCCAGTGGTGCAAACAAGCCCCAATCCTGGCTTGCATGCAGGTAGCCATGCAATAACCGCCGCCGGTGGCCCCTTGCTACAAGAGCTCCCGCTGGGAGCGACCTCCAACCCGCTCTTCGCTTTGATTGACGGCTCGGGCGGTCGGCGATTACCACCTGGCTCCTCCAATGGCAGAGGCACCCAAAGCCAGCAGCAAAAAACGCAGCTCTGCCACGGAGAGCATCTACATGGAGGAGGTGGAGATTGGGCGTCTCCTGTCGACTCTGCACAAGGACAAGGAGCTAGGACATGCCATGCCAACTGGGTTTGAAGCTGAAGAAGGAGACAGCTTTCGCAGTCCTAAGCAAGAAGATCATCGAAGTTCAGCAGATAGACGCTCAGTCTCTCTTCCCCTTGATTTGTTGAAGGATTGGCTGCAGGTTTACCAGACCCAGGCCGTAATCGGATTGTGCCATGGCCCTCGCCCTCCAGCCGAAATCCTTAGAGGGTGGGTGAGAACGAACTTCTCATGTGCACGCCCGTGCCATGGCTAATCTTCGGCATGAACAGCATGATCCCTGATTAAGATAATCGGTTAGCACAGCATTTAAGTCATCTACCACAGTATCATCATCGTTAGCAGTAGCAGCAGTACCAGTATTTACAGTATTTAATGCAAGTTTCTTGTCCAAACCTGGCGACAGCCTCTACTGCTGGCTGACCAGCACTCCAGGAATATATAAATACATCAAGTCATAAATCAGTTTCAAGTCATTCCATCATTCATTCCTCATTGAAATCATTCAGTTAAGCATACGTAGAGGTCAGAGATCAACCCCTCTAGGGCTGACCAAGGGCATGACCATGTACATTCATTAAGCAACCTTTTTGTACCATATTAAATACAAGAAAAACCTTGACACCAATCTCTCTCTTCTCTCTCCTCTGTCTTAAGCATGTTTATTTCAGCATCTTTTTCTTAATCAAGCTTAGGGATGTGGATCAGTACAGCAATGCTTCTACGCATGCAACATTTGTATCATAGCATTTAGGCTCCGCCCACTAAGCATAGGTGCACAGTTCCAGTGTAGAAGAATGCAGCAGGGTAGCAGATGGAGTGGTCTTTAACAGGCAAAGCTAGAGGAAGCATTGCTCGAGGGTATGTATGCAAAACCAATACATTAAGCTCTCAGACCAGTTCCAAAGGCCTAGCACCAAGCATGGTAAGTTTTGGCAGGTGACCCACCCAAGGTTGTCAGAGGCGTCAGAGGCATTTGGTAGGAGGCGAGTATGGTACGCACCTCGAAAGACTCGTATTTTTTAGAGACGTTAGAGGCATGTTAGAGGCTGTTTTATATATATATATATATATATATATATATATATATATATATATAGTGATAGATAGATATAATATATATAGTGAAAGTTGAGAGAGAGAGAGAAAGAGAGAGAGAGACTTGTATGTATGAGCCTTGAGGGAGGGAGAGAGGGTGTGTATGAGAGAGGGAGAGAGAGTGTGGGTGTGTTAAAGAAAGAAAGCTGTATTAAACGTCTGTAAAAGGCCAAAATGACCTATGAGACCAAAATAGTCCATCCTTATCATCTAGATACATCATCAAGATTCAAGGGTACAAAGTAAAATGAAATGAACCAATAGATTATAGAGGGAGCTCCAAAAGTGGGTATAAAAACCATCATCATCCTAGTGTGTTTGAAGTTTGAACTTTGAACTTTGGGTCTTGAGAAAGGCTTAAGGGAGGGAGGGAGGGAATGAGGGAGAGAGAGTGTGTGAGAGGGGCTGCCTTGGGCCCTTAAAGTCCCCATCTAAAGACTAAAACCAGCTTGTCTCTTTTTCGTTGGAGCCGTGATTTCTCTCCTAATGGTCCAAAACAGTCCATAATAGAAGAGGTAGGGGTTTTAGACAAGCTTCGATCAAACCCCAGGTCAAAGGGAGGAACCAAAATCAGTTCGCTCCTCTGCTTGTTGATGTGGCACACCCCTCTTAGCCTCTAGAAGGCGAAGTGAAAATCTCTGATGATGATGAGTTTGTCCAAGAAGACACATAGCATAACAATAATACTGATAAACTTGAGAGGGAGATTGACAACTTATGGAATTTAAAGATGACCCCCTCCCTTAACATTCTTAACCTTGGAGGAAGAGACGCTCCCACGCTCTTTAGTTATTGAAAAGACGCAAATGGTCTCCTCTAGAACTCCCCTGTCTAACCATTTGTACATGCACCAGCTAGCTCCTTGGCCCTGCCCGGGTCCTAGCCCTGGTCCTAGCCCGGGTCCTAGCCCTGCCTTACCCCAATACGACTTTTCCACCGCAAAAGGAAGAATCTCCAAGGTGGGGATTAGTAACGACTCACCGGTTTCAGGGAATAAAAATGCCCCAAACAGAAGTGTGCATGTAACCAAAACCCAATGAAAATGATGATTAGATCAATAATCTCTGTCATCACGACCCTGTGTTTTTCTCTTAACATTATGCAAGTGTGCACGAAACAGGTGGATAGTGTGTAGGACACAATTGTGCAGGACTTTTATTAAACGTTCACACTTGGGGCCAAATTATTAAAGTTCCCTTTCAGAATCCCGTGAGGGGGGAGGGTGGGACAATGGTTTGGAGGGGACAAAGGGTTGAAAACCAATAAAATAAAGAACTCCCTTTTTACCTAATTGTGGCTCTTGGGGCCTATGCTATGATCGGAGAAAAACTCCCTCTTTTTGGAGGGAGTCGGGCAACTGTGTGCTTTTTCGAGAGGAGGAGACTAGCGGGCTGGTTGGGTTGAGTATAGGGAGGTGTGCTTTTCTCTTTGATGGTTGGTCAGCAGGGCACATAGGACTAAAGCGTGCTCTCTCTCTCTCTCTCCCTTGGAGGGCTAGGCGGGCAGACTGCAAGCAGCACACAGCATAGCAAGGAGCACAGGCGGGCAAACTGCAGGCAGCTCACAGTTCAAGCAGGCTCACCCACGGGCTTATCTCTCTCCCTCTTTGCAACAGGCCGGTGGCCAGGATTGCAGGTCAACTGTAGCTTCATGGGAGGGTGCTATTTCAAGTGGGAAGGTTGGTGGGCAGGGGCTGAACAGTAGCCACCCTCTCTCTCTCTCTCTCTTTGAGAACTAACGAGTTGTTGGACTGCAGGGAGTGTAGGGCTGGACTGTGGGTTTGTCCTTGGCTTCACAGTACAGCAAGACACGTCTTTTTCTCTCTCGTGGTTATGGAAAAAAAAAAAGATCAGGCAGCTACAGAAAGGGACATATGCTTTCTCTCTCTCTTGGAAGGAGGCATGGGGCTGGGTTGTTTTGGTTGGCTGCAAGTACAGGGTCACTTGGGTGTGTTTCTTGGCATGGATGTGATGCAAGCTCGTATGGGTGCATGTTCATAGAGCAGATTGCTTTCTTTCTGCTTGAAAGGAACATAGGGCCTGCCGTTGTGGGTGTATCCATGTTTCATGAGGAAACATGTCACTGGATGTATGCCGTTGTTGCCACTGTTTTTGAATGGTGCTGTGTATGGTTCTGTGTGGAAACAAGACAAAGGTTTCAGGAGAAACATGCCTAAGGGTTTCATGTGGAAACTGGTTGTAGGTTTCTCAAGGGTTTTTGGTTTCTCCAGGAGCTAGGTCACATGCAAGCAGTGGATACATGGATTGACACATGTTTGGTACAGCCTTGCTGCTGATTGAACAGGGGTCAGGAAATCCATGGCTGAGATGGATGGTACCCTTGGAAGGCAGAGAGGTTGGTACAGATGTGTTGATTATATGGTATGCTGTGTTGTGATGTAAATTATCTTTTGGGAAACAGTTTGGAGTCTTTGTTGTGATGCAGGAGCACTGAACGTATCAGGGTGTGATGTTGTTCATAATAGGGTGAGAGGCTATGCATGGTTGTGGTAACCCTGATCATGGGAGAAAGCTTCTGTATGCAGGACTCAATGTGTGGGAGTCTTTTGATGTGAACAATAGTTGGAATTGTTTGTGGATGCCAAGTGAACATGAGGCCATGATGTAGGGTCTTTGCAGGCTTCAAGAGTTCTACTGTGATGGGCTGAGTTTCTATCCTTATTGTATTCAAAGCTCTTATAATCTATTAAAGAAATACCGCAAGGGGCGCCACTGCGTTTTGGGGCCAATCGGTGTTGTGTATTGTTTACAGAAGCACTCTAGCTCCCCCTGTTTGTTTTTCTTTTCTAGGTGTTGAAGTGTTTTGTGTGCAAGTTTGTTTTTGCACCGCCCTTTGGTTTCGTTTGAAGACCAAGGTCGGTTTACAATCTCATTTAGCATCAAGGGTCTCATAGACCCTAACAAAGCCTTTAAGATTAAATTTTCAGGAAAAATTGTCCCCATTGATTGTTTATGTCTTCAAGAGGTCAAAGTCTTAGGTCACCACCTTAGGACCAACCTTGAGAAAGTCTCTACGGAACACATTTGGTTCACTTCTGAGCACAACCAAAGTAGTGGAGGCACTGCCATTGGGATCCATAAGAATTGGGAGAGATCTATCAACAGTACAATAGATGGATAGCTGTCAGGATGGAAATAGAATTCTCCTCATTTTTAGTAACTCTTTATGCATTTGGACTCGCAGGTTCTAGGTGTGGTCTATTAGCTTGATCTCCTAATCATCCTAATGGGTGACTTTAACATGGTTGAATATCAATAGGACAAATTGCTTAGTTTGGATCTTACATTAAAAGGTCAAGAGCTATAGGATTGGATGTCATGCAAAGGCTCCCATGACTTGATGGACATAGCAACCAACCTTGAATTTACATGGTCCAATGGCAAATTGGACTCTTACCTTAGCAAAGCAAGGTTGGATAGATGCTACATGAGTGGTTCCTTTGCTAAGGACTTCAGTAACTCCAAAATTAGAGTCCTCAACTCTACTGACATTTTTGACCACAAGTTGATATTCATATCCATTCAAAAAGCTATGAAACCAAGTCAAAGATGGTTAGTTCCACGTTGACGTGTCTTTGTTCAATCTCCCTATATGACAAGAGGAAACACAAAAAGAATTTCTAGAGGAACTTGGCTAACTAAGGAAAATTGATTGTAGGTCACTCTCATTATGAGAACATTTTGAGTTCCTCACCTCTCATATCCGTAGCAAAATAGGAAGCTTGTACAAAAATAGCCAAGTGTCGGAACAAAACAATTTCCCCCTCGTTGGGGTTGCTATGCCTGAAAGGGATTTGATTGAGGAGGAATTAGAGGTGGCTATTGATTCCCTAAAGAATGGTAAAAGTCTTGGACTTGATGGCCTGCCTAGTGAATTTTTCAAATGCTTCAAGAAATCTTGATCCCCCATCTAACTTAGGTGTGGAAGGAATCCCTTTCCTTTGGAGCCCTCCTCTGCCACATTAATAAGGGTGTGATTAAGTTAATCCACAAAAGGGGGTCCTAAAGAAGAAATCAACAAACTGGAGACCAATTACAATGCTCTCAACTGCATATAAAATCTTTGCAAAAGCCCTAGCCTTACATCCCACCAATAACCTCAATGCCCGTATCAGAAGTGAGCAAAAAGGCTTTGTCAAGGAAAGATACATTCTGGATGCCATTGTTGCTCTTTGGGAAGGAATAGAATATGCTCGAAGTTCTAACCAGGACTTCATCTTCTTTAAAATCGACTTTGATAAAGCATATGATAGACTAGAATGGGACTTCATCTTGCAATCTCTCTAGGACATGGGTGTAGGCCCAATATTTATAAAGGAAGTTCACACCCTGTTTGGAAATGCATGTTAGGGTGGCAGTAAATGGGCAGTTATCTCCCCCCTTTACACTACGAAGATCTATTAGGCAAGGCTGCACCCTTTCCCCTTTATTGTTTGCTATTGCAGAGCTGATGCTCTTGGATGTCTGGTTGATAATGCTATATAGCTCAAAACCTGCGAGGGATTAATCTCCCAAGTGACCAAAAGCAACTATGTCTTCATCAACAGTTTTTACAAATAACACAAATAGTATGATTCACAATGACCCCTAGTCCATCTTGTCATTCTAGGACGGCCTCCAGACATTCTATCTGGCATCAAGGTCCCTCATCAATCACATTAAAACATTTATTAGAACTCTTCTTCAAGATCCACCTTAGTGGCTTCTAGATCAAGGGTGTAAGAATATCCCTAATGACAGAATATTCAAACTGTTAGGGATTTCAATGGACTTTGGAGTTAGCATGCATTAGAGACGGCTTTGGGTCATGGACAAGGTCAAAATGCACTTTGACAAATGGAAAGGTTTGCAACACAATTTATCCTACAAGGTTGTGGTTCTGAAACATATCTTAATCCCTTCCACTATTTTTTTCCTCTCCTCTTGGAGACCTTCCTTAGCCGAACTTAAGCCCTTGGAGTTAATGTGTAGAAACTTCCTATGGGGAGGTGATGCAGACATTTTTGGAATACCCAAAGTTGCATGGAAATACTGTACTTTACCCAAGCATGAAGGTGGAATGGGAATTCCATACATAATTGAGCTTGTTGATAGGATGGCAAGTAACTCGTTGGTCAGAAGCTTGCTCATCCCTAAGGAGGACTATGCCCAACTCATTCACTGGATTCTTTCCTTTTTACTATTCAGGGCTTCTAGAGATGGAAGAATCTTCCTCCTCTCACCTTGATATTCAGCAAGATTCAATTTTAACCTAAGGATAGTATGTTGATCAAAAGAATGTGGACCTCATCGAATAAACTCAAGGAGAACATTGTCCTCACTGATAGCCTTAGTGCTAAAGCATGTCTCTTTTAGAAGGACTCCATCTGGTTCTCTATCATGTGCCAAAACTACATTCCACAGCCTCTGTATAGGTTAGCTCATAAGCTCTCCAAGAAAGGTATGGAAACTTGGGGTGGTGTTTGGAATTACAATACCAAAGGGTGGAAAACTAGGATAGAACCCAAGGAAACTTACATGCTCAATGAAGAGGACCTCACTCTTTTCACACAAAGAATGTCTATTTGGCAGAACAAGAAGAACACTTCATCTAGTTAAAAGGTCCCCTACTACCAAAAGCATTTGTCTAGTTAGGAAAGGATAGCCTCTTATCAATCCCTTAGTTAAAAGGTTTTGATCCCCCACTATACATCAAGCTCAACAAAAGGTGGAATCTAAGTTGGAACATGAGCCAATGGGAATAACAATTTACCAACATATGGTCCATAAATATACCAACAAAAATCTATTGCTTAATGTGGCTTATTTTGCATCAGGCTCTTTGGAGGACCAATGCTCGTGCATGCAAACTTGGAATAGGCAATGGTATATGCTCAAGGTGTAACAGTTCTTTGGAATCTATTCCCCATCTCTTCATTTCTTGCCCTAGAGTTAAAATAGTTTTTAGCCTCCTAAATCAGTGTGTTTTTCTTACCCATCCCCATGATATTAATTGGAAAGAGATCTTGCTCGAAGAAGCCTATGGTTGCTCAACCAGATTATGGAACATAATCAGATCTACATTTTTTTGGAATGTCTGGATTAGTAGAAATATGCTGTTTTTCAGAATAAACAATTCGATAGTGTGTAGGGTCTAAAACGCTCTTTGAGTTTGTAGATACGAAGTACTCTGAGGGACACCAAGGAACTGTTGATTGCAGTGACTGAAGCACTCAAAGACAATCAAATGGGCAAAACAGATGCAGATATTATAAACCTCATTGATGAGGTTAGAGAGTTAGACTACAAAATAAGAGGAACCATAGTTGCCTCTATCAACGAGATGAGGAATTGATGCGTCACATTATGGACATTGTTGAGGTTCAAGCTACTCTCTAGAGGGTATTCTATAGGGTATATTGAAAGTTAAGCTTCTTTGTAAAAAACTTTTTTGTAATAAGTTTCCTTTACTGTCTATAATACATATTTCAAATTTGTCTTTAAAAAAAAAGATTTATTTTTATATTTGAAAGCATCTATGAAATGAACAAAGTGGATTAAAAACCTATCTACTTTTAAAAAAAAGCTATTAGATGTTTCCCATGTAATTTCTCACTACTCTTGATTTGTATCTATTCATCTAGAAACCTATATTTATACCTTAGTAAATACTTCCTCATTCCCTTCTAGTTTTCATGAAAGTTGGACTTATTTTCGTATATTACTTCATAGTCATTACATTTCAAAGTTTGGATAAAATCCTATAATGCAATACTAACTACTCAATCCACCCCTCTTCAAGACATCCACATGCACCTCATGATGCACCCTATTTAGGTCACCTTCCCATGTTGTGTCAAAAGAAAAATGCAAATTGTACAAAAATTATCCGAATTAACTTTTTCTTGCATAGCTTGGTCATACGTGTCACTCCACCTCACCTCAAGGGCACAAGAATATATAAAAAAACTAGCATTTAATGTGCTTGGCCTAGTTAATTGGGCCATGGGAACGCCCAATTATAATCCACTTCTTTAATGCATTTAAAAAGAAAGATTCTTGGAATATTCTATCCACATGCTTTTTCAATTAACATGATACAAGTAAATCATGAGTATTACATAATTTTAGGAATGAGAATCCATCCAAAGAAATAAAAGTAGAACCTACTTGAAACTTCCACTACTCATGGTGGCCAAACATCTCGCATGTTAGCTAACTCAGCTTTCTTGATGGTGTGGCTATACAATGGCCCTTCCTTTATGGAGAGGACCACCCAGTTACCTGCCTCACATTCTAATTCACCTTTTCTATTTAACCTCATATTTGCTTGAGCTAGAGAGAGAGAGAGAGAGAGAGAGAGAGAGAGAGAGAGAGAGAGAGAGAGAGAGAGAGAGCATAATTTACTTTCATGTTCTTATGTCTATTTTACTTAGATAGTGAGATTTAATTTGTGATATTCCATTAAAATTGTGTTGTGTTGTGTTGTGTTGTGTGTGTGTGTGTGTGCAGACAAATCATCAAGAAAATGGCGAAAGTGCGAACAATACCATAGAAGGTGAGGCATTGTCTCTATAGGATGAGAGCACCATCTACAAGAAGCAATGGCAGTGCGCCTTCGTACCAAAAGAGATCCAACTAGGAATACCCAAACCAGACATCTCCACAGAAACAATCGTTGCTTCACGGGCAATCCACTCTTCCAAATTCTTTTCAATGCAACTTTCCACCAAGCAAGAGATTTTGACATATGCCAATTTCCAAAGACGATTTGCATGATCCTCAACCTAAGGTGGTAAGAGTACCCTATAAGCCTTCGCTACAGACAAATTGCCAAATGATACAGGAGTATATCCTGCAAGATACCTATCAAAACTCCAATATTGAATTCTGAGTGTTTCCTCAAGCATTGGGACTAGCTGAAAGGACTGCAATATTTCCGAAATGAGTCTCCAGATAGGCCTGTGATGCATCCCCAAATTGCATTGTATGACTACAAGTGGGAAGATGAATACATGTGTGGCATGGTAGGAGGTACAAAAAGATATAAGCATGGGATTCTTGTACCAAATATTCCTCTCTCCTCCATAAAATTTTCTTCAAGTTTTCATATATTACTTAAGGAAGTTTCCATACTTTAAGAATTTCAAATAACTTCATGGTCAGCAATCTCGTCTTGATATACGTGCATTAATGAAGAGTTATCCTTTTCTCAATTGACCTTCCACTTTAATTCATCACAATCTTACACCACTTACAAGTATGCACCTTGATGTTTTTGCACTATAAGGCTAATCCATCCTAAACTCTACCATTTTATATACCTATGCTTCTATCTTGATCTCTATTTCATAACACTTACCTTCTTTTGTGTACCTATGCCTCTAACTTGTTCTCTCTTATCATGGCATTTATTCCCCCTCCTCCAAAAACTCTAGACCAATTAATCAATTATCTTCAAGCCTTGTATGATTATCCTAGCCCGAAAGATCTCTCCACCCACATGAACAAATAAAATTTGTTCACAACCTGCAAGAGACTATCCATGCATTAACAATGCTATGGGATCAAAGAAATAGCTTATAGTATAGAATAATAGTAATCCAAAGATTAGTGTCTGTTCTTAGATGATGCCAATCGTAGGCAAAGGAGTACTGAAAAGCATGCGAGAGATAAGTTCCAAGCTCACTTCTCTTTATGAGGAGCTCGAAGAGAAAGAGGGTGAGATGTAGGGATGCTATGACCTTACCTTAATGTAATGGCTTACTTTTAGGGCTTATGTATCTCTCGCAATTGCTTTTTGTGGGGGATATATTAGTAGAAATGCCTAAGCCAAAAAAAAATTCTCTTTTGTAATTCTATGATTGATTAATAAAGTTTACTTTTTATGTTTTCAATGCAAAGTTTCCTTAAACTGAGAGACTTCTTTATGTATAGTGATTAATTCATACAATATGACTCATATGCAAACTAGTACATGAGAGAATTGTAGTATTAGGTGGCTCGGCT
Source organism: Cibotium barometz (assembly GCF_041138505.1). Classification (NCBI taxonomy): domain Eukaryota; kingdom Viridiplantae; phylum Streptophyta; class Polypodiopsida; order Cyatheales; family Cibotiaceae; genus Cibotium; species Cibotium barometz. Next base: position 32,002,643 of record NC_141076.1, on the reverse strand, counting down.
GGACTCTAGCATCGAAAGATGGAGAAAATAGAGAGAACTGACTAAATAGAGAGAACTGACTAGATAGGTTTTTATCTGCTTAAATCCCCCTTGCATGTATGTCTTTGCAAAAGGAGCTTTGTGATATCATAACAATTCTGGTGGACTAGATTAGAGAGATGTGAGAAGGAAAATCCCTCAAATTTAAAAGTTGTAGTATCCTTTAAAGGGGATTTTACCTTGCTCAAGCAAGGAGGATCATTAAAAAAACAATGGTGTACCCTTAAAAAAACTCTTAGATTTAGATTGCAAGAAAGGAATATCAAATTATATCCTTTGAAATGAAATTTTGGGCTACCCATATACAGGAAGGAGGGCATAGAGGAGGTAAAGGTACACCTCTAATAAGGGTTATATATATTAAATCTTCAAGAATATATAATATGAGAAAAAACAACTTAAGTGATGTTTGGGATGTAACAAGCATGGAGAGGAAACCATGTATTTAATAAGGATTGTATGAATAAAATCTAAAATCTTCAAGAATATATAATATGAGAAAAAAACTTAAGTGATATGTTTGGGATGTAACAAGCTTAGAGAGGAAACCAAGCCTTAAAACAAGGCTTACACGTACTTACACATGTACCGATATGTTTTTTTAGAGAGAGAGAGAGAGAGAGAGAGAGAGAGAGAGAGAGAGAGAGAGAGAGAGAGTCTCCTCTGTCTCCTATCATTTGAAATTTGAAATACTACTAGATGGGTAAGCAGACAAGAGAGAAAAAGAGAAAGGGAGATCAAATCCCTTTGTGCAAAGAGAGAGAGAGAGTCCTCTGGCTCCTATCATTTGAAGTCTAAAATACTACTAGGTTTGTAAACAGACAAGAGAGAAAAAGAGAGAGGGGCATTAAATCCCTCCATGCACAGACACACACACACACACAGACCCTATTTCTTAGGGTTTGTGAGACTCTCTAAGAGAGAGGGAGGTGGGCATTATTTAAATTTCCAATCATGCCTTAAAGAAACCAGGTGTGTTAGTTATGCTAATTGATTTGAAAAAGCAAACAATTCCGTGTGGGGCCATACTCTCTATGACCCAATATGGAGAGAGAGACAACCTTGCCTTTTCTCTCATTGACCTCATATGGAGAGAGAGATCTTGAGAGTTCTAACTCTAATATACCAATGCCTTTTAACCCTAGTAAGAGAGTTTCAACGGTAACTTTACCCTACACCTTTTATAAGAAAAGGAAGAAAGAGACCCTCATATGGAGAGAAATCTCTAGAGTTTTCACCTTAATAGTATACCATTGCTTTTAACCCTAATATACTAGTGGTTCTTTCTAATGATTAAGGTGTGGTGATCAATGTGCGTACATATTCTTAGGTTTTTGTGGCGGTATTTTTATTATATTTATTGGCTGGAGTGGTGGCCATCTCAATCAATCATAGTTTGGTAAGTTGTGAGCTAGTTACTCTCTCTCTCTCTCTCTCACACACACAATAAGGTTATGGGATTCATGGTATAAAAGGATAGCTAGCTATGTTAAATCGTGAGGGCTTTGCATAATGAAGAAGGATATCAAGAAATAAAGGAGAACAAAGAGACATAGAGTACATTCTTGAAGTTATTCTCGTAAGTTTTTTTATTCATAGGTATGGCCACACAACTAGGACACTCCTTGGAGGTCACATGAAGCAAAGTAAGGTTGTGGGATGTATAAAGCGTGGAGTATAAAAGGATGGAGACAAATAGCTACCTGTGCTTTGCTGAATCATGAAGGCTTTGCATAGTGAAGAAGGATATCAATAAATAAATGAGAACAAAGAGACATAGAGTACATTCTTAAAGTTATTCTCATAAGTGTTTTTACTAATAGGTATGGCCACAACCAAAAAGACACTCCTTGGAGGACAAATGAAGCAGATCAAGGAGTTATTGAATTCATTTTTCTCTACATTTAGGATCTATTTGAGGGATCTCATTATAATTTTTATTTATTTAGATAATTTTAGCAACCTGATTTTACAAAAAAGAATTAGTATTAATAATATTATTTTTTTGCTCAAATGTTAACCCCAATATTTCAGAATAGAGGGAACTTACATTAGAAATATCCCAATAGTAGAGAACAATGAACTTGAGAGAAGCCTTGCTAAATGTATGACTTCCTCAACATGGACAACAATTGCATGTCCCCATCTAGACACAAGGATAAATAGGGAAGCACAACAAGGACATATCACTTTGACTTATCTCACCCCCCCTAGAGGAAAATGTAGGCTTGCAAAAATCTCCATAAAAGTATACAAGGCACTAAGAGCCTGCTTTAAAGCCTTAACCACCCATAACAACCCCCTCGAGCTTCATAAGCATAACCCACTCCCAATGTAGTATCCAGTCCTCTCACTATAAAGAAGCAAGTCCATGCCTATGCCATTTACGTTATCCAAATACATATAGATTCACATCCATTATAATAAGTGAGGCCATTTATATCTCTTCAACTCATTGTTCTCACGGTTTTGAACCAAGAAGACATAAAAAGATGTCTAGTTCTATAGTAAAATAGCTTCAGGATATTTGAGAACCACATAGGTATGTAAGGAGAAGCATATTGTTAGCCATGTTTGCATTCTTGTAAATCTCCGTTCCACTATAGCATTCCCACGCCTAGGTTCTTTTCCACTTTAGCACTCCACACCTCTAGTTAACTATCTATGCTTTGTGTACATTCACATTCACATTCATATTGTTAACCACCATGTTTGCATTCTTATAAATCTCCTTTCCACCATAGCATTCCCACACTTGATTTCTTTTCCACTTTAGCACTCCACACCTCGAGTTAACTATCTATTCTTTGTGCACATTGACATTCACAAAAGTATGATAAAAAAGAAGCTTCCATAAGGTGAGTTTGGTCAAAGCATAGGGTGGTTGCAAGATGAGGTTATCTAGTTTTATTTAGCGGATTGGGTCTTAGGTTTAGCTTGAAAACAGGTAGTTTTTTTATAAAGAATGGCTAATCTCTCCTAGTTAGCCAAGTCCTAGTTAGCCAAGGAATTACACATTGAGGTCTTCTAATGGATCATCACATGCAAAGTTAGGCACCTTAAACTATAGTCGATCGAATATCCAATAATTATAAAATCCCTTTTATTTGGATATAAAATATATGCGCAAGCCCTGCTCCTAGGTTTGGACTTTTATATCTGTACTCATATAATTTTTCCACTTTGCATATCATAAATTTGCATAATATAGAGCTTAACTTGATTTATCAAGTAAGACCATATTAGGGAGTTTGTGAAAATCCCAATTCCCATTTTTCAAGATAAGAAAATGGGGGCATGGTGAACCCTTTTAAGCTTTTGTCAAAACTAGCTCATCTGACATATCGTTTGGAAAGCTAGGTTCTAAATCCATATTCTTCAACAACTTTGTATTTAAAACCATTTTGCAAGATTAAAAAAAGGGAGCACGATGAACCCTTTTAAGCTTTTGTCAAAACCAACTCATCTGATATATCATTGGAAAACTCTTGAAGAGTCAGATCTAAATCCACATTCTCCGACATCTTTGGATTTGGTATATTGAAGATACACCAAAACATATATTAAAAAGAAAATTCCCAAAGTAATGGGATTTTTCCAAACTCCCTAATATGGTCTTAGTATTTTTTGATGTGTTTTTCTATTTTCTATATTATTTAAAAGGTATTAAAATTGTTAAAAATGCACTATTTTATCCACCCTCCACATCCACCATTTAAAATTCAATTTATTTGGATCTAGTGATCATTGGACTAGGGAAGATCATTAGAATGTGAACCTAAGGTAAAATTACAAATCTAACAGTTGGCTCTTTGTAGATGTAATTTATAAAATTTGTTCTGAGAGAGAGAGAGAGAGAGCTTTCCCTCACTTGGTCTCAATCGGGTTGTATGCGCAAGCACCTCCGGCTGCAGTAGACGACGTGATGGAGAGAGATTGAGAGCTATTTCCTTTATGCACCCCATAGTTCCAACAAATAGAGAGAGAGAGAGAGAGAGAGAGAGAGAGAGAGAGAGATAGCCCCTCAAGCTTCTATGGTTCGTGCTTTCCCCTCCTCCACCCACACAGAATCATCTCGTGCAAAGGATAAGATGAGATTTTTTTTAAATCCAATTCTGTGGTTCAAAAAATGTTAGTGGGCCCAGCCCCGTTGACACGGTGAGGATGACACCTACGCTATGATACCAATGTTACGCTATCATACTACATGAAGAGGAAGAAGGCCTACCTCTAGTTCACCTCCCAGCTACTACAGAGCAAAATAAGGAGTCCCCCATTCCTCCGAGCTATATGTAGTGGCCTACCTGCCCACACTAGCCTAGACACCAGCGATGCTACAACCTGAATGTCTCACCCCTGAACCCTGGACTCGCTCTGCCACCCGCTCTCTGGCATGTGTGTACTCGGAACCCGATCGAGCCGTCATGCAGTCACTATACGGACTATGTGACACCCCATATACTTACAAAGTTTTATCACAGACGGATGATGTTTGGGTATGATGTCAAGGAATAGAGTGGGAATTTTCAAGGCCTCTCAAACAAGCACTGAGAGACTTCAAAAATGTGCACTGTGCACTACTTGACCAATCAAACATATGGTGATGAAAGTTTGCAAGGATGTGGAGGGATTCCCTCCCCGCATAATTGCAAAGTTTCATTACTAATTAATGATGTTTGGGTATGATGGCATAGAATAAAGCAAGATTTTTCAAGGCCTCTAGATAACTGAGAGACTTGAAAAAATACAAATTGGGTGCTACTTAACCAATCAAACATCATATGTTTGTTGATGGAACTTTACAAGCATCTGGGAGGCATTTCCCCCCACTTGCTTACAAAGTTTTATCACCAATGAATGATGTTTGTGTATGATGGCAAGGAGTAGAGTGGGATTTTTCAAGGCCCCTCGAGCACTGAGAGACTTTAAAAATGTTCACTCTACACTACTACTTGACCAATAAAACATATGGTTATAAAAGTTTGCAACCATGTGGAGGGGTTCCCTCCCACATAATTGCGAAGTTTCATTACCAATGAACGATGTTTGGGCATGATGGCATGGAATAGAGCGAGGATTTTCAAGGCCTCTCGAGCACTCAAAGACTTGAAAAATATGTGTGCTACTTGGCGAATCAATCGTCGTCCGTTTTTGGTGATGAAACTTTACAAGCATTTGGGGTGGGACCCCCCACATGCTTGCAAAGTATCATCACCAAAACGGATGATGTTTGCGCATGATGGAATTGGGAAGAGGAGGATTTTTCAAAGCCTTTCAAGCACTAAGAGACTTGAAAATTGTGTATTGTGTGCTACTAGATCTATTAAACATCATTTGATGGTGATGAAACTTTGTAAACATGTGGTGGGGGGGGACCTTCCCACATGCTTGCAAAGTTTTAACACCAATGGATGATTTTTAGGTATGATCGCATGGGGAAAAGGAGGATTTTTCAAGGCCTAGCATTGAGAGACTTAAAAAATGTGCATTGGGCACTTCTTGACCACCACTCAAACATCGTTTGTTGGTAATGAAACTTTGCAAGCTTACAAAGTTTCATCACCAATGGACAATGTTAACGTATGATGGCATGGGGAAGTGTGAGACCCCTTCTCCCTCCGCGATGCCCCCTCTGAGGAGCGCTGGCGAGGCGGAAGCAGCGTGCATCAGCCTCTCGCGCGGGGCAGGGATCCACACTCGAGGCCTCATCCATGGATGTCTGGGGACAAGAGACTAGCCCAGCGGTTCTTCCAAAATCGAGCTCGGAAAAACTTCCCTCACTCGGAAGGCACGGGCGATTCTACCAGGAAAATCATCTAACAGGAGAATTGATCTAACAAGTCAAAGTCTTAACAAACCAAACTAATCCGACCGAACCCGAAAGTCACATGGTCAGATCAAAGAAGAGACTTGCACTTGGTCCATAGAATCACCGCTTTTTTCCTCCTTTAGCGAGGCGGCAAGTGAAGCCCCCAACCAATCAATTGGTTTAGCAAGTGGAGAAGAGAGCTCCAAGAGTTGTTGAAGAGAAAGAGAAGCTCCAAGCTCCCCAAAAGTAGAGGATTTTTAAGGGATAATAGAAAATATGATTATTTTAATGTAATACTGGCATGGTATAGCTCACAAATGAGAACACAAAAGAATGAGGGTCTATTTATAGGTGAGGGAGGCCACTAACTGAGTCCAACTGGGTTCTAGAATTTTCCAGCTATAGTTTGACTGAATTTGGACAAGATTTGGACCAATTTGGGTCTCCCTTTTGATCCAGGAGATAGGAGATATAAAAATATCATAATTTTTTATAATTAAAAAACCTTCCCACACATGTGAAGGAGGCGCCTACCTCAAAGGTCTCCCTTTCCTTACCAAGGTGTCCAAAATTCATCATTTATCCAAAATATCTGATTTTTTTAGTAATATCTCTTAATTTTTAACTAATAAACTTTGTACTCAGTCAACTCTTTATCTTATGTGAGCATTTACTCATTTTTGGGTATTTTCTTTTATTCTTTGGATTTATCTCATCCCAACACTTGGATAAATCCTATTGGCCCATAGGAACCATAATCCAGAAATTTTTGAAAATATAGACCCTTAGGCTAAGGTCCCTTATATCATTTTTAATTGATTCTGAATGCACCTTGGAGAATTTATTTTAAAATTTTGTTTTAGGGAAATATATTTTATACATTAGGAGAATTTTTATATCTAAAAATATCTCAATATTGAATTATCTCTCTCTAGAATTTTTCTTCTCTCTCTAGGTAAAAATAAGGAAAAATAATATTTTCTTGTATTCTGAAATAGGGAATGATTATAGGGGATTGAGGTAAAATCTTATTCATTATTCAGGATGAGGAGGAATCTTACATCCTCTCCCACTTAAAAAACGTGAGATGTCCTCATCTCACAAAGTGGGGGTATTCTTTTTCCATCTCTTCTTCTTTCTCCCAGGTGGCGTCTTTTAGAGGAAAGAACTTCCACTTGACTAAAAATTCTCTGAGGACTCTGATCTTGAGAACCTTCTCCCGAACGTCAAGGATTTCTTCAAGCTGTAGTACCATGTGGCCTTGAGTCGAAGAAATCAATTGTTCATCATCAAGCACGTGACTCGGGCTGGGTACATATTTCTTAAGCAAACTGACGTGGAATACATTATGTACCTTGAGATGGGGAGGCAGAAGAAGTTTATAAGCTAGATCGCCTACTTTCTTTATAACAGCATACGGTCCATAGTATATGGGAGAGAGCTTCTTGTACTTCCCTAAAGATAAAGAACTTCTTTTTTGTCATACTCGAATAAAGACCATATCTGATTCTTTAAACTCTCTCTCTCATCTCTTTTTATCTGCATGCTACTTTTGCCTATCTTGGGCTGCCTTAATATCTTTCCGGATTGATTGCATTTGCTGGTCCATGTCATCAAGCATTTGTTTGGACATCTTGACTCTGATCAATGGGTCGGACCAAGTCAATGGTGTAAGGCAATCTTGTCCATACAGAGCTTTGAAAGGGTTCATCCCAATGCTTCGATGATAAGAAGCATTGTAAGCAAATTCAACCAGATGCAAATAGCTTAACCACTTCTTGGGTTCCCTGCCACCACAGCCTGACCAAAGGATATCTTCTATTACCTAATTCACTCTTTCAGTCTGGCCATCTGTTTTGGGGTGATAGGCTATACTAAGATCCAAGAAAGTTCCTACTGCTTCAAAGAATGCAGTCCAGAATTTTGATGTGAACTTGGGATCTCTGTCACATACTATCCTCCTAGGTAAACCATGCAATCTGAAGATTTCTTTAAGGAAAACTCTGGCAACATCCATTGCAGTGTATGTTTCTTTCACTGGAATTAGATGGGCAACTTTGGTTAGTCTATCAACTACCAGAAAAATGGAGTTGTAGCCTGATTGCACTGAAGGTAATCCAGTGACAAAGTCCATACTGATACATTCCCACTTCATTTGTGGAATGTCTAGAGGTTGCAGTTTCCCTGGCATCTTGACTCTCTCTGCCTTGATTCTATAACACATTAAGCATTGTCGCACATGATCAAGTACATCCTTTTTGAGTCCTGGCCAGAAGAAGCTTTTCTTCACAAACATATAGGTTTTTATAAACCCTGGATGTCCAGCTATCAGGCTATCATGGGCTTCTCTCAGAATCCTTCCCTTTATTCCCTCATCATTGGGAATGCATAGCCGATTATTATAATACATTCATCCTTCATCCAATTTGTACCCACCAAGAACTTGACTCATTTCTTGAGGAGTCTTGCTTTCCTGCATCAGAAGGGTAGCAATAGGGGCAAAAAATTTGTCCTGCATGATTCTCTCTCTTGCTTCACTGATTAATGGATTTGACACCACTGTAATTGTAAGCAAGGAGGATTTTCTGCTGAGCGCATCTGCCACCACATTTTCTTTCCCTGGCCGATACTTAATTTCAAAATCAAATTCCTGAAGGGTCTGCATCCATCTCCTTTGACACATGTTGAGATCCCTTTGGTGGGTGAAGATCCACTTCAAACTTTGATGATCTCTCATCAAGGTGAACCTTTGTCCCAAAAGATATTGTCTCCACAACTTCAGAGCATAAACTATTGAGAGTAACTCCAAGTCATGAACGGCATAATTTCTCTCATGTGTTTAGAGCTTTCTGGATTCATAGGCCACTGCATGACCTTCCTGCATAAGAGCACCACCTAAGGCAAACCCACTGGCATCAATAACTACTTCAAAAGGTTTGGTAAAATCTGGCAATTTAAGGACAGGGTTGGTTACTAAGGTTGTCTCTCTTCAGCTTATCAAAGGCACTCTGACACATAGCAGACCACTGAAATAGGGTACTCTTCTTGAGAAGGTTAGTTAAAGGGGATGCTATCTGAAATAGGGTACTCTTCTTGAGAAGAATAGTTAAAGGGGATGCTATCTGAGCATACCTGGGTATAAAGATCCTATACCATCCAGTTAATCCTAGGAATCATGTGACTTCCTTTACCGTCTTAGATTTCGGCCAGTCTACAACTGCTTGGATCTTTGTCGGGTTAGGAGAAATCCCATCTTTAGTAGACACTATGAATCCCAAGTATTCCACCTGGTCATAGAGAAAGAACACTTGCTCTTTTTTGCAAAGAGTTGGTGCTTCCTTAGGATTTCCAGGACCTTGCGCACATGATCTTCACGATCTGCAGCATTCTTTGAGTATACCAAGATATCATCAAATAAGACAAGAACAAAATCATCTAAGTATTCTCTGAGAATATCCTGCATAAGATAATTAAACGTCGCCAGGGCATTAGTCAATCCAAACGGCATGACTGTGAACTCATAATGCCCATAGCGAGTATTGAATGCTGTCTTTGGGATGTCTTGTTCCTTGATTCTGATTTGGTAGTACTCGGATTTGAGATCTATCTTTGTGAATATTTGAGTCCCACTTAACCGATCCAGAAGTTCATCAACCTTCAAGATAGGATACTTATTTTTAATTGTTACTTGATTCAATCCTCTGTAGTCAATACTGAGTCTTAACGTTCCATCTTTCTTCTTTTGAAAGAAAACGGGCGCACCCCAAGGTGAGACATTGGGTCTGATGAATCCTTGCTCTAATAGTTGTCTTAACTGCTCCTTAAGTTCTAATAGTTGTCTTAACTGCTCCTTAAGTTCTATGGCTTCGGGGACTTGAATTTTGTATGCATGCTAGGCTACCGGGGGTTAACTCGATCTCATGATCTACTTCGCGAGATGGAGGCATCTCAGTCAGCTCTTCTGGGAACACATCTACATACTCACTTAAAACACCATATTAGAGAATTTGGGAATCTCCCAATTCCCATTTTTGAATACTAAAAAAGGGGGACATGGATAACATGTTTGTAAGTTTCTCAAAGCCCTATCATGTGACCTATCATTGGAAAGCGCTTGAAAAATGGGATCTAAAGAGCCATAAACCACTCATTTTGGATTAATGGTGTTCAAGTTATGGAAAATCCAAAGTTTTGACCACATGTCCCAAACTTGTGGGAAATTCCCATATTCCCCAATATGGTGTTTTAACCACTCTAGTTCTTTAGCCTTGCATTTTATATCTACCGGATTCATCTTAACGACATAAACAGCTTGCCTCTTTTTGAGCCCTTTAATAATTTAGAGGCCTTGACTAATTGCAATAGTGGGGATTCAGAAATTCCAGCTCCTTGAACTTTGTTCCCGTGTGAAGGTCAAGGAAAGAGATGGTTCCATTGTGACAATGAATGTCAGCTTGTTGATTCTTATGGAGCCAATCCATTCCAAGGATTCCATCATAGATTCCCAAGGGTAGGACTCTGAACTCGCAATTTGTTACGTTCCCATCTAGACTAAACTGAATGTCTGTCTCAAGGTGTGTGAAAAGAATCTTTCCACTGGCCAATTCCACTTGGGTTTCCCTGATTTTTGATGACTAACTTACGCAGACATCCTGGGGAAATAAAAGAATGAGTACTGCGTGAATCAAACAAAGCATGAATTGCTTACCCTGGTACTCTGCTGGAGTCTGGAGGACTGAAAATTGATAATTCTTCCCCTGATGCTCAATTGCGGCATAGATCTGTCCTTTTTCTTCCTCCACTTCCTTAGCTATAGTGACAGCTCTACCTACTGCAATCTGAGGTGGAACTCTTTCTCTTTGGTTTTCCCAATTTTGGGAGGGAGTTCAGATACTGCTTTGCATGGAGGCTGCAGGCTGAGCTGGCACTCTTCTGGGGTTGCCCTGATTTTGGCACGGGGGACCCTGATTGGACTAATACGATTGGACTGATACGAAGGAGTCTGTCTTTGAATTCTAGGTGAAAACTAGAAATTTTTCCTTGGTGACAGCATTTTAACTTTTTGTATGACATCACTTGAACTTTTTGTGGTCAAAGGCTTCCTTGGCCCACAGAAAGAGATGGGAAATCCTTGAGCTGGTTCCCAAACCCCTGACATCTGAAGCACCTGTTCTCACTTCGAAGCTCTTCCCTCTGTATTCTTGAAAGAGCCAGAGTTCCTAAGAAAGAGCTTTGAGGAAAAGGTCTTCCTTCATTCTTGAAACTTCGTGACTCCAGAGTCTGGTTGGGACCTTGGTGTCTCTTTGGAGGCAGAAGGTTGGAAGAACTTCCCGGTGTCTGGAATCCCTTGAAGGATGAGGGAGCTGGCTTTGGCAGCACTTTAATGATGAAGGCTTTGGCGAAGTCCTTCGCCATTCTTACAGCTTCAGCCATGGAAAGTGGCTTGGAATTCTTGACCAGGGTGCCTAAAGGTTCGTTCATTCCCCGAATGAACCTGGTCATAAGTTGCTCTTCGTCTAGTGGTGGTGAGTACTTGAGGAGAAGAGCAAATGCCTGGTGATATTCTTCAATAGTTTTTCTCCCCTAGTTTAGCTCTAAGAATTCATTCATCTTGGTTTCTAAAAATCCGGGGGGACAAAATCTCTTCCTTAGATAAGCTTTGAGATCATTCCAGGACTGGGTATTCCTATCTAAATGGTTAGTGTCACAATGGTTTCTCCATGCCACCCTGGCTATTTCCACAATCTTCAGCCTAGCGAGAGCCATTTTGCTCCTCTCGTTGTATCCGGTGACATCAAAATATTAGTCCATGGCTTCAACCCACTTCTCCACAGCCTCGCCCAAAATCTCCCCTTCACCGTTGAAGGGTCTTGGCTGAGTTCTATGAAGAGCCTTGCAAACATCGGGGTCAAACTCTTCCTCATTAGTGAGAGGATCTGGCTGTCGGCCATGATTCCCTCCACGATGCCCTCGCCTCATAGTTTTGCCAAAATGATACATTATTAAATTTTTTTTTGATTTCATCATCGAGATCCTAAGACTTAAGAGGTTCGAAAAATAATTTCTTAAACAAGATAAAAGATCTTATTGGAGATCTATGACATATGTCTGAGTAGCAGATTTTACTTCATCAATTTGTTATATAATAAACAATCACTTATAAAACAGGAAATTTTTCCATAAAACATTTCTTTATTTATATAAAGGTTGCAATATGTACATAGAGCATCTTGGCTCCAGAAAGTCAAAACCTCCTCGGGAAATGCATAAGACGGCGATATTGGGCTACAGACATGCCCCGATACAAATGTTCCCTTACTGCCAAGGGAGCTACTATCTTCTCCTTTGGAATAAAGCGGCTAAGAAGTCTATAGATATGGCAGGAAAGTCTGAAATCTCAAGGCATAGGGTGATATAAAATAACACCATGAATCACTTTTAGCCTAATCAGAATCATGGCCAACGAGATATTTTCCCTCAACATCGCTGGTCGCAAGAGCCCTGCAAACCACTTGTGCTGCCATCTCTCCACTGGATCTGGGAAATATAAATCCTCGAAATGGCTTGCGAGTCTGGCTCGACTCGTTCGAGTCGTCGTAGCGGAAGAGATGAGATGCTCGAAGGCGAGTGCAGTCATATCTTGTGATTGGGTGAGATCAAGAATACCGGATAAGTCTGGAACTTCCATTTATAAAACCAAATTCTTTGATTAAAAATCTTCATTAATGAAGCTTAAGGAAGAAAAATACAATACGTAAATTCTCTTTCTGAGTTTTTATTATAAATTTTTGATAAGAATTCATTTTTCCTTTTATTAGCTTTCAACAACAAAGCTCTGATACCAGCTATGAGACCCTCGCCCCCTCCGCGATGCCCCCTAAAAGATTCCTCCCCTACCTCTCAAGATGTCCAACATCTTCCCCTGTAATCAAATCCCTCTTCACAAATATAAAAGATCTTGTTTCTACCAGCAGTTTTGGCCTAGAGAGAGAAAATCTTCTAGAGAGTGGTAATTTAATTTTTAAATATTTTTGAATAGAAAAATATCTCTTCTTATTAAAATAAGCTCCCTCGAAACAGAAGTTCAAAAAGATTTTCAGAAGGTGCATTAGAAATCAAGTATAATCTGTTCAAGAGACCTTTCCTAGGGGTCAAGATTTTTTTGAAATTTTAAATTAAGGTTCCTATAGACCAATAAGATTCATCCAAATGTAGGGAGGAGATAAATGGAAGAATAAAAGGAAAATCCCCCAAAAATGAGTAAATACTCACATAAGATGAAGAGTTGACTAAGGACAACTAAGGACAAGGTTAATAGTTAAAAAAGAGAGATATTTAGAAGAAATAATGCATTTTGACAACTTAGTATGGGGGAATTCCCCTCATGAAGGAGGCACCTATTTCACATGTGTGGGTGAGTTTTAAACTCCCAAATAATGAGATATTTTTTATCTCTCCTCTCTCTTGTTTCAACTAGATCCAAAAAGTGGACTAAACTGACCCAAAAATGGTCAAAAATTGACCAAACTGATCTGGAAAATTCTAGAATCAGTTGGCTTGGTTAGAAGCTCACTTTTTTCTATAAATAGAAGCCTTTCCCTTTGTTGAATCTCAATAGTGTTTTTGCACTGTTACCCTACTTCTCCCAAGAGCCAAAAACTGTGAATTTACTCATAATTCATTAGTATTAACCTCCCCTCTTCTAAAGTTTGGTGGCCACTCTTATTTTAACAAGTGTAGATCCCTCAAACCATCAAGCCAAAGGAAAGCTCTCAAATTCTCCATGTAAGTTGGAGATTCTTCTCTTTTCTATTTCATTTTATGTTTTTTAATGATTTTTGTCTTCTCTAATATGAATATGATGTTATGCCTCATTGAAAAAAGGCATTCCCCTCTCTTCTTTAGTAAATCCAACCATTCTTTATCCTAGATGAATGATTAATGGATAAAATCAAGTTTTTCATAATGTTTCTCTTAAATAAGTAGAAAATGTTTCTCTTAAATAAGTTTTTCATAATGTTTCTCTTAAATAAGTAGAAAATGTTTACATTAGAATGATCTAAATACTCTTGGTGAACTTCTAATTAATTTTAGAGCGTTAAAAATTAAAAAATTGTCAGCCATACAAAGGAGGTTATGGCAAAATTTTTAAAAATTGTGTAAAATAAGTTTTACTTTTTTTATTCAAAAAGAGTAATCCCCATCGTATATGTATTCTTAAAGTGTTATTTTTCATCGTAGGTATAGAAAAATGCATACTAAAAATATTTTATTAAAAAAAGTGTTACTTTCTTTAGAAATAAATTCTATGCATAGAAGGAAGCATATTGAATTTTTTATTTTGATTATAAAAGTGTTATTTTTATCATAAATGATTTGTATGCATAAATATATGCATAAAAGATTTTTTTAATATTAAAAGTATGATTTTCATCATAAATACTTTTTATGCATAAATGGTTGCATAAAATAAATTCTCTTATATTAAAAGAGTGATTTTCATCATAAATGATTTTTATGCATAAATGGATGCATCAAAGAAATTCTTTTATATTAAAAGAGTGATTTTCATCATAAATGATGTGTATGCATAAATATGTGCATAAAAGATTTTTTTTATATTAAAAGTGTGATTTTCATCATAAATGATTTTTATGCATAAATGGATGCATAAAAGAAATTCTTTTATATTAAAAGAGTGATTTTCATTCATAAATGATTTGTATGAAACTTCTGCCTCAACTCGAACAAGCCGAGCAAGACTCGCACGCCACTTTGAGGATTTATATTTTCCTAACCGAGCGGAGAGACAATAGCATAAGTGGTTTGCAGGGCAGTATGTCCACGCCTCTTGCAACCGCCATGCAATGCTGTGGCAAAACCTCTCCTTGGCAATGATTCTGTTAAAGCTAAAAATGGTGCATGGCGTCATTCTATATCATTCGACGCCTCGGAATTTCAGACTTTCATGCCAAGTCTACAGACTCCTTAGTTGTTTTATTCCTATAAGGAGAAAATAATAGCTCCCTTGTCAGTAAGTGAACGTTTATATCAGGGCATGGCTGTGGCCCAGTACCATCGTCTTATGCGACTCCCGAGAAGATTTTGAATTCTGGAGCCGAGCTGCTCTATGTACATATTGCAACTTTTATATAAATAAAGAAATGTTTTCCGGAGAAAAATTCCCTGTTGTATAAGTGATTGTTTATGGACGATCTGATAAAGAAAAATCTATGATCAGACATATGTCATAGATCTCCAATAAGATCATTGTCTTGTTTAAGAAATTATTTTCCGAACCTCATAAATCTTAGGATCTTGTGGATGATATCAAAATAAAATTTCAATAATATATAAATTTTTGGCAGAATCATGAGACGAGGAAACCGTGGCTGTCAGCCAGACCCTCTCTCTGAAGATGACAAGCTTGACCTTGATGTTCGCAAGGCTCTTCATAGGACTCAGCCAGGACCCTTCCCTCAAAGGAGAAGGAGAGAACCTAGGCGAGGCTATGGAGAAATGGGTGGAAGCCATGGAAGAATATTTTGACATCACAGGCTACAATGAGCGGAGCAAAATGGCTCTTGCCAAGCTGAAAATAGTAGAAACAGCCAGAGTAGCATGGAGGAACCACTGTGACACCAACCGTCTGGACAAAAATACTGAGTCGTGGAACAACCTAAAAACCTATTTGAGAAAGAGATTTTGTCCCCCTAGATTTTTGGAAATCAAAATGAACGAATTCTTAGAGCTAAAGCAGGGGAGCAAAACCATCGAGGAATATCACCAGGCCTTTGCTCTTCTACTCAAATATTCACCACCTCTAGATGAAGAACAACTCATGGCCAGGTTCATTTGGGGAATGAACGAACCCTTGGACACACTGGTCAAAAATGCCAAGCCAGTGTCCATGGCTGAAACTATAAGAATGGCAAAGGATTTTGCCAAAGCCTTTGTAGTAAAGGTCCCGCCAAAGCCTGCACCCTCTAACTTTAAAAGATTCCAAGCCCAGGGAAGTAATTCAAACTTTCCACCCCCGAAGAGGTAGCAAGGCCCGAATTAGAATCAGGATGCAGGAAGATTCCAAAGTGAAGGAAGACCCTTCCCCCAGAATACTTTCTCAGAAGCCCCACCTCTTTCAAGAAATCAGAGGGATGAGCTCAGAAGTGAAAACCGATGTTTTGGATGCCAAGGTTTTGGTCACCATCTCAAAGACTGCCCGACTCCTGCCATGTCAAGGGGACAGGGAAGTCAAGGACCCCGAGTTCAGAGACCAACTCCTTCATACCAATCTAATCAGGGTCCGTCTCGCCCAAGCCAGGGAAGCCCCAGAAGAACTCCAGCTCAACCATTTGCCTCTGTCCAGAGGAACCTCAGAACTCCTTCCCAGAACTAGGGCAACCAAAGAGAAAGAGTTCCACCTCAGATTGCAGCAGCCAGAGCAGTCACAATTTCAGATGTAGTAGAAGAGGAAAGAGGGCAGATCTATGCTGCAATTGAAAACCAAGGGCCTAACCGTCAGTCATCCATACTCCGGCAGAGTATCAAGGTAAACCTTTTAAGCTTTTGATTGATTCAGGTAGTTCTCCTTCATTCATTTCCCTTGGATGCTTGCGTAAGCTAGTCTTAGATCAGAAATCAGGGAAACCTATGCAAGTTGAATTGGCAAGTGGGAAGATTCTTTTCACTCACCTTGAAACATAACGTATTCAGTTCAACCTAGATGGGAGTTTAACTGACTGTCAATTCAAAGTTATACCTTTGGGAGTTTTCGACGAGATCCTTGGAATGGATTGGCTCCACAAAAATCAAGCTGACATTCACTATCATAATGGTACCATTTCCTTCCGTGACCTTCACGAAAACAAGGTTCAAGAAACCGGAATTTCAGGATCCCCAAGTCTGCAGTTAGTAAAGGCTTCTAAGTTACTAAAAGGACTTAGAAAGAAGCAGTGCATTTATCTTGTCAAAATGAATCCGATAGACTCAATGTTAAAAACTAAAGAACCTGAATGGTTAAGTAATTATGATGATTTATTCCCAGCAAAATTAACAGAGATGCCTCCAATTCAAGAAGTAGATCATGTGATAGAATTGACCCCAGGAGCTCAGCCCCAGTAGCCCTGCGCACGTACAAAATGCTAGTTCCTGAAGCCATCGAACTCAAGGAACAGCTTAGACAGCTGTTAGAACAAGGGTTTGTAAGACCTAGTGTTTCACCTCTTGGGGTGCGCCAGAGGTCTAATTAGTTAAGAATAAGTATCCTATTCCCAGAATTGATGAGCTTTCGGACAGGCTAAGTGGAGCCCAGATCTTCACAAAGATAGATCTCAAATCAGGGTATTACCAGATCAGGATTAATGAGCAAGATATCCCGAAGACAACCATCAATACTCGGTATGGGCATTATGAATTCATTGTCATGCCGTTTGGATTGACAAATGCCCCAGCTACATTCAATCGCTTAATGCAAGACATTCTCAGAGAATACTTGGATGATTTTGTTCTTGTTTTCTTTGATGATATTCTGATTTACTCAAAGAATGCAGCTGACCATGAAGCTCATGTCAGAAAAGTTCTTGAGATTCTAAGGAAGCACCAACTCTTTGCAAAAAAGAGCAAATGCACTTTCTCTGCCGACCATGTTGAATACTTGGGCTTTCTGGTATCCAAAGATGGAATTTCTCCAGATTTCACAAAAGTCCAAGCAGTCATAGATTGGCCTGAACCAAAGATAGTGTGAAAGAAGTCAGAGGTGGGATTGACTGGTTGGTATAGAATTTTTATACCAAAGTATGCTCTCATAGCCTCCCCCCTGACTAATCTTCTCAAGAAGAATATTCCGTTTCAATGGTCTGCCAAGTGCCAGAGTGCTTTTGATAAGCTGAAGACCACCTTGGTAACCAATCCCGTTTTGAAGCTACCAGATTTCTCTCTACGCTTTGAGGTAGAGAACTGATGCAAGTGGTTTTGCCCTGGGAGGTGCACTCATGCAGGAAGGTCATGCAGTGGCCTATGAATCCCGTAAACTTAGAACGCATGAGAGGAATTATGATGTCCACGACCTGGAACTACTTTCAGTAGTATATGCCCTGAAGTTATGGAGACATTACCTACAGGGACACAGATTCACTTTGATGACAGATCATCAGAGCTTAAAGTGGATCTTCACTCAGAAGGATCTCAACATGCGCCAAAGAAGGTGGATGCAGACCCTGCAGGAATTTGATTTTGAAATCAAGTACCCAGGCAAAGAAAATGTGGTAGCAGATGCCCTCAGCAGAAAAGCCTCCTTGCTTGCAATTAGTGTAGTATCAAATCCTTTGATTATTGAAGCAAGAGAGAAAATCATGCAGGATAGATTCTTTGGCCCTATTGCTACCCTACTTATGTAGGAAAGCAAAACTCCACAGGAGTTGAACAGAGTTCAAGGGTACAACCTAGATGATGGCATTATGTATTATAATCACAGGCTATGCATTCCCAATGATGAGGGAACCAAGGATCAAATTTTGAATAGGGCCCATGACAGCCTTATAGCACGACATCCAGGTTTCATCAAAACCTACATGTCTGTAAAGAAAAGCTTATTTTGGCCTGGTCTGAAAAAGGATGTACTGAATCATGTACGTCAATGTCTGACATGCCAGAAAGTCAAAGCTGAAAGAGTAAAAATGCCTAGGAAGTTACATCCATTGGACATCCCCCAAATGAAGTGGGAATATATCAGTATGGATTTTATTACTGGATTACCTTCAGTGCAATCAGGTTACAACTCCATTTTCATGGAATACCTTAAGTGCAATCAAGTTACAACTCCATTTTCGTGGTAGTTGACAGACTAACCAAAGTTGCCTATCTGACTCCAGTAAAATACACTACAGTGGATGTGGCCAGAGTGTTCCTCAAAGAAATCTTCAGATTGCATGGCCTACCCAGGATAATAGTAAGTGATCGAGATCCCAAGTTTACTTCAAGGTTCTAGACTGCATTTTTTGAAGTAGTGGGAACTTTCTTGGATCTCAGCACAACTTATCACCCTGAGACCGATGGTCAAACTGAAAGGGTAAACCAAGTAATCGAAGATATACTTCGGTCATGCTGTGGGGCAGGGAACCCAAGAAGTGGCTAAGCTATCTGCACCTAGTCGAGTTCTCCTATAATGCTTCTTATCACCGAAGTATCGAGATGAGCCCTTTTAAAGCTCTATATGGACAAGATTGCTTAACTCCATTAACTTGGTCCGACCCATTGATTAGGGTCGAGATGTCCAGACAGATGCTTGACGACATGGAGTAGTAGATGCAGTCAATTCGTAAAGATATTAAAGCTACCCAGGATCGATAGAAGCAGTATGCAAATAAGAAGAGGACAGACAGAAAGTTTGAAGAAGCAGATATGGTCTTCATTAGAGTACAGCCCAAAAGAAGTTCTCTATCTCTTGGAAAGTACAAGAAGTTATTCCCCAGATATTGTGGGCCATATTTGATTACAAAGAAAGTAGGTGACTTAGCCTACGAGCTTCTTCTACCTCCTCATCTCAAAGTTCATAATGTATTTCATGTAAGCCTTCTAAAGAAATATGTGCCAAGCGCAAATCATGTGCTTGATGATGAAATCCTAACCTCTTCAACCCAAGGGGGTAGATGGAACTCCAACCTGAAGAAATTCTTGATGTTCGAGAAAAGATTCTCAAGAACAGAATTCTCAGAGAATTATTGGTAAAATGGAAGTTCTATCCTTTTGAAGATGCCACCTGGGAGAATGAAGCCGATCTGTTGTGGGATTACTCCCAGTTTGCGAGATGAGGGCATCTCGCGTTCTTCAAGTGGGAGAGAATGTAAGAATCCTCCCCAGTCTCTCAAGATGTCCAGCATCTTCCCCTGTAATCAAATCCCTCTTCAGAAATATAAAAGATCTTGTTTCTAGAGAGAGAAAATCTTCTAGAGAGTGGTAAATCAATTTTTAAATATTTTTAGATGGAAAAATATCTCTTCTTATTAAAATAAGTTCCCCTGAAACAGAAGTTCAAAAAGATTTTCAGAAGGTGCATTAGAAATCACGTATAATCTGTTCAAGAGGCCTTATCCTAGGGGTCAAGATTTTTTCGAAATTTTAAATTAAGGTTCCTATGGACCAATAAGATTCATCCAAATGTAGGGAGGAGATAAATGAAAGAATAAAAGGAAAATCCCCCAAAAATGAGTAAATACTCACATAAGATGAAAAGTTGACTAAGGACAAGGTTAATAGTTGAAAAAGAGAGATATTTAGAAGAAATGATGCATTTTTGACACCTCAGTATGGGCGAATTCCCCTCATGAAGGAGGCACCTATTTCACATGTGTGGATGTTAGATCGCTACTGTAACACCGCTACGGGCACTACCACAGGAGGGGACGGCCTCTGGCTCACCACCCAGCCATAGAGGAAGAACGAGGATTGCCCCTCATCCCCCAGGCTATATAGTGTGTGGCCTGCCGTCCACACTAGCCTAGCCGCCGAGCTTTTCTACCCTTCAGTTCATTTTGACTTGAAAGCCATTTCAGACTTTCATGGTCCGTCTGGACCTCAAAAGTAGCACCATATAAATAGTGTCTCCACTTTTTCAGTGCATGAACTATCGCTAGTAACTCTCGCTCGTAAGCTGAGTAGTTACACTGTGCACGATCTAACTTTTTACTCTCAAATGCAATTGGGCATCCCCTTTGCATAAGTACGACCCCAGTGGCCTCATTAATAGCGTTTGTTTCCAAAACAAACGGCTCATTTGGATCGACAATAATCAAAACAGATGCAGCTGCTACGGTCACCTTGAGCTTATCAAAGCTCTTCTATTGGGCTTCCCCCCAACTAATGTTTTTAGTTTTTGACCGTTAAAACTGGTCAGTCAACGGGACTACGATCTTCGCGTAGTCCTTCACATACTGTCGGTAGAACCCCGACATGCCAAGAAAAATCTGCAGTTCCTCGAGATTCTTCGGCGCTGGCCATTTAAGAATAGCCTCTACTTTTTCTGGCTCCATCCGCGTACCATCGGCGGATATAATATGGCCAAGGTAGTGAATTTCTGTTTCAAAAAATTCACATTTGCTCTTCTTTGCAAATAGTTTGTGGTTTCGCAACAACTCGAACACTAGACGCAAATGCTCTATGTGTTCTTTCTATGTCTTACTGTACACAAGAATATCATCTAGGAAAACTACTACAAATTTTCCTAGATATAGACGTAAAATGTTGTCTATCAGCGTCATAAATGTCGCTGGAGCATTGGTTAGCCCAAATGGCATAACCAAAAACTCAAAATGCCCGAAACGGGTCCTAAATGCTGTCTTCGCAACATCTTCTTGTTTAATTCTAACCTGATGATATCGTGATCTCAGGTCTATTTTTGTGAAGTATCTCGATCCATAGAGTTGATCAAACAACTCATCCATGCGTGGCATCGGATACTTGTTCTTAATCGTTATCTGATTAAGAGCCCTATAGTCTATGCACATCCGCATAGATCCGTCTTTCTTCTTTACCCAGAAGAATAGGCGATGCCCACGGACTTGAACTAGGCCGAATGAAGCCTTTGTTCAAATATTCCGTCAATTGTTTTTCCACCTCCTGTGCCTCCGAGTGGCTTAATCTATAAGCAGGTTTGCTTATAGGTTTTGATCCTGGCATAACTTTGATGCCATGGTCTACTTCTCTAGATGGTGGTAAGCCATCTGGCAAATCATCAAGAAAAACGTCCTGAAATTCCTCTAATAAATTTATCAAAGTATCTACATACTTTTTCTTTAATGTCTCTTTCACCTTTGATTTTTTCTTGTTTGAATCACATGCATGCCAAACAGGGTTTTCAAACAGTGAGTCTCGTCCAAGGCTATTTTGTTGTCCTTGTTTGTCTACGCAAACATCATTTACAGTTTCATCTACGGAAACAGAATTTAAAAGAGCGTAACAAGCATATACCTCTGCTATCTGGTCTCTGCGGACCGCTGTGCACAGCTCCATGGAGGAAATAAGTGGTGTGGCGAGGATAGTATGGTCGCCCTTCAGGGTAATGACTCTACCTCCATGCTCAAAACATAGCATATTATGTAGGTAATTCCGAGCTAGACTAGGGCCCAAACCATACAGCCACTCCCTGCCTAGATATACGTCTGCTTCCGCTAAGTGCATGACCTGAAAGTCAAGCGGAGCCTCGTAGTCCTGCATAGATAATGGGACCTCCAATACTACGGTATTCCATACCATTTTGTCATATCCATTGGCTAGGCCAACAGTATACTCATGATCACTCCGGGTCTCAGTCAACCCCAACTTCTTGACTAACGGGTAGTTCAAGAAGTTGTGGCTAGCTCCATCATCAATAAAAACTGTGACTCTATGGCCACCTATGGTGCCATACATGCACACCATGTCATACGGACCTACAGTAGGCTGCCACATCGCTGGTGTCACTGAACAAGCGTGATGCTCATCACAATGACACACTGTCACCTCTCTGAACTCTGCGGAACTGAGAGGGAGTCTCTGCACTGTATGCAACTGCCTAGAGGATTTACCATCTTTTTTGGGCTCGTTGCCACTCGTGCTGGCTTTAGGCTTTGGACACTCAGCCTTCGTGTGCCCTAAATCATTACAATTCAAGCAGCGATTTTCCTTTCGCGCTTTAATATACTGCTCTTTCTTTTGGATTTCGATGTCTCTTTTCTTCTTGGATGGTCGCGGTTTTTTAGACCAATGACCACCCTGTCCTTCCTGGTCCGTCCTATCCCCTTGTTTATCACTGCGGAACCCTTTTCTTTTAAGGCCTGACCTCCTCTTTTCACTACCCTCGGGCCTGCTCGAACCACCACGCACACTACGGCGCTTGATGTCATCGAATATCTGTGCATACTTAATTGCCTCTGCTAAGTCTTTAAGCTGTAAGGGCTCTACGTACTCAAGGTAATCATCTTTGAGGCCTCTTTTAAAGCCTCGCAATGTTTGGAATGCATCGATCCCCTTTAGCTTGAGTACTATCTCCCTATAGTCTGAGATGTATTGAGTCAGGGATTTGTTCTCCATCGAGCACTTGTCCCATAACTCCCAGCTTCTCTCCGCCTCATTAACAAGCAAAAACTCTTTCGAAACTCCGTCCAAGTGGCAGGATGAGTTGTCAAACTCATCCACCACTTGTACGCTTTGCCAGTTAATGAGAGGCTAGCCTCTACAGGCTGTATCTGGCTAGGCTGCTGTCGCAGCACGTGCAAATCTGACCACTTCGCTAGAAACATGTTGACCGAGTCCTTGTTTCTCTCCTTCTCCTCGCCACCAAAACTAGGCGGCTTTAAGTCTTTCAATAACGACGAAGCTGTCTCTACGGACGGTCCCGCAGGCGCATCGTCCTGTACTCCTACAACCACTGGCAAGGCTATGCTCACCCGTGCCGCAGGAATTCGTCTATCACGAGGAGTCAGAGTACTAGCGCCGAGGCGGCTGTCAGTGCATCTAATCGTGTGGAGATACTCTGTAGCATATTGACTAAGTCAACCTAGACTTTATCCATATTGTTTAGTTTGGCATTAAGATATTTAAAAAGTCCATTAGAGAGCTCCGTCTCTATCAGGACGTCGGTAGGGTCCAATAGGTCATAATCGTCGTCGTCATATTCCAAGAGTCCTCCTCAGTCCCCTCGGCGACGTCGGTGTTCATGTCATCTAGCTCATCAGCCAGAAAGGGGTCATCTGCTATTGCGGCCGCTCCGGGCTCGCTGGGTCCTAAGGCGGGGTCAACAGACAAGGAGGGCGCTGGCGGATCACGCGTGATCGACGAGCGCACTCCGAACTGGACAACGGTCGGGCGTATACGGCCTGACAATTCGATCGGGGTCAAACCCGCGACCGAGGACAAGAGACCTGAAAACCCTAGAGAAGTAGAAGGCAGTGGGGACACACTACACCTAGCAGACATCTTTAATTCTTGCACAAAGAAAAATGTGAGAACTCAAAAATTAAAAAAAAAGGCTAATAAAATGAGCAGTGGTGGAGAGAGAATAGTCACCCCCTTACGGTCACCTGCGACTGTCGTCGTCGACTGTCAATTTTTGTTGCGTTGCGAGCCTCTACAAGCGTCGCTACTCCGGGATGCTCCGATCCGAGAGAAAAGTGCCTGCAACTCATAACAAAAATTAATTTCCGCGTGGAATCCGTGCCCGAAACACCCTGCATTATCCCTCGTCACACCGCCGGGATTATCCCTCCACTGCCGGGAGAGAGGTGTTTGTTTGTTTTTATTTTATTTTATTATTTTTTTAAGAAAAAAATAATAAAATAAATTAAAAATATAAAATATAAAATATAAAAAAATTTGGCTGGCCGCCTGTGGTGGCTAGCCACCAGCTGTGTTGGCTTTGGTGGCCGCCTGCTGTGCTGGCTGGCCGCCGCGCTGGCCTGGTTGGCCGCGGATATGCGCTGGCCACCGCCGTGCTGGCTTGGCTAGCCGGATATGATCTGGCCACCACCGTCAGTGCACTTCACAGCCCCAGGCAGCGAGACAGTGACCTTAATACTAGCGTGGAGGCCACACATTCGACAAGCTCCAGCCGCCTCTCTGTTCGCAGCCATTCTCTCACTCGAAGTTGACACCACTCTCTACATTAGACGAAAAGCTTCTCTTTCACAGACAAGCTCCAAAGCAAAAACAATGACATTGCTTACCTGCAATTATCGCTTTGGTGTGTGCGACGGAGAGAGAGAGAGAGAGAGAGAGAGAGAGAGAGAGAGAGAGAGAGAGAGAGAGAGAGAGAGAGAGAGAGAGAGAGCAAGATTCTTCCTTTCAATTCTGGCCGCCTCCCTCCACACAATCCATTGTGGAGATAAGGATAAGATTTTTGAATCTTTGAAAACCATTGAGTGGGGGCTCCGGTCCCCCAGTCACGCACAGACCCTGACCCAATCGAACCGACGCTCTGATACCAGTGTTAGATCGCTGTAACACTACTACCGGCGCTACCACAGGAGGGGACGGCCTCTAGCTCACCACCCAGCCATAGAGGAAGAATGAGGATTGCCCCTCATCCCCCAGGCTATATAGTGTGTGGCCTGCCGTCCACACTAGCCTGGCTGCCCATGACTCCGCACGGGCGTCCTCTCCCACTGAACCCCGGATGGCCACGTCCTTGGCCATCCGGTCTACCGTCAGTCAACACAGGTGTTACAGCCTACGTGATAGTGGGTGAGTTTTAAACTCCCAAATAATGAGATATTTTATCTCTCCTCTCTCCTATTTCAACTAGATCCAAAAAGTGGACTAAACTGACCCAAAAATGGTCAAAAATTGACCAAACTGATCTGGAAAATTCTAGAATCAGTTGGCTTGGTTAGAAGCTCACTTTTTCCTATAAATAGAAGCCTTCCCCTTTGTTGAAGCTCAATAGTATTTTTGCACTGTTACCCTACTTCTTCCAAGAGCCAAAAACTGTGAATTTACTCATAATTCATTAGTTTTTGACCTTCCCTCTTCTAAAGATTGGTGGCCACTCTTGTTTCAAACAAGAGTAAATCCCTCAAACCATCAAGCCAAAGGAAAGCTCTCAAATTCTCCATGTAAGTTGGAGAATCTTCTCTTTTCTATTTCATTTTATGGTTTTTTATGATTTTTGTCTTCTCTAATATGAATATGATGTTATGCCTCATTGAAAAAAGGCATTCCCCTCTCTTCTTTAGTAAATCCAACCATTCTTTATCCTAGATGAATGATTAATGGATAAAATCAAGTTTTTCATAATGTTTCTCTTAAATAAGTAAAAAATGTTTCTCTTAAATAAGTTTTTCATAATGTTTCTCTTAAATAAGTAGAAAATGTTTACATTAGAATGATTTAAATACTCTTCGTGAACTTCTAATTAACTTTAGAGAGTTAAAAATTGAAAACTGGTCAGCCATACAAAGGAGGTTATGGCAAAATTTTTAAAAATTGTGTAAAATAAGTTTTACTTTTTTTATTCAAAAAGAGTAATCCCCATCGTATATGTATTCTTAAAGTAATATTTTTCATCCTGGGTATAGAAAAATACATACTAAAAATATTTTATTTAAAAAAGTGTTACTTTCTTTAGAATTAAATTCTATGCATAGAAGGAAGCATATTGAAATTTTTATTTTGATTATAAAAGTGTTATTTTCATCATAAATGATTTGTATGCATAAAAGAATTTTTTTTATTATTAAAAGTGTGATTTTCATCATAAATGATTTTTATGCATAAATGGTTGCATAAAAGAAATTCTTTTATATTAAAGGAGTATTTTCATCATAAATGATTTTTATGCATAAATGGATGCATAAAAGAAATTCTTTTATATTAAAAGAGTGATTTTCATCATAAATGATTTGTATGCATAAATATATGCATAAAAGATTTTTTTTATATTAAAAGTGTGATTTTTATCAAATGATTTTTATGCATAAATGGATGCATAAAAGAAATTCTTTTATATTAAAAGAGTGATTTTCATCATAAATGATTTAAATGCATAAATATATGCATAAAAGATTTGCTTTTATATTAAAAGTGTGATTTTCATCATAAATGATTTTTCTGCATAAATGGATGCATAAAAGAAATTCTTTTATATTGAAAGAGTGATTTTCATCATAAATGATTTCTATGCATAAATATATGCATAAAAGATTTTTTTATATTAAAAGTGTGATTTTTATCATAAATGATTTTTATGCATAAATGGATGCATACAAGAAATTCTTTTATATTAAAAGAGTGATTTTCATCATAAATGATTTGTATGCATAAATACATGCATAAAAGATTTTTTTATATTAAAAGTGTGATTTTCATCATAAATGGATTTTATGCATAAAAGAAATTCTTTCATGTTAAAAGAGTGATTTTTATCATAAATGATTTTTATGATGATAAAAGTGTGACTTTCATCAGAATTGGATTTTATGCATAATTAGATGCATATAGAGATTTTATAATTAAATTGAGGAAATTCAAATAAACTATCGAAGTCGGAGATCGAGATAAATGATTATTTTATTCCTCCTAGGAATTCATGTTTAGTTTAGAAATCTCTAAGCAAATTTTCAATGAACAAAATTTAAAAAAAGAGAAATTGAAATATTACCTTTCGAGAAAGATAGTTTAGGAAGAACCTTTCCAGACTCAAACTCTGATTGAGACTTTTGACTAAGACCTAATTCCTTCGTCAGTTTCAATCAATGACGATGTGCCCAGATCAGGAAAAATGTGCCCAGATCAGGAAAAATGCACTCAAATTGCCCACCGAATTTGAAACTAAGTTGAGACCTTTTGTTTTGATCTAAGGATCAAGATTACAGAATTCGAGGAATTCTGCTTGGAAATCCAGACCTGTGATCTAGAAGTATTGGAATACGGAATTAAGATATAACCACTGTATTCAAAAACAAAATCAAAAACTGAAAACTTGCATAGAAACCCTGTTTTCTTAAAGGACTGTCTTACGCGCCAGAATGCTGGAGGGAGCATTTGGCATATGTGTTTATCTAAGGGAAGTTCGGTTGCAACAGCTGGCGGGGAGTGTTCAAGGGACAGCTCACGCGGCAAAAACCTGCCCAGGTCTTGACCAGCCTGGGTATGGTGAAAAATGGTGTGCTTTCGGTACGATGGGCGAGGGCCGACGAAGCGGTCCCTGAGTGAAGTACTAGGACACCTAAGGAGGATCTTGGAGGGTTCTGACCAGGCAATGCATGGGCTCGCGACCCATGCATATGTCGTGGAAGATATATATGAATGTTGACGAAATGATTATTCTAATCTGTTACTAGATCTCGTTGCTGACCAGCTGGTCCCAACGAAGAGTCCATAGTGGTACTCTTTTTGTGAAACAAGGGATTGAATGGAAATTTTGAGTTATGAAATGTGTGACCATATCTGTTTTGTCAATGGATTATTTTTATATTAAAGTTTTAAAGAGGAGGGTGTGTGTGTACCTATTTTCTAAAGCTAAAGTTAAGAAAGGCATTCAATTATGGGTGGGTGAGTACTTGTTTGGTTCTATCGATTCCAGTGGTAGGGTGGTGGCTAACCCATGGACCGATGGGGTTAGGCTGGAATCAATGGAGTTTTAATAATCAAACTGAAAAATCTTAGGATTACGCTAGGATTTGAGTAGTAAGTTAATTCCCTGATAAATTTCTCAATTGAGTGGATCAACGGCGGCTGTGCTTGATCTTAGAAAAAAAGCATTGAATTACTCAGATGCTGTAGACAAATCCCTCTTCAGAAATATAAAGGATCTTGTTTCTACCAGTTTTGGCCTAGAGAGAGAAAATCTTCTAGAGAGTGGTAGTTTAGTTTCTAAATATTTTTGGATAGAAAAATATCTGCTCCTATTAAAATAAGTTCCCCTGAAACAGAAGTTCAAAAAGATTTTCAGAAGGTGCATTAGAAATCAAGTATAATCTGTTCAAGAGGCCTTATCCTGAGGGTCAATATTTTTTTAAAATTTTAAATTAAGGTTCTTACGAGCCAATAAGATCAATCCATGTGTGGGGAGGAGATAAATCCAATTTGTAAAAGAAAAATACCCAAAAAATGAGTAAATGCTCACATAAGATGAAGAGTTGACTATGTACCATGGTTATTTTTAAAAAAACTATGAGTATTACTAAAAAATGAGATAATTTGGGTATAATGATTCCATTTTGACACATGTGTAAGGAAGGGGAGTTCCTTCAAGGAGGCACCTAATTCACATGCTTGAATGAGTTTTAAACTAAAAAATAATGTGATATTTTTATCTCTCCTCTCTCTTGGATCAAACCTTATGCATAGAAAGATGCATAAAGAATTTTATTTTTATTTCAAAAGAGTTATTTTCATCAATTTTGATTCTATGCATAAATAGATGCATAAAGAATTTTATTTTTAATTCAAAAGAGTTATTTTCATCAATTTTGATTTTATGCATGAAAAGATGCATAAAGAATTTTATTTTTAATTCAAAAGAGTTATTCTTATCAATATTGATTTTATGCATAGAAAGATGCATAAAAGATTTATTTTTATTTTGAAAGTATTGTTTTCATTGAAATTAAATTTATGCATAGTTAGATGCATAAAAGATTTATTTTTATTTTGAAAGTGTTATTCTCATTAAAATGGAATTTATGCATAGTAAAATGCATAAAAGATTTATTTTTATTTTGAAAGTGTTATTCTCATTAAAATGAAATTTATGCATAGTAAAATGCATAAAAGGTTTATTTTTAATTCGAAAGTGTTATTTTCCTTAAAATTGAACTTATGCCTAAATAGATGCATAAAAGGATTTTTATAAAAGTGTTATTCCTACTAAAATTGTCTTTATGCTTAATTAGATGCGTAAAGAATCTTTATATCAAAAAAATTAGAATTCTCCTACATTCTATAAATAGATGTGATAAGATGTGATAGAAATTAGATAGATGTAAATGGATGTGGGTATGAATGTGGATGTATGGATGTGAATGTGGATGTATGGATGTATGGATGTGAATGTGGATGTGGATGTGAAAATGGATGTATGAATGTAGATGTGGATGTAGATGTATGAATGTGAATGTGGATATGGATGTATGAATGTGGAATGTGGATATGGATGTATGGATGTGAATGTGGATGTGGATGTGGATGTATGGATGTAAATGCGGATGTGGATGTATGTATGTGAATTTGGATGTATGAATGTGGATGTGAAAAATGGATGTATGGATGTAGATGTGGATGTATGGATGTGGATGTGGATGTGGATGTGGATGTGGATGTATGGATGTGGATGTATGGATGTGGATGTGGATGTGGATGTATGGATGTAGATGCGGATGTGGATGTATGTATGTGGATGTGGATGTATGAATGTGGATGTGAAAATGGATGTATGGATGTAGATGTGGATGTATGGATGTGGATGTGGATGTGGATGTGGATGTATGGAAGTATGTATGTGGATATGGATGTATGAATGAGGATGTGAAAATGGATGTATGAATGTGAATGTGGATGTGGATGTATGAATGTGGAATGTGGATATGGATGTATGGATGTGAATGTGAATGTGGATATGGATGTATGGATGTGAATGTGAATGTGGATGTATGGATGTGGGTATGGATGTGGATGTATAGATATAGATATGTAATGTGGATGTGGATGTGGAAATGGATGTATGCATGTGGATGTGGAAATGGATGTGAAAATGGATGTATGGATGTGAATGTGGATATGGATGTATGAATGTGGATGTGGATATGGATGTGTATGTATGAATGCGGATGTGGAATTGGATGTATGATGTGGATGTACGAATGTGGATGTGTATGTAGAATAATGAATGCGAATGTGTATGTGAAATGATGTGTCGTCGATATGAGTGAATGGATGAGATATGATGACATGTGAATTGGGATGTGAATATATGATATGTGATGTGAATGAATCAGAGGTGATGAGATGGAAAATGATGTCATTGGATGAGAATGAGTACACATATGAATGGAATGTGGAATCAGTAATGTGGACTGATGAGGGATAATGTGGAAAGACGAGAGTTCAATATAGAAACTGTATTTGTGACATGTTTGTAAATGACTGTTTTATGTCAAGAATGCTGGGGAAGCATTTTGACCATCTTGTGATTAAGGTCGTGGAGACCTAACTAATAAAGTTGCAACTGCTGAGACGGAGAGTCAATGGAGGACGTCTCGCGTAGCAAGGTCGGCCGAGGTCTTGGTGACCAGCCTTGGTTCAATTTAAATGGTGAGATTCCGGTACGGTGGATGAGGGACCAAGGAAGCGGCCTATGAGTGAAGCGCTAACAAAGGATCCTAGAGGGTGCTGACCATACAGTGCCCGGGCTCTGAGTCAACGAAGATACCCACACGTGCATCATGGAAGATATTGGAACAAGGAGTAAGAATTGTTTTCTAAAACTAGGCATGGATCTGGTTGATTGACCTTGTTGGTCCTCAATGGATGAGTCCATGGCTCTTTTACATGGATCTGTTGGTTGATCTTGCTAATCTTCCACGGAGATTCCATTTTGTTATGTGAATATATTGCTGACTATGAGCTAGGAACTATCGAAAAGGCCCCTGACTTCCACGGAGATTCCATTTTGTAATGTGAATATATTGCCGATTACTGTGAGCTAGGAACTATTGAAAAGGCCCCTGACTTCCATGGAGATTCCATTTTGTAATGTGAATATATTGCCGATTACTGTGAGCTAGGAACTATCGAAAAGGCCCCTGAGTGAACAGGTGGTGAGCGTTCTAGTTGCCAATGATGCCATAAGTACACCCATGAATGAATGATTGGAAATATGGATTCAACCAGAGATTTTGAGGATTGTGATCAGTGACATAATGGTTTCATTAAAGGATTGTTTTAAAGTTAGCTGTCTGATGCTCAGAAAAAGGCAATTTCATACTGGGTGTGTAAGTGGTGTGACTAGTTTTATGTTTGCATGAACTTCCGGCTAGGGGGCCTGGGAACTCTTTTCCCTAGTACCCAAGACAAAACCTAACCAAATTCTAAATTGGATCCCATCACTACAGTGGTTGGGCGGTTGGCTAACCCATGGGATTGGATGGGGTTGTTGAAATTTGAGCTAAATGATGAGCTATGGTGGATCAAACACTAGAATCAACATAATTAACAAAGTGATTAGCAAGTGATTAAGATGTAATTAGTGAATAATTAGCACATAGATTAATGTAGGCATGGATACTCAAAAACCAGCAAATTCTCATTAGGGCTATGCCTCAATTTATAGAGTTTACATCAAGCATCAAATCCCCTTGATTTCTCCATGATTCACTCCGTGAATATCTCCACCTCTTGCCTGATTCTCTCCACCTCTTCTCTTTTCCCTGAATATCTCCCAGAATATCTCCACACTCCTAAATTCCCTCATGCTACCCATTATTCTCTCCCAGTAGATTCTCCTAACCTTTTCACAGGTTCTTTCACAATTACATCTCCTCTTTTACAGCCTCTATCCAAGAGCTTGTTCCCACACACACCCTATTCACTTGTATATTTCAACACCTCCCCTCAAGTGAATAATCCTAACACACCTGGACCCTGTATCAAGTTTCCCTCTTACTTGATAGCCCGCGACCAGTGCCTCAAGTCCCTAAACTCCATAGTCCTTGACACTCTCTCTCTCTCTATGTGTCCAAGGCTACTATAAGTGCCCGTGACCTTGACTAAAGTGCTCACACATACATCTACCACTTGGCCTACATCATCGGTGGCTCAGAGGTGGTTTTACTTTATTGGGGCAGGTTACATTGGGTTATGGGTTCTCTCTCTCTCTCTCTCTCTCTCAGAAAAGATGATCCGACTCCACTTCTCTTGGAGCCTCCATGAAGTTTGCCGATGTCGTTCCTTCTTCACTGGGTTTGCTGTAATAGCAGTCTCTCGCCATGTGTCCTGGCTTTCCACATTTGTGGCAAGTGAAGGTCCTCCCTCCTACTCTGCCTCTTCCTCGTCCTCGTCCTTGAGAGAATCCTCCTCGGGTGAAGAATGCTTTTTCCTCTCCTGCTGTTGAGTCGAGCTCTTTCTTCTCTTTGCCTCTGCTCTCTTGCTCTAGTAGAGCTGCTTCTATCTCATGTATCTTCAGTTCAGGTACATTCTTTAGTGTTGCTACAATGTTTTCATAATCTCCTTTGTCCACACTCTTCAAAAGTACAGCTAATGCTTCATCATCTTCTACCTTTTTGCCAATAGCTACCAGCTGTTGCTTAATACTTTTATATTTGTTCAAGTGTGTGATTAAGGGTTCACTTTCCTTCATGTCCAATTTGTAGAATTGCATTAATAGATTTATCTTGGAATTTTTTGCTTGTGTACCAAATAATTTATTGAGTTCATCCCATGCATCTTTTGCCCACTGTATCCCTGTGATATGATGAATGATCTCATCATTTAAACTGAGTGCAATAAGCCCCAATGCTTTTTCATTCCTACTCTTCCACTCATTTTTCCCTCTCTCTGGGCATTCATCTCTCCCTTCAACTAATCCCCACAGATTTTTCCTCATCAGCAAATACATGGTTTTTGTTTGCCATGTATAAAACTGTTCTCCATTAAATTTGGCTATTTCCTGTGCTGAATTCATGGTGATGTGAAGGGGGTCTTACCTCTTGATCCAAATTCAAGATTCAAGGGCAGTGTCTACCCTTTTACAACTCAATCTGGTGTTTAATAGATGATTACAACAATTTTATCAGCATAAAATCACCAGAAATTACATTAAATTGAGAGTAACCAATTTGTACGGGATGGTTGGAGTATCAAACCAACTCCGATTTGCAATCTGAAGCTTTAGGGATCTATATCAGATACCTAATGGTTAATTTGAACCCTCAATTGCACCAAAGTACAGTGATTAGCACTGATTAATCACTGATTAGCAAATTAATGCTCTGGTTTGTGTGCAGAAAACAGAGTATGCGGGGAGCCCAGATCTGGTGCCTTCCACTTCAAATGAGCTCAAATGCTTTCAAAGGCATCAATAGCAATGAGTCTAGTAGAGGATTAAGCCAAGAAACACAAGATTTGACCAAATAATGAAAGCTTAATCTCTGTTTTACCAAAGTCACCTGTAGATTTGATGAAGAGCTTGGATCTCTCTGTAGACTTGATGAAATTGATTTCTGTCTTCACCAGCTTGTAGAGCATGCTTGAAAACCCCCGGGGCTAAGAGGAATTAGCTCAATTTGATTTGATGAGCTCAAGATCTGCAGAATACTCAGAAAAATTAGCGCTGAAGAAAACGGCGATTTCTCCTAAACGCCTTCGCGTTTTGCTGCGCCGTTTGATGTGCTTGTAGCTAGATGTGTTGGCTAGCTTGTGTTAAGAGGGCAAGGCCTAATTTTGACTGTGCATAGAGAATAGAGTCCTCCACTGGCTGGGGGTGAAGGGGAAGAGTGAAAACTCACTAAAAACTGATTTTTTTGCTAATTACTTACTAATCCTGATTAATTCACTAATGGGCTCATAAATCTGGTTGATTCTAGGCATGGCTCTGATACCATGTTGAAATTTGAGCTAAATGATGAGCTATGGTGGATCAAACACTAGAATCAACATAATTAACAAAGTGATTAGTAAGTGATTAAGACGTAATTAGTGAATAATTAGCACATAGATTAATGTAGGCATGGATACTCAAAAACCAGCAAATTCTCATTAGGGCTATGCCTCAATTTATAGAGTTTACATCAAGCATCAAATCCCCTTGATTTCTCCATGATTCACTCCGTGAATATCTCCACCTCTTGCCTGATTCTCTCCACCTCTTCTCTTTTCCCTGAATATCTCCCAGAATATCTCCACACTCCTAAATTCCCTCATGCTACCCATTATTCTCTCCCAGTAGATTCTCCTAACCTTTTCACAGGTTCTTTCACAATTACATCTCCTCTTTTACAGCCTCTATCCAAGAGCTTGTTCCCACACACACCCTATTCACTTGTATATTTCAACAGGGGTTAGGCTAGACTGATGGATCCATAAAATGAGACTCAATTTCTATTATAGTACGCTAGATGAAGTAAATCCCGGATAGTAATTGTTCTATGGAAAAAGGAATCAACGGCTGTGCCTCTCGAGGGGGAAAAAAGCGTTGATCTCTATGATCCAAGTGCAAGTTTCTTCCTTGATCTGACCAAGTGACTTTAGGTTCGGTTGGATCAGTTTGGTCAGTAATGACCCTGACTACATTAGAGTAAAATTTTATCCTGGGAGGAGGAATCGCCTGTGATTCCGGGCAAGGGAAGTTTTTCTAAGTTCGGTTTTGGAAGAACCGAGGAATTAGTCACCTGTCCAGATATCCGTGGGACGAGGCCCCGAGTGTAGGACCCTACCCCATGCAAGATGTGCTACTTCCGCTACTAGCACCCAGAATCTATTGCGCGGTGGGGACGGGGATCTTACACAGGTGAAGGATAGTTTAGGTTTTGATCTAGTTAGAAAAATTCGTTAAGAAATTTTAAAAAGGTGGAATCGTCCCTTCTTTCCGGGCATGGAAAATTTTCTCGGTTTCGGTTTTCGGAGTGACCACCAGCCTAGTCTCGTGCTCGGACATTCGTGGGGCGAGGCCCTGAGTGAGAAACCCTGCCCCGCGCATGAGGGGGCTGCTTCCGCTGTCAGCTACCGGGAGTTCGGTTGGTGCGCAGAGGGGGCAGAGGGACCTCACACCCCCTCTAAGGGCGCTGCCGGACGGCGGAAGCAGCATCAGCCTCTCGCGCGCGGAGTAGGGATCCATAACACTCGGGGCCTCGCCCACCAATGGATGTCTGGACAAGAGACTAGCCCGGCAGTTCCTCTCCGAAACCGAGCCCGCAAAAAATTCCCTCACCTGGAAGGCACGGGTGATTCCACCATGAAACTCATCTAATGGGAGAATTGATCTGACGAGTGTCAAAGTCGTAACTAACCAAACTCATCTAACCGAACTCCAAAGTCACATCAAAGAAGAGACTTGCACTTGGTCCATAGAATCACCACCGCTTTTTTCCTCCTTTTTAGCGAGGCAGAGCCGTTGATTCCCTCCCACAGAACAAGGGTCTTCTAGGACTTAATCTAACTAACGTAACTTAATCTAACTTAATCGTAATTATTTGTATCGCGGGAATCCCTCGATCTAGCCTACGGCCCATGGGTTAGCCAACCACCCACCCACTGCATCGGTGGGATTCCTTTATAAAAATTTGGTTATGTTTTGCTTGAATACTGAGGAAAAGAGTTCCCAGACCCTCTAACCGACGCTTCAAGCAAAATTTAAGGTAGGCATACCACTTACACACCCAATATGAAATTACCATTATAACAAATTTGACTATCTTTGAAACAATCTTTCAATGAAATCATAGTATTACTGATCATTATCCTCCAAAATATTGAGTCCATTGTTTTACAAAATATATCATCCGGACTCTCCGTTGAAGACCAGCTAGTCAACCAACGAGATCCAATATCAAAATTCCATTCATAAAAGTCATTCTTTCGGTTCATCCGTATCTTCCTCGATGTACGCATGGGTGTCCTAACAACCGCGAGCCCGTGCATCACCTGGTCAAAACCCTCTAGGATTCTACTTAGGTGTCCTAGCACTTCACTCAGGGAGACGGCTTCGTCAGTCCTTGCATCATTCCGAAAGCACACCATTTTAACCATACCGAGGCTAGTCAAGATCTCGGTAGGTTTTGCCGTGAGCGACGTCCCTCGATGACTCCTCGCCAGCTGTTGCAAAATGAGTCTCTTCTTAGTTATCACATACCAAATGCTTCCTTGCGCATTCTGGCATAAAACAGTCCTTTAAAAGAAAACAGAGGTTTTATGTAAGTAGAATTCCCAGTTTGAGATTGGTTCCACAAAACCCTTTTTCCTTAATCCAAATTTTCTTAATGAGAATCATTGATCTCTCATCAGGGTAATCTACCTATCATTTGATCGAATTTCCAACTAGATTCTTGGTGATTTTGGTGATTTCAGTTAAGGAAAAACTATGCTAATTCAACGGTAGTCTATTCTTTATGTCAAGAATTGGAATTGGAAACGAGGTTTTTGCTGCTTGATTCAGATTCGAGAAATGGGCAAGTAGTTTACTGGCCACCATTCTCACAATCATGGTCTAACCAAAATTATTCGGTTTACTTCTAACTTTGATTCCAAGGATTTTTTTTAGATAAACATCTACTGAACTTCTAACCGTAAGAAAAATTTCAACTTTATGAATTTCATTCCATAATAGATTAAGAATTGGTTCTATAAGAGAATATCAGGTTTTTATAAAAATACTCTTCTTCCAATCTAATTTTGGGTAAATATCAATTTGGTGATTTAACCACCTAAAATATCTAAGAATATTCTTTCTACCAATTTAATTATCAACCCTAAGTTTCTAGGTTGAATTATGGTGAAAATTCCTCTTTTGTCACCAAAATTTAAATTTAACCTTTCTCTAATTACAAATACCATAAAAATTCTTCTTTTAATTAAATATAATTTTTTATTTTTTTGAATATGCTTAAAATTTTTCTTTTTGCATTGATTGAATTCCAAATGTCATGGGAATTCCTCTTTTATCATAAAATAAATTTATCTAAAATCTCTCTCTTTTTTAAAAAAATTAAATAAAAATATCCATTATTTCAAATATGCCAAAATTTTTTCTTTTTGTATTTAAATGATTGAATTCCAAATGTCATGGAAATTCCTCTTTTATCATTTAAAAAATTCTTATGCATAAAATAAATTTATCTAAAATTTCTCTTTTATTTTAATTAAATATTTATGCATAAATACTAAAAATTTATTTCACATGAATATGATGAAAATCATTCTTTTTGCATAGGATGTCCAATCCTAGAATATGGTAGGAAGTCCTCTTTTAGCATTATGCATAAAAATAAGATATGTATTATTTTCTGAAAATCTTGCCATAGCTTATTGATAATCTTGTAATTTTTTTCTTAAAAGAATAAAGCATTGTAATGCAAATATGATAAAAGATCTATTCTTAAGCTTAAATCTAAACTATGAATTTAAATCATAATTTTAACCATAATCATAAACTTAATTATCATTATTCTACTAAATTAAGCTATTTCCATTATTCCTCTTTTCCCAATTTGATAGGATTATCACTTTCCCATTTAGAATCAATAAAAGTAGTTTTTAACTACTTATAAACATTTTAAAAAGAATTTACCATTATTTTGTTAACATAAAAGCATAAAAATACCATTTTCTTATTCTCTAGCGTAACAAGCTTAGAGTTTAGTTTTGAATTAAGAATTTATCAATGAGAAGCATTCTTTTGCTAAAGAATTAGCCATAGGAATGACTATTCTTTTTGGAGAGAGAGATATACATAAGAAAGCATTCTAGTCAAGCATAAAGATTAACTTTTTCTTGATTACACATTAAAATTCTTAGGGAAAGCTTGATTTGAATTTAAAACACCCAATTAGAAAACTTCTCAAGCTTGAGAGGGGTTGAGAAGAGAGTCATTTGAGAATATTAACAAAAAACCATAAAATTCATTCTTACCTCAAGGATTAGCTTGTTTCTTTTTCTAGAAGTGAAGCCCCCAACCAATCAATTGGTTAAACAAGTGGAGAAGAGAGCTCCAAGAGTTATTGAAAAGAGAAAGAAGCTCCAAGCTCCCCAAAAGTAGAGGAATTTTAAGGAATAATAGAAAATATGATTATTTTAATGTAATATTGGCATGGTATAGCTCACAGATGAGAATAAAAAAGAATGAGGGTCTATTTATAGGTGAGGGAGGCCACTAACTTAGTCCAACTAGGTTCTATAATTTTCCAGCTTCAGTTTGACTGAATTTGGACAAGATTTGGACCAGTTTGGGTAAGATTTGGAAAAGGGTAAGATTTTTCATAATATTTACACTACTAGTCACTAGTTGACCAATCAAACATCGTCTTTTTTGGTAATGAAATTTTGCAAGCATGTGAGGGGAGTCCCTTGGGATCTCCCCCACATGCTTGCAACAGACAATATTGGGACCGACGATTGCATGGAAAAGAGCGGGATTTCTCATAAACCATTTAAAAAATCCATAACCATGAACAAAAAATGTAATGAAATCCTCAATGAAAAAAGTGCAATGAAAAAAATCCATAAACCATAAACATCAACTAAAATTCAATGATCCTCAATGAAGACATAACTCATAAAATATAAATATCAACTAAGTATATCATAATGTGAGCTAACCCAGCTACTCTATGTTTAGTCACCATCTTAATAAATCAAAGTATAATGTGAACCCAGCTAGTCTAATTTTAATAAATCAAAGTACAATGTCAAACCTAGCTAGTCTAAGTTTAGTCACTGTCAATAAATTTAAGTACAATGTAAGTGAGCTAACCCAGCTAGTCTAAGTTTAGTCATTATTAATAAGAACCCAATTAATATCATCATCTCTCATTGTTGGTGGTGGTGGTCAATACGCACATTGAGGGTGATGTACATGTCGAGGAGGTTGTGCCGGCTATAGGGGTTGTCAAAGCTCTGTGGAAAAGTCTGCCTCAAAGGTAGGATTATGGGCTGGTGGTGGTATAGTCAGGATCTCATGAGTCCCATAGGCAGATATAGCCTACACCTCTTGGCGTCGTGCTACTACAAGATGTCTTTGTCTATAAATCTAAAATCTGTCATCGGATATAGTCCATACTTTCTCCTTTGCATGTGTAAGATTCTTTATTGTAAGGACACGCTACTCATGTGAAGCAGCACTACTGCCACCACTATCATTCGAGGTGCCACTAGGACCAGCACCACGCACATGCTCATGTGTAGTGGGAATGTTGTGTCCTGAAAGACTCTTTGGTAGGCATCAAAATCATGTGTAGCACCACTCAATCTCTAGAGGCACATCAGACTCCTATACTCTATCCTTTGCATCATCAACTCCTAAGTCACTGGCTGAGATAAAATATAGAGGCATGCCAATCCTAGCATTAACACAAGTGAAGCTTGGGTGGAGATCATTCGATGTCTAGAACTCAATATGTTACCAAGTCAAATCATGCTTGACAAGAGGGACATGCCAAGAAATGTACTAACTCCTTAATGATGTAGGACAAATTGAAAAAATGTCCACACTCAAGGGCATTTCTACTAGTCACATCCATATTCTCAAGGCATGGGGCACAACAAGCCTCGCGTAGAAACAACATTGCATCTCAAGAGATAGGTCATCGAAAAACCTCCGTAAACATGCTATGGATATAAAGGCAAATAAGGTACTTTCATGTCAGAAGACTTGTTGAACTCACGAGATAAACTACTCTACCCTATGTTGGGCAGTCCTCTCCATAATCCTATGATTCTCTCCGTCTATGCCCTAGCCTACTAAAGTTATGTCCCTATCTCATGAACTATGTGCTTAAAAATTAAATCACATAAAAAATTGTTTGTAAAAATTAATAAATTTATAAGTTTAGACCTTAATTATAAATATTGCAATTACAAAGAGGGAGACCTCAATCTCTCTTGTCTGTGACATGCCTCTGTAGTGTGGCTGTCTCTATCATTTGTAATGCAACTCTTAATCGCTCAATCTCAAATCTCATCTCCTATAGTTCCTAAGTGAGTGTCTCGCTCATCCCTGCTTACAAATGGTCTCATCACAAGTAGCTATGGGAGCCTACACAAATGATCAAGTACCATTAATATGGAGTGTCGGGCAAGATAAATAGATAGAGATATAGAGAGAGAGAGTGTGTATGTAATGTTACCTAAAGAGGTGGAGTGGCAAACTGTGAGAACTGATGAACCACATGCGGCCGCATCCACCATTACATGATCACCAAATTCCTCAATGCTACTAAGTGGAACATAAGTTTTCTCTTTGCAGATAGGGACTGTTGGAGGAGGCCCCCTAGCATACTCCTGCATGTGCTCCCTCTATCAATCTTGTAACACCTAACACAAACTCTTCATATAACTATTTCACAAAGTACTAAGGGATCTCGTGGTGGTGAGGTATCTACTGCTGACCATACATATAGCAACATATCAGTGGGTGTATTTTTTGGTAAGCATTTTTGAGTGAGCGCTTTTTCATGTTCATGATGCGAGCAGTTTCTCTCTCTACACTTCTTGTCTACTCCTCTCCCTCTACTGTGACACCTACGAGATATTGAGAACTACACACCATGGGGGCCACTATCATTGTTGCGAATCATTTACAAAGACACCGTATTATGATCTAAAACTTCCATTACATTCCAAATCAAATTTTACAAGACCACAACATTACATGAAAAACACCTACGAGTACTTGAACACACGCAACAATACATGAAAAGATGTGTGTTCTTTACTTCCATGGGCCACTATCATTGTAACTCATTTAGACAGAACCATATTATAGTCTAAAACTTGCTTGTATTCCAAATCTTATTTACAGATCATAGCATTACATGGCAAACTCTGGCCAAGATGTTGAACACACGATCATGCTACTTCTTCACAAAGATACCATAGAGAGATGCAACTTCCGTTATATTTCAAATAAAAATAACAATATTGTAGCATATTATGACAAACACCTGTGACTATGTTGAACACATGCAAGACTATATGAAAGCATTTTGTGCCTCAACTGTCATCTTCGCCTTCTCCATCTACCCTAAATTTGAAGGTGGCAACTTCAGCTCAAAGAGGAGCATCGTTTGCCTCTTCAATGATGCCAAAATCTCTCCATATCCCAATGGATGTTGCTACTTTCACCTCTAGCATGTTCTTGCTTAGCAAGGTCTACCAGTTTCTCTATTGTGAGCTTCTTGTAGAGATCATGCACTTCAGATGTTGTTGTCCATGCTTCCATAAGGGCATCTGATCTAGGTTCCTTTTCTTTGAGATGCATGTAATATTGAAGAGCAAGTCTTAAGATGTTTGTAAATGTAGTAGTATTAGAGGGATTACTAGATGAAACCATGATAAAAGAGTTTACAAAGAGCCTATTGCAATATGAAGATATAAGGGGAGGGTGTGTGGGATGTGTGCCTAGAAGAAGAGTATTGGAACATGGCAATCTCCACTGTATTTATAACTTCTCAGAAATAATTTTAAGCATAAAAATAACTATTTCAAATGTAATTATTTTAAGGTCTCTCTCTCTCTCTCTCTCTCTCTCTCTCTCTCTCTCTCTCTCTCTCTCTCTCTCTCTTGTCTCGTTGTTGAGATCTCTTTGCAATTGCTCCATTTCTCTCAATTGTCAATTCAATTACCTAAACAACCACGGAAGAAGCTAAAAAACAATGCAATTGACATAATTTGAGTGTACAACAATAATGTCTAAAACAATATATTTCTTTCATTACAAGCTAGTGAAATACATCAGTACGGACGCCGCAAGTGCTGGTAGAAGAGGGAAGGTGGTATGGGGTGGCGAACTCTACCGAATAGTGTAGGTGCGGGTGGGAATAGTGGCCTCCCAAGTTCAAGCTGCCATGGTGCCCATAATGAGGGCACTATGAAAGAACCCACGGGGCATATATGTGGCATGACATGTCAATATTGGGGCTCCCTTGGAACACTAGGTAGCCATGACGAGGCACCTGACTTTGTTGGGCTCATGGATACTAAGAACAAGTGGAGGATATGGCTAAGGAACATGTGGAGATGGTGCGTGCACGTCCATTTACTGCTCCCTTCAAGCAAACTCATTGACCTCACCCCTAAAAAATTGGTGGCCCGAATCATCGTGCACGTAGGCAAGTGGTCACGTAGATACAAACTAAGGCATACCTCATCACTCTCCACGTTGATGCAATGTCATTATACATTATCCTACATGCTCTAGCCATGGTCTAAGTGTGCTAGCAAAGAAATCTAGGACAACATCCCTGTGATCCGTGTGAAGACGTCCCAAGTAACCACTTGCCATAGTACAAGCTCACAATTGGCATATATATAAATGGACGATAATATAAAAGACAATGACTATATAACGATTACACTACTCGAATCGAGTTGTAATGAAGTGTGTGTTGCAATTACCTTGCGCAAGGCTCGCTACGCTCTCGTTATGCTCAACAACATCTCAGATGGGATTTCCATCCGCATCCAATTGGTATGGCAAGGTTTCCTCTTGCGGTTTTAACTCCAAGAAGATATCATCGTCCACCTCGAAACTTGAACAATCTGCCAGCTGCCTCACCTCCCCGCCTGTCATACTTTGGATGACTAGACATACTCTCACTAGGGTGCGTGAAGATGGTGATGACTAAAATAGTGACCTACATACACATACTAGTAAGTATGTTAGGGAGGGAAATCATTGAGCTTCACTTTAATAAAAACCAGTCACTCCCACACTCACCTCTTCTTAGTCATCTTCTAACATGACATATAGATATCGTGGGAAGCGCAAGAACAAAGTCCTTCATAATGTGAGGTTCCAAGTTCCTACCTCTTGCACAACAATCCCTAGGTGCTCCACCCGTAGAGTACACACCATAGTGCCATCGGCCTGTAGCAACTTTACAACAAGCATAAAATCGGACTCCACAAGTACCCCCCTAAAAACATTCCATATAGGAACCACAACATTGTCCTTACAAAGACAAAGATCCATTGGAAAATCAACCCACACCAAGCATAGGCCTCCAAGGCTATTGAAGGCGTCCATGCTTCCCCACCTCGTCAAAGATCCCATGAATCAAAATACTGCAAGATTCCTAGAACAACAAAGCATATATAAGTGGACCTCAAACACTATAATGATGTTGAATGGAGAGAGTCGCTAGGCCGGGTTAGAGATGTACCTATGTTTTTGCTTTCCCAAAAGCACGAGATGGAGGTGATCAATGTTGCAGCTCAAAACTAAGTGCAAGGAGTCCACCACACCACGACAGTAGTCTTCATTTAGACAACACCAAATACATGTTATTACTATTGATTGAATAAATGAACTAATGAATGTTCAAACATGTTAAGTTCACTTACTAGATCCCAAGAGGTCTACCTCGTCTTCTTTTCAACTCTCCCACCCCTGCCCTTTGCTCTCACCATGCAGGGTCACCTGCTCATCGCCCTATGCGTGGGACTACTACTCATCTTGTCATGCTCATCATCCTTGCACTAGCTATCCCTAAAACCCTCATCAATGTCATCCCCTTCCCACTCTGGTTGTGACCTTTTTTGGATGTTGGTGTCACAGTTGTGGTGGACGATGGAGGCTCCTCATTTGTTAATTTCTTTCCCTTTTACTTCTTGGGGGCTAATTGCTACTCGGTTCCAGACTTCTTGCCCTTCTTGGCTACTGCATTCAACCAACATTGGAACTTTAATTTCCCAAAAAAACAAGCTTTATA
This sequence comes from Cibotium barometz, assembly GCF_041138505.1. NCBI lineage: Eukaryota > Viridiplantae > Streptophyta > Polypodiopsida > Cyatheales > Cibotiaceae > Cibotium > Cibotium barometz. The sequence continues at coordinate 31,958,909 of NC_141076.1, read as the reverse complement.
CTTCATACAAATGATCTATTGTACACAATGAAACGTACTTTGAAACTACTCTGCCTCCTCTGGAGGAAACTCCCCCTTTGGGTAGTCTATCCAACACCATGGGTAAAGTATCCATGTGTCCTTGCCCCAAAGCTCGTCGATCCACTCTTCAAGATACAATCATGTCTCCTTTGTCTCAGACAACACCCATGCGTCTGAAGGGTGCTCAAGAATATATATCCGATCACACACACTACTTCTCCACCACCTAATACAAAAACATCAAAGAGGTCTAAGAAACCAATACAATAAGAATAACTTCTCCAACACGTAAGGTGAAAAAATAAAAGAGGTGTTCTACTACATACCTTTACAAGAGGCATCATGCTGTGCATAGTAGGTGTGGTTACTGGTCAGGATCTAAGGTGGCATGCATTTGCCCTTTCCACCTTACGAATGCCTTCTTAAAATGATTCTTCCTATAAGATTTCAAGGCATCTATGATACTTACTCCAAATTACATTGTGGCTCTCTCCCGCATGCCGGCCTACAAGCAACGGGTGTGCCTGTCTCCAACTTCGTGTACAATTGTAACGTGTACTTGGTCAATTGGAACCAATACACATGACGATGGATCCACACAAAGAATGCTCTGTCAAATGGTAGAATCTAGGCATCCCTCATAGCAAACTCACACTAGCCAATATGTCAATGAGCTTACATTTCCTGCATTGTGAACAAGCGTTATGTTTCTACCTACATAATTAAAAATTTTAATGTGTCAAGAGAGTTAGAGATCTTAATCTCCATTTGGAATATGTGCTTGAGCCATCTCTGGTAGATTGAGAGTAGTGAATATCCATGCCCGGTTTCAGAAAACAACTCTTACTCTTCGTTCCAATATCTTCCACGACGCACGTGTAGGTATCTTCGACGACCCAGAGCCCGAGCACCGTATGGTCAGCACCCTCTAGGATCCTTCGCAGGTGACCTAGCGCTTCACTCATAGGCCGCTTCCTTGGTCCCTCATCCACCGTACTGGAAGCTCACCATTTAAATCAAACCGAGGCTGGTCAAGACCTCGGCCGACCTTGCTACACGAGACGTCCTCCATTGACTCTCCGTCAGCAGTTGCAACTTTATCAGTTAGGTCTCCATGACCTTAATCCAAGAGACGGTCAAAATGCTTCCCCAGCATTCTTGACATAAAACAATCATTTACAAACAGTCACAAAATACAGTTTCTATATCGAACTCTCGTCTTTCCACATTATCCCTCCTCGGTCCACATTACTTATTCCACATTCCATTCTTATGTGTACTCATCCTCATCCATTCCCTCATATCGACGACACATTATTTCACATACACATTCACATTCACATTCATTATTCTACATACACATCCATGTTCGTACATCCACATCATACATCCAATCCCTTATTCGCATTCATACATACACATCCACATCCACATCCACATTTACATCCATACTTCCACATCTACATGCATACATCCATTTTCACATTCTCATTCATACATCCACATTCACATACATACATCTACATCCATACATCCACATCCACATCCACATTCACATTCCCATCCATACATCTACATCCACATCGATACATCCATACATACACATCCACATTCACCTTCACATCCATATCTACATTCATACATCCACATTCACCTTCACATCCATATCTACATTCATACATCCACATCACATCCATTCTCGCCCTATCACAATCCATATACATCTTATCCCATCAGATACACTTTTTACCTCATCCCATTCACATTCCCATCCATACATCCACATCCACATCGATACATCCATACATACACATCCACATTCACCTTCACATTTATATTCTCATTCATACATCCACATTCACATACATACATCCACATCCGTATCTACATCCATACATCCACATCCACATTCACATTCACATTCCCATCCATACATCCACATCCACATCGATACATCCATACATCCACATCCACATTCACATTCACATCCATATCTACATTCATACATCCACATCACATCCATTCTCACCCTATCACAATCCATATACATCTTATCCCATCAGATACACTTTTTACCTCATCCCATTCACATCTTATCACTTCTCATACACCTCTTATCACATCCTATCACTTCCCATACGCATCTTATCATCACAGCTTATCACATCTCAATATCTATTTATAGAATATAAGAGGATTCTTATATTTGATATAAGATTTCTTTACGCATCTATTTATGCATAATTTCCATTTTAAAGAGAATAACACTTTCGAAATAAAATCAATCTTTTATGCATCTTCCTATGCATAAATTCATTTTAAATGAGAATCAATCTTTTATGCATCTTCCTATGCATAAATTCAATTTAGTAGGAATTACACTTTTAGAATAAAATAATTTCTCTTATGCATCTAATATATGCATAAAACCCATTTAGGATGAAAATCACACTTTTAGTATAAAAATATCTTTTATGCATACCTCTATGCATGAAATCCAAATATGATAAAAGTAACATTTTTACAATAAAATAATCATCCTTTATGCATACCTCTATGCATGAAATTCAAATGTGATAAAAGTAATACTTTTACAATAAAATAATCATCTTTTATGCATACCCCTATGCATGAAATTCAAATGTGATAAAAGTAACACTTTTACAATAAAATAATCATCTTTTATGTATACCTCTATGCATGAAATTCAAATGTGATAAAAGTAACACTTTTACAATAAAATTATCATCTTTTATGCATACCCCTATGCATGAAATTCAAATGTGATAAAAGTAACACTTTTACAATAAAATAATCATCTTTATGCATACCTCTATGCATGAATTTCAATTATGATAAAAGTAACACTTTTACAATAAAATAATCATCTTTTATGCATACCCCTATGCATGAATTTCAAATATGATAAAAATAACACTTTTACAATAAAATAATCATCTTTATGCATACCTCTATGCATGAATTTCAATTATGATAAAAGTAACACTTTTATAATAAAATAATCATCTTTTATGCATACCCCTATGCATGAATTCAAATATGATAAAAGTAACACTTTTATAATAAAATAATCATCTTTTATGCATACCCCTATGCATGGATTTCAATTATGATAAAAGTAACACTTTTATAATAAAATAATCATCTTTTATGCATACCCCTATGCATGGATTTCAAATATGATAAAAGTAACACTTTTATAATAAAATAATCATCTTTTATGCATACCTCTATGCATGAGTTTCAAATATGATAAAAGTAACACTTTTATAATAAAATAATCATCTTTTATGCATACCTCTATGCATAAATTTCTAATATGTTAAAAGTAACACTTTTATAATAAAATAATCATCTTTTATGCATACCTCTATGCATGACTTCCAAATATGATAAAAGTAACACTTTTACAATAGAAATTTATCTTTTATGCATACTCTATGCATTAAAATCAATTATGATAAAAGTAACACTTTTGATATAAAAATTTATCCTTTATGCATACTTCTATGCATGAAAATAAAAATGATAAAAGTAACACTTTTGATATAAAAATTTATCCTTTATGCACATAATCAAAATGCATCTTCTATGCATGAAAATGATACTTTAGAATATAGAAACCATAAGGATTACTCTTTTAGAATAAGAAAAGATGAATTTTATTTCACTAATTTCTAAAAAATTTGCCATAACCTCCTTTGTATGGCTGACCATTTTTTAAATTTCTAAGTCTTTAAAACTAATTAAAAGTGCACCAAAAGTATTAAAATTATCCTAAAGTAAACATTTTTTCACTTAATTGAAACAACGTTATAAAAACTTGACATTAATCAATTAACCATTCACCTAGGATAGAGAATGGTTGATTTTGTTAGAGAAGAGAGGGGAATGCCTTTTTGTAATGAAGCATAACATTTTTAGATAAGACATAAAGCATAAAAACCATTTAAAGCCATAAAAACCATAAAATAAGTGAAAAGAAGAATCACCAACTTACTAATGACTTTGAAAGCTTTCCTTTGGCTTGATGGTTTGAGGGTTCAACTCTTGTTTGAACAAGAGTGGCCAACCAATCTTTGGAAGAGGAAAATGTCAAAAACTAGTAAATTATTAATAAATTCATAGTTTTTGGCTTGGGTGGAGTAGAGTAACAATGCATAAAACACTATTGTTTTTCAACAAAGAGGGAGGCTTCTATTTATATGAAAAATTGAGCTCCTAACCAAACAAACTAATTCTAGAATTTTCCAATTCAGTTTGGTCAATTTTTGACCATTTTTAGGTCAGTTAAGCTAACTTTTTGGAACTAGACTTGAATGAGGAGAGAGGAGAGATAAAATATCACATTATTTTTTAGTTTAAAACTCATTCAAGCATGTGAAGTAGGCACCTCATTGAAGGGCCTCCCCTTCCTTACATATGTGTCAAAATGGAATCATTATACCCAAAATATCTCATATTTTTAATATTGCTCATAGTTTCTTACTAATAAACCTTGTACATATTCAACTCTTCATCTTATGTGAGCATTTACTCATTTTTGGGTATCTTCTTTTACAAAATTGGATTTATCTCCTCCCCACACATGGATTGATCTTATTGGCCCATAGGAACCTTAATTGGACCATAATCCAAAAAATTCTGAAAATCTAGACCCTTAGGCTAAGGTCCTTTATACCCATTTCCAATTAATTCCAATTGCACATTGGAAAGTTCTTTTTGAATTTCTGTTTCAGGGGAATTCATTTTAATACTATGAGAAATTTTTCTATCTAAAAATATTCAAAATCTGAATATTCTCTCTCTATGACAAAATAGGTAGAGACAAGATCTTTTATATTTCTGAAGAGGGGATTGATTACAGGGAAAGATGCTGGACATTTTGAGAGGCTGGGGAGGAATCTTACATATATGCCCTATCACATAGTGTCCACACTGATTAAAAGCCAATAGATGACTTTCCCTACATCTTATTCTAGTCTTTACCAACACCTTTATCTCTACTAGAGTTGCGTTCTCTTTAGGCAATTCCAGAGGCTTCTCATTCCTCCTTTAGCATAGTCCCAAAATCCTTTTCCCGTCACAAAATTGGTTATTCTAAACTTCCACGCATGGAAGTTATTCTTGTCAAGCTTCTTAATAATAATTTGGTTGATGTTATCAGACATTTTTGCTTGCAACAACTAAACATCTACAACCAAATAATTTCTCTATGCAACCTACAACACAACAATATTTGTTGTAACTCCTATGTGGTACGTTTACACAATCTATGTGTTATGACACGTGACTAGAGTACATGTACATACACCCACAATCAGCAATACATGTGCAACTACTGTATGGTATAAATTCCTTTGCCTTCGTAGCCTCTAGTTGTTTTGTTGCTCAGCTCCTTAGCTTAAATTAGACTCTAATATCATAAAAAGATTGGGGAAAGAGAGAGAGCTTGAGCTTGCAAAACACACACACACACACATACACTCACATAACAATGAATAAGACACACACAAAGATGGAAGGCTGAAATATTCTTCTCCTTTGTTTCTCACAAAAGAGGTCTACAACAAAAGATAAGTGAAAACTAACATAAGTACTAGAGTACTATGTGTACAAGTGGTCCATAATGTGAACATGCTAAGTAGGTGAGCTAGCAAGATAAGTATGTCATAACTTAGTTGTAGGTGTAGTCCAGCTATAGAATCACTAGGCAAAGATCCATCATATCAACTACTAAAGACGCCAATGATGTAGATGTGGAACAGTCACGTCATGAGTGTCAGCTCGTTTTGAGCTTGGCATCTCAAAAAGGGGGGCATAGAATGAAAAAAAGAAGGGGGGGTTTACATGGGAAATGTAAGTTGAGGGGAGGGGGGTTTAGTTGTGGTCACGAGAGCATGCTGGGATAGGGGACGAAGGGCACAATTTTTTAGTTAATAAATAAAAGAAAAGAAAAATTCCTTTTTAAAATTTAATAAATGAAGAAAAAAAGAAAAGAGAAAGTAGGGGGTCCTTTTTTGTTTTTTTTCTTTTACGACAAAAATAAAACAAATAGAGAGGGAGTCGATTTTGTACTATTGGGGACACCCAGAACTACTAGCGATAGGACTGTGTAATGCCTTTGTCTATTGACAAGTGGTCAATATTTTTTTGTAGGGCTCTGAAGTGAAGCTAGAATTTAACCAAGAAGCCATGTTTGGGACTTGGTCAAAATTTTAAGTCTAAAATGTGCAAATTTCAAAGGGCTATAAAAGTTATCTTCACGAAATTTTCCCAATTCCTTAGTGTTTGGATCCTTCTGCAAGAATGTCTTCCTTACAAAATCTTAAGTTGTTGGAATTAGGGTTGCAGGAAAGCACACAAAGCTTGGAGAAGAGGAAGCAAGAATGCACACAACACACAATGTATTAGATTGTGTCAATGTACAAAGATAAGTTAGCCCTAGAATAATGGGCGTATCTACAAGCCGAGGGAAAAAAGCTCCTAAGGAGGGAAAAAGTGCCCCAACGGTCCTAAGTGTGTTCACACACATCACTGCCTATATATATGGCAACAAATCCCCCCTGGGAGTGATGGTGTGAACGAGAGCTGGCACTCATGTATAGGGAAGTGCCATGCCCGAAGTAGATCAGTCCACAAAGGGGAGCAAGCCCAAAGCTTTGCAGAAAGCTTCAAACTTCTCATCACGAGGAGGAAGCGCCTTTGTGAAAAGATCGACGAGGTTGTCTTGTGTTGGCACATATGCCAAGCACATATGCCAAGCTGATCTCTCCTGCTGAGAGTCTCTCCCTGACATAGTGATAATGCACCTCAATGTGCTTTGTGCGAGCATGAAAAACTGGGTTTCTCGCAAACTGCCAATGCGCTCTAACTGTCAGTGTTGTAGATAGAGGTGGCAGACTCCTGCCAACGCCCAAGTCAGCCATAAACCATCTGAGCCACACACACTCAATTGTAGCTGTGAAAGCTGTCCTCCTGTACTCAGCTTCGCAACTAGAAGTGGCCACAGTAGGTTGCTTCTTGCTCAACCAAGATATGCATGAGCTACCGAGCATGAAACAAAAACCATTTGTGGACACTCTTGTGTCATAGCAACCAGCCCAATCTGAGTCCAAAAAAGCATGTAAATTTGGCGGCAACGATCCCCCCTTGGGATAAAACAACCCAAGATGTATGGTGCCACTCAAGTAGCGAAAGATGCGTTTAACTGCCTTCCAATGCTTGCTGAGACCTTGGGCTATGCATAAACCTGCTCACCTATGAGACTGCAAACTGAATGTCCAGCCTCGTAATGCATACATAAATGAGGCAACCAACAGCTGTCTGCATAGTGTGACATCAAAGTGATCTCCAGCATCATGAAGACTCAACTTCAAACCTGTCTCCATTAGAGTAGCAATAGGCTTGTAGTCTTCAAGGCCAAATCTCCGCAACAATGTCTCAATATACTTTGTCTGACACAAAGCAATACCTCCATCACACTGCTTAAATTGTATCCCCAAATAATGATGCAAATGCCCCAAATCTGACATCTCAAAAGAGGCATTCAAATCAGCCTTAAAATCAGCAATATGACTCTCATTTGGTCCTGTGAGCAGCATGTCATCGACATAGAGAGCAAGGATTAGATGTACATCATCCACACGTTTAACATACAAAGTGCTTTTTGTTGGACTATTCTAAAAACCATGTGCAGTCAAATATGCATGTATCTTTTCATACCAAGCTCGTGGAGCTTGCTTTAAACCATACAAAGCCTTTTTCAATCTGCACACTTTGTTTTCCTGCCCTCTTTGAACAAAACCACAAGGCTGCGATACATACACCTCCTCATGCAAATCTCCATTCAAGAATGCAGTCTTTATGTCCAACTGATGTACATTCCAACCATTATGAGCTGCCAATGCACAAATGCTATGAATGGTAGTCATACGACAAGTGGGAGCAAAGGTCTCATCAAAATCAATGCCCTTTTCTTGAGAATAACCCTTTGCAACAAGTCTATCCTTATAGCAATAACCCTTTGCAACAAGTCTATCCTTATAGCAATCAACACTGCCATCTGGCTTTCGTTTCAACTTAAGAACCCACTTACATCCAATGACCTTTTAACCAATAGGCAAATCACACAAAGACCATGTACCATTCTTCATTATTGTAAGATTCCTCCCCAACCTCTCAGGATGTCTAGTATATTCCCCTATAGTCAAATCCCTCTTCAGTAATATAAAAGATCTTGTTTCTACAGTTTGGCCTAGAGAGAAAATCTTCTAAAGAGTGGTAATTAAATTTTTAAATATTTTTGGATGGAAAAATATCTCTTCTTATTAAAATAAGTTCCCCCGAAACATAAGTTCAAAAAGATTTTCACAAGGTGCATTAGAAATCAAGTATAATCTGTTCAAGAGGCCTTATCCTAAGAGTCAAGATTTTTTTAAAATTTTAAATTAAGGTTCTTATGGGCCAATAAGATCAATCCATGTGTGGGGAGGAGATAAATCCAATTTGTAAAAGAAAAATACCCAAAAATGAGTAAATGCTCACATAAGATGAAGAGTTGACTATGTACAAGGGTTATTAGTAAAAAACTATGAGTATTACTAAAAAAATGAGATATTTTGGGTATAATGATTCTATTTTGACACATGTGTAACAAAGGGGAGTCCCTTCAAGGAGGCGCCTACTTCACATGCTTGAATGAGTTTTAAACTAAAAAATAATGTGATATTTTTATCTCTCCTCTCTCTTGGATCAAACCGAATCAAAACCGAATCAAAAAGGAACCAAACTAGGTCTAAATCTAGTCCAAATTCAACTAAATTAAATCTAAAAAATTCTAGAAATCAGTTGGTCTTGGTTAGAGCCTCCCTCTCCTATAAATAGAACCTGAGTCCTTTGTAAAAAAATAGGAGAATTATACTATGCCAGAATAGGAGAATTATACTATGCCAGAATTATGCTGAAATAATGATAATTTTTACTATTCTCTAAAATTCTCTCCAAATTGAAGAAATTGAAGCTTCCCTCCTTCTTCAATCTCCATTTGGTGACTCCACCAACATACCAAACCAATTGATTGGTTGGGGGCCTCTACCTGATCAAAGAATCAAGCAATTTGTAAGGTAAAGTGTGAATTTTGATCTTTTTCCATAATTTCTCGATGTTTCTCTCTTCTCAACCCGTCTCAAGCTTGAGAAGCTTAATTGGAATGGTTTTTTAATGCTATTGAAGTTAATTGATGAATGGTAGTAAGGAAATACATAAATTTCTATTTATGCTTAATTTTAATGGTTTTTTATGATTTTTGTCTTCTCTAAAATGATTATGATGTTATGCCTCATTGAAAAAAGGCATTCCCCTCTCTTCTTTTAGTAAATCCAACCATTCTTTATCCTAGATGAATGATTAATGGATAGAATCAAGTTTTTCATAATGTTTTTCTTAAATAAGTAGAAATTATTTACATTAGAATGATTTAAATACTCTTGGTGAAATTCTAGTTGATTTTAGAGCGTTAAAAATTGAAAAATGGTCAACCATACAAAGGAGGTTATGGCAAAATTTTCTAAAATTGTGTAAAATAAGTTTTATTTTTTTTATCCAAAAAGAGTAATTCCCATCGTATATGTATTCTTAAAGTGTTAATCTTCTCCTAGGTATAAGAAAATACATACTAAAAATATTTTATTAAAAAAGTGTTACTTTATTTAGAATTAAGTTCTATGCATAAAAGGAAGTATATTGAAATTGTTATTCTGATTATAAAAGTGTGATTTTCATCACAAATATTTTATGCATAAATTAAATGCATAAAAGAAATTCTTTTATATTAAAAGAGTGATTTTCATCATAAATGATTTGTATGCATAAACATATGCATAAAAGAAACTTTTTTATATTAAAAGTGTGATTTTTATCATAAATAATTTTATTTAAAAATTAGATGCATAAAAGAAATTCTTTTATATTAAAAGTGTGATTTTATTCATAAATGATTGTATGCATAAACATATGCATAAAAGATAATTTTTTTATATTAAAAGTGAGATTTTCATCATAAATGGATTTTATGCAGAAATTAGATGCATAAAAGAAATTCTTTTATATTAAAAGTGACATTTTCATCATAAATGGATTTTATGCATAAATTAGATGCATAAAAAAATCTTTTATATTAAAAGAGTGAGTTTCATCATAAATGATTTGTATGCATAAAAGATTTTTTTATATTAAAAGTGAGATTTTCATCATAAATGGATTTTATGCATAAATTAGATGCATAAGGAAAATTATTTTATTCTAAAAGTGTAATTCCTACTAAATTGGATTTATGCATGGAAAGATGCATAAAGAATTTATTTAAGAATGGATGGAGATGTATATATGTGTGAAAGAATGGATGTAGATATATGTATGTGAAAGAATGGATGTAGATGTATGTATGTGAAGGATGTATGTGAAAGGAAAGATGTATGTGTGTGTGATAAGTATGGATGTGAATGTGGATGTGTGGATGTGGATGTATGGATGTGGATGTGGATGTATGAATGTGGATGTGAAAATGGATGTATGAATGTGAATGTGGATGTGGATGTATGAATGTGAATGTGGATGTGTGGATGTAGAAATGGAAGAGTGGATGTATGAATGTAGATGTGGATGTGAATGTATGAATGTAAATGTTGATGTGCGGATGTATGAATGTAGATGTGGATGTGGATGTATGAATGTGAATGTGGATATGGATGTATGAATGTGAATGTGGATGTGGATGTGTGGATGTATGAATGTAGATGTGGATGTGGATGTATGAATGTGAATGGGGATGTGGATGTATGAATGTGGCTGTGGATGTGGATGTATGAATGTGGATGTGGAAATGGATGTATAGATGTGGATGTGGATGTGGAAATGGATGTATGGATGTGGATGTATGAATGTGAATGGGGATGTGGATGTATGAATGTGGATGTGGATGTGGAAATGGATGTATGGATGTGGATGTGGATGTATGAATGTGGAAGTGTATGTATGGATGTGGATATGGATATGTATGTATGAAGGCGGATGTGGAAGTGTATGTATGGATGTGGATATGGATATGTATGTATGAAGGCGGATGTGGAAGTGGATGTATGGATGTGGAAGTACGAATGTGGATGTGTATGTGGAATAATGAATGCAAATGTGTATGTGAAATGATGTGACGCGATATGAGTGAATGGATGAGATGTGATGGTATGTGAATTGGGATGTGAATAAATGATATGTGATGTGAATGAATCTGATGTGATGAGATGGAAAATGATGTGATTGGATAAGAATGAGTACACATATGAATGGAATGTGGAATAAGTAATGTGGATTGATGAGAGATAATGTGGAAAGACGAGAGTTCATTATAGAAACTGTATTTGTAACCTATTTGTAAATGATTGTTTTATGTCAAGAATGCTGGGGAAGCATTTTTGTGATTAAGGTCGTGGAGACCTAACTAATAAAGTTGCAACTGCTGAGACGGAGAGTCAATGGAGGACATCTCGCATAGCAAGGTCGGCCGAGATCTTGACTAGCCTTGGTTCGATTTAAATGGTGAGCTTCCGGTACGGTGGATGAGGGACCAAGGAAGTGGCCTATGAGTGAAGCGCTAGGTGACCTGCGAAGGATCCTAGAGGGTGCTGACCATACGATGCTCGGGCTCTGGGTCACCGAAGATACCCACACATGCGTCGTGGAAGATATTGAAACAAGGAGTAAGAGTTGTTTTCTGAAACCGAGTATGGATCTGGTTGATTGACCTTGCTGGTCCTCAACTGATGAGTCCATAGCTCTCTTATATGGATCTGTTGGTTGATCTTGCTGATCTTTAACGAGGATTCCATCTTGATTTTTATAAGTGAATATTGCGCGGGTACTATGAGCTAGGAACTATCAAAAAGGCCCCTGAGTGAACAGGTGTTGAGCGTTCTAGTTGCCAATGATACCATAGATACTCCGATAAAGGAATGATTGGAAATTAAGATTGCGCGGGTACTATGAGCTAGGAACTATCAAAAAGGCCCCTGAGTGAACAGGTGTTGAGCGTTCTAGTTGCCAATGATACCATAGATACTCCGATAAAGGAATGATTGGAAATTAAGATTCAACTGGATACTTAGGAGTTTATGATCAGTAACACTATGATTTCATTAAATGATTGATTTAAATACATTGAATCTGGGAAAAAGGCAATTTCATATTGGGTGTGTAAGTGGTGTGACTGGAGTTAAATTTGCTTGAAAATCTGGCTAGGGGGCCTGGGAACTCTTTTCCCTGGTACCCGGGACAAAACCTAACCAAATTCTAAATTGGATCCCATCACTACAGTGGTTGGGTGGTTGGCTAACCCATGGGACTGGATGGGGTTAGGCTAGACTGATGGATCCGTAAAATGAGATTCAATTTCTATTGTAGTACGCTAGATGAAGTAAATCCCAAATAGTAATTGTTCTATGGAAAAAGGAATCAACGGCTATGCGATGGGGAAAAAAAGTATTGATCTCTATGATCCAAGTGCAAGTTTCTTCCTTGATCTGATCAAGTGACTTTAGGTTCGATTGGATCAGTTTGGTCAGTAATGACCCTGACTACGTTAGAGTAAAATTTTATCCTGGAGGAATCGCCTGTGCTTTTCGGGCAAGGGAAGTTTTTCTAAGTTCGGTTTTGGAAGAACCGAGGAATTAGTCACCTATCCGGATATCCGTGGGCGAGGCCCCGAGTGTAGGACCCTGCCCCGCGCAAGATGTGCTAAATACACTGCTAACACCCAGAATCCGTTGCGTGGTGGGGATGGGGATCTTACAGTTGGTATCAGAGCTAATTGGCTAATGAGGATCAACTGAGAAGCCAAATATGTCAAAAATTTATCAAGAAGCACAAAAAGGTTGTAATTGTGTGATAAAATTCATACAATTTGATATTCAACATGAAATTCGTAAATTAGTAATTGGGTCTTCAAATGGAAGTACCGCAATTGTATGGAATCCCTGACTTGCTTGAGGCCTAGACATGATGGTATTTACCTTATAGTTCCAAGAACCATGACTACTCGTATATACCAAGGGTATAACTGCAGCTCTTTATTGGCAGTATATACGAGTAAATCTAAGACTTGGAATTAAAAGCATTAATGCTATCTAGATGATGAATTCGAATATGGCTGATATGATTTTTAAATTCTGGTTGAGAACTGATGAGTTGATTTGGATTCTGATTGAAAATGATGATTCCTGAAATTTGGTTGAAATGTAATAAGCTGAGCGAAACCACAATAAGGATGAATGGGACGAGTCCCTGTGATGATGTTCATAACTCGAATGACGTTAATAACTTCAGCAAATCACTATGAGATTAGTGGATTGTGTTGGCAGATTACTACTATTAACTTTTAATCAGTGGATCAAGTTAAGGGTTGATAAATTAAAAATCTGAAAAATTGAAATCTCCATGGAGGATTGTTTAGATAGAAAAATTCAGTCTGATGGACAGTCTGATGGACCATTATTGTGTTAAAGATATGAATGAGATATTCTGAATGAATTGTCAACTGATAATGCGTTCTATATGAGTATCTTTATCCCTTGATTCTGTGGGGAGCCGACCTATTTAGAGAACCCCGAAATCAGTTGAATCAAAAATCGGATTGAATCATAAATAAAGAGACTTAACAAGAATTTTCGTATTGAGATAGGAACATGGATCGAGGTCGTCGTGGTAGAAATGTTAACGCCCAACTCAATGAAGAAGAGCTCGACCTGGATGTTCGTAAAACTCTTCATAGTTCACAGCCTGGACCTTTCAAGGGTGAAGGGGAAAACTTGGGTGAGGCTGTGGAGAAGTGGATCGAATCAATGGAAGAATACTTCGATGTCACCAGGTACAATGAGAAGAGAAAAATGGCTCTTGCAAGGCTAAAGATAGTGGAGACAGCTAGAGTGGCATGGAGAAACCACTGCGAGACAAACTGTCTTGACTGAAATACCCAAACCTGGACCGATCTCAAGGCTTACCTCAAAAAGAGGTTTTGTCCCCCAGGATTTCTTGAAACTAAGATGAATGAGTTCTTGGAACTAAAGCAGGAAAGCCGGACAATTGAAGAGTACCATCAGGCTTTTGCCCTTCTCCTTAAATATTCCCCTCAATTGGATGAAGAGCAGCTTGGCCAGGTTCATTCGGGGAATGAACGAGCCATTGGATACTTTAGTCAAGAATGCCAAACCTATTTCCATGGCTGAAGCGGTTCGGATGGAGAAGGATTTCACCAAAGCCTTTGATGTCAGAGTCGCGCCAAAGCCAGCACCATCACCTTTCAAAAGGTTTTTATTCCCAGAAGATGATTCCAACCTTCCTCCACCTAAGGATATCAAGGTCAAACCCAGGATATGGGAAGTTCTAGAATGGAAGAAATGTCCTTTTCCCGAAACTCAATCCCCTAGATTTCAACTTCAGAAGTTCCACCCTTGAACAAGAGAGTGAAATGCTATAACTATCAAGGATTTGGACATCGTAGTATGGATTGCCCAACTCCTTTTGGATCGAGGTTTTCAGGGCAGGGAAATCAGGGATCAAGATTCCAGACTCCAGTCCCTTCCTTTCCAGAGTAATCAGGGTTCTATCTGCCAAAATCAGGGAAATCCCAGAAGTAGACTCTCTATCCAACCTGCAGTTTCAATCCAAAGTAATGCAAGACCTCCACCTCAGAATAGGGGAAGTCAAAGAGAGTTGTTCCCAAATCGGCCGTCCACTTCCAACGCAGTAACGCTAGAAGTGATTGAAGAAGAAGAAGAAGATGAAAGAGATCATACTCCACCTGCGAGATGAGGACATCTCGCGTTTTTCAAGTGGGATAGAATGTAAGATTCCTCCCCAGCCTCTTAGGATGTCAAGTATATTCCCCTGTAGTCAAATCCCTCTTCAGTAATATAAAAGATCTTGTTTCTACAGTTTGGCCTAGAGAGAGAAAATCTTCTAGAGAGTGGTAATTCAGTTTTTAAATATTTTTGAATGAAAAAATATCTCTTCTTATTAAAAGAAGTTCCCCCAAAACAGAAGTTCAAAAAGATTTTCAGAAGGTGCATTAGAAATCAAGTATAATCTGTTCAAGAGGCCTTATCTTGAGGGACAAAATTTTTTCAAAATTTTAAATTAAGGTTCCTATGGGCCAATAAGATCAATCCATGTGTGGGGAGGAGATAAATCCAATTTGTAAAATAAAAATACCCAAAAATGAGTAAATGCTCACATAAGATGAAGAGTTGACTATGTACAAGGGTTATTAGTAAAAAACTATGAGTATTACTAAAAAAATGATATATTTTGGGTATAATGATTCCATTTTGACACATGTGTAAGAAAGGGGAGTCCCTTCAAGGAGGCGCCTACTTCACATGCTTGAATGAGTTTTAAACTAAAAAATAATGTGACATTTTTATCTCTCCTCTCTCTTGGATCAAACCAAATCAAAAAGAAACCAAACTAGGTCCAAATCTAGTCCAAATTCAACCAAAGTGAATCTAGAAAATTCTAAAAATCAGTTGGTCTTGGTTAGAGCCTCCCTCTCCTATAAATAGAACTTGAGTCCTTTGTAAAAACATAAGAGAATTATACTATGCCAGAATTATGCTGAAATAATGATAATTTTTACTATTCTCTAAAATTCTCTCCAAATTGAAGAAATTGGAGCTTCCCTCCTTCTTCAATCTCCATTGGTGACTCCACCAACATACCAAACCAATTGATTGGTTGGGGGCCTCTACCTGATCAAAGAATCAAGCAATTTGTAAGGTAAAGTGTGAATTTTGATCTTTTTCCATAATTTCTCAATGTTTCTCTCTTCTCAACCCCTCTCAAGCTTGAGAAGCTTAATTGCAATGGCTTTTTAATGCTACTGAAGTTAATTGATGAATGGTAGTAAGGAAATACATAAATTTCTATTTATGCTTAATTTTAATGGTTTTCTATAATTTTTGTCTTCTCTAAAATGATTATGATGTTATGCCTCATTGAAAAAAGGCATTCCCCTCTCTTCTTTAGTAAATCCAACCATTCTTTATCCTAGATGAATGATTAATGGATAGAATCAAGTTTTTCATAATATTTTTCTTAAATAAGTAGAAATTATTTACATTAGAATGATTTAAATACTCTTGGTGAAATTCTAGTTGATTTTAGAGAGTTAAAAATTGAAAAATGGTCAGCCATACAAAGGAGGTTATGGCAAAATTTTCTAAAATTATGTTAAATAAGTTTTATTTTTTTATTCAAAAAGAGTAATTCCCATCGTATATGTATTCTTAAAGTGTTAATCTTCATCCTAGGTATAAGAAAACACATACTAAAAATATTTTATTAAAAAAGTGTTACCTTCTTTAGAATTAAGTTCTATGCATAAAAGGAAGTATATTGAAATTGTTATTCTGATTATAAAAGTGTGATTTTCATCAAATGATTTTATGCATAAATTAGATACATAAAAGAAATTCTTTTATATTAAAAGAGTGATTTTTATCATAAATGATTTGTATGCATAAAAGATTATTTTTTTTAAATTAAAAGTGTGATTTTTATCATAAATGATTTTATGCATAAATTAGATGCATAAAAGAAATTCTTTTATATTAAAAGAGTGATTTTCATCATAAATGATTGTATGCATAAACATATGCATAAAAGATATTATTTTTATATTAAAAGTGAGATTTTCATCATAAATGGATTTTATGCATAAATTAGATGCATAAAAGAAATTCTTTTATATTAAAAGAGTGATTTTCATCATAAATGATTTGTATGCATAAACATATGCATAAAAGATTTTGTTATATTAAAAGTGAGATTTTCATCATAAATGGATTTTATGGATAAATTAGATGCATAAGGAAAATTCTTTTATTCTAAAAGCGTAATTCCTACTAAATTGGATTTATGCATGGAAAGATATGAATTTATTTTAACCCAAAAGTGTTATTCTCATCAATTTTGATTTTATGCATATAGAAAGATGCATAACGAAATCTATTTTTAGTTCAAAAGAGTTATTTTCATCAATTTTGATTTTATGCATGAGAAGATGCATAAAAGATTGAATTTTAATTCAAAAGTGTCATTCTCATTTAAAATGAATTTATGCATAGGAAGATGCATAAAAGATTGATTTTTATTTTGAAAGTGGTATTGTTCTTAAAATGGAATTTATGCATAAATAGATGCGTAAAGAAATCTTATATCAAAAATAAGAATTCTCTTGTATTCTATAAATAGATTTGAGGATGTGAAATGAATCAAATAGATGAAAATGAACGAAATATGAATGGAGATGTATGTATGTGAAAGAATGGATGTAGATATATGTATGTGAAAGAATGGATGTAGATGTATGTATGTGAAGGATGTATGTGAAAGGAAAGATGTATGTGTATGTGATAAGTATGGATGTGAATGTGGATGTGTGGATGTGGATGTGGATGTGGATGTATGGATGTGGATGTGGATGTGGATGTGGATGTGGATGTGGATGTATGAATGTGGATGTGGAAATAGATGTATGAATGTGAATGTGGATGTGGATGTATGAATGTGAATGTGGATGTGTGGATGTGTATGAATGTGAATGTGGATGTGTGGATGTGAAAATGGAAGAGTGGATGTATGAATGTAGATGTGGATGTGGATGTATGAATGTAAATGTGGATGTGCGGATGTATGAATGTAGATGTGGATGTGGATGTATGAATGTGAATGTGGATATAGATGTATGAATGTGAATGTGGATGTGTGGATGTATAAATGTGAATGTGGATGTATGAATGTGAATGGGCATGTGGATGTATGAATGTGGATGTGGATGTGGATGTATAAATGTAAATGTGGAAATGGATGTATAGATGTGGATGTGGAAATGGATGTATAGATGTGGATGTATGAATGTGAATGTGAATGTGGATGTGGATGTATGAATGTGAATGGGGATGTGGATGTATGAATGTGGATGTGAATGTGAATGGGGATGTGGATGTATAAATGTGGATGTGGATGTGGATGCGGATGTATAAATGGGGATGTGGATGTGGATGTGGATGTATGAATGTGGATGCGGAAATGGATGTATGGATGTGGATGTGGATGTGGCAATGGATGTATGGATGTGGATGTGGAAGTGGATGTGGATGTGGATGTATGAATGTGGAAGTGGATGTATGGATGTGGATATGGATATGTATGTATGAAGGCAGATGTGGAAGTGGATGTATGGATGTGGAAGTACGAATGTGGATGTGTATGTGGAATAATGAATGCGAATGTGTATGTGAAATGATGTGACGTTCGATATGAGTGAATGGATGAGATGTGATGGCATGTGAATTGGGATGTGAATAAATGATATGTGATGTGAATGAATCCGATGTGATGAGATGGAAAATGATGTGATTGGATAAGAATGAGTACACATATGAATGGAATGTGGAATAAGTAATGTGGATTGATGAGGGATAATGTGGAAAGATGAGAGTTCATTATAGAAACTGTATTTGTAACCTGTTTGTAAATGATTGTTTTATGTCAAGAATGCTGGGGAAGCATTTTGACCGTCTTGTGATTAAGGTCGTGGAGACCTAACTGATAAAGTTGCAACTGCTGACGGAGAGTCAATGGAGGACATCTCGCATAGCAAGGTTGGCCGAGGTCTTGACTAGCCTTGGTTCGATTTAAATGGTAAGCTTCCGGTACGGTGGATGAGGGACCAAGGAAGCGGCCTATGAGTGAAGCGCTAGGTGACCTGCGAAGGATCCTAAAGGGTGCTGACCATACGGTGCTCGGGCTCTGGGTCGCCGAAGATACCCACACGTGCGTCGTGGAAGATATTGGAGCAAGGAGTAAGAGTTGTTTTCTGAAACCGAGTATGGATCTGGTTGATTGACCTTACTAGTCCTCAACTGATAAGTCCATAGCTCTCTTATATGGATCTGTTGGTTGATCTTGCTGATCTTTAACGAGGATTCCATCTTGATTTTTATAAGTGAATATTTGCCGAGTACTATCAGCTAGGAACTATCGAAAAGGCCCCTGAGTGAACAGGTGGTGAGCGTTCTAGTTGCCAATGATGCCACAGATACTCCGATAAAGTAATGATTGGAAATTAAGATTCAACTAGATACTTGGGAGTTTATGATCAGTAACACTATGATTTCATTAAATGACTGATTTAAATACATTGAATCTGGGAAAAAGGCAATTTCATATTGGGTGTGTAAGTGGTGTGACTGGAGTTAAATTTGCTTGAAAATCCGGCTAGGGGACCTGGAAACTCTTTTCCCTGGTACCCGAGACAAAACCTAACCAAATTCTAAATTGGATCCCATCACTACAGCGGTTGGGCGGTTGGCTGGACTGATGGATTTGTAAAATGAGATTCAATTTCTATTGTAGTACGCTAGATGAAGTAAATCCGAGATAGTAATTGTTCTATGGAAAAAAGAATCAACAGTGCCTCTCGATGGTGGGGAAAAAAGCGTTGATCTCTATGATCCAAGTGCAAGTTTATTCCTTGATCTGATCAAGTGACTTTAGGTTCGGTTGGATCAGTTTGGTCAGTAATGACCCTGACTACGTTAGAGTAAAATTTTATCCTGGAGGAATTGCCTGTGCTTTTCGGGCAAGGGAAGTTTTTCTAAGTTCGGTTTTGGAAGAATCGAGGAATTAGTCACCTGTCCGGATATCCGTGGTTGGGCGAGGCCCCGAGTGTAGGACCCTGCCCCGCGCAAGATGTGCTACTTCCACTGCTAACACCCAGAATCCGTTGCGTGGTGGGGACGGGGATCTTACAATCATAGCATCATATTCACTTCGCATTGCAGCCAACCAATTTTCTGATTTTTGTGCCTCATCAAATGAAAGAGGTTCTTCCTCTTCACACATACTAGACGTAGCCAAAGCATAACAACATGATGCATAAGAGGCATGCTAAAAACCTAAACGAGTACGACTAGACATAGGTGCATCAATTTTACTATCACGCAAGGTTTGCACTAGCCATTTAGGCATACCTCTAGCCTGCTCATTTTCAGCCCTATCCTCATAAATTACATCCTGTAAATCTGCATCAGAAATAGGCTGATCTATGATGTCATTTGAAATCTGCATAGGTTGAATATTTGCCACATTAGGACTTACATTTGAATTTCCACTTGTAAACAAAGGCAACAACGTATCAAATACATCCCGTGAGCTCACACTTGTCTCTTTGGTACATGATAACAAAGGCTGCACAGCATCTTCCACAAAAACAACATCTCGACTAATCAAGATACACTTTGACTGCAGATGATACAATCTGTAACCCTTGCTCTCAGCACTGTAACCAACAAAAATGCATTTGACAGCCTTATGATCCAATTTTCTACGTTGTTGCACAGGCACTAAAGCATAGGCCAAGCAACCAAAGACACCCAAGTGACCAATAAAAGGCTTCCTGCTATGCCAAGCTTCATATGGAGTAACAGACTGCAAGGCCTTAGTGGGACACCTGTTGAGTACATATGCAGCACACATGACAGCCTCAAGCCAAAACACATGTGGCAAAGCTTGGCTCTTGACCATACATCGTGCCATCTCCATAAGTGACCTGTTTTTCCTCTCAGCAACACCATTTTGCTGAGGGGTATACAGCACTGTACATTGGTGTTTAGATGACCAAAACGAGCATGCCATAGTTTTGCATCTGAAACTACCTTTTCATCAGAAACTGCATTTGCTGAATCTTCCACACACTTGTCATAAGAATTGAGCTTATACAGGCCACAAAACAAGGTGCCAGATGCAATAATCGTATCACCAGAAGTCAAATCATAAACAGTACATCTGTCATCCACAAATTTGACTACAAGTCCAAGTCTAGCAAGCGCAGAGAGACAGACAATAGATTCTTCTTTATCCCTAGCACATACAAAGCATCTAAAAGTGTGAAAGCGCTGCCATTTGTAGCAGTAAGCATAATTTTACCAACGCCCTTCACTGGGTGAGAAGCATTATTGGCACATGTGACAGTATTCCCATTAGGGACAGCCTCAAGACAAGTGAACATATCACGATGCAAGGTAATGTGCTTTGTAGCACCACTGTCAAAATACCATACATCAAAGTCAACAGAAACTGCCACAAACATGCATCATGTACAGATGGGTCATACTGGCAATACACGCTAAATGCCCATTCTGTATCCTGCACAACATTTGCAGAATCTGCAGTTGTAGAAGCATCCGCTATTGTGGCTGCATTTGACTCTTTCTTCTTTGTCTCTTTAGCCTTTAGCTTAGGGCAATTCTTAATGACATGATTAGTTGCCTTACAATAGTTTCACTTGATCTTTTTCTTGCCTTTATCAAGAGCCTTCTCAGACCTATTGTTGCTACCTGTGGAAGGAGAAGAGGTTGCAGGCCTACTAATAGGAGAAGAAACAGTGGAAGGGACTGCCTTACCACTTCTTCTCTGTTGGGTAGCAACAAATGCCTGATCAACTGCACGCTGCCTAGCCCTGTTTTGCCTGGTCAACTGCACGCTGCCTAGCCCTGTTTTGCCTGGTCAACGGCACGCTGCCTAGCCCTGTTTTGCCTAGTCAACTACACACTACCTAGCCCTGTTTTGCCTGGACTGTGCTTCTTGCAAGAGCTTGTTGACTAAAGTATCATACTTGACAACATCAGGTCTGTCCTCAGTATAACAAGTCTCCACGTGGAAGCAAAAGTCTGATATGACTCAGGTAAAGCATCAAGAGCAGTCCACACAAGAGAATGATCACAGGAATAATCTCACCTGCAGAAATCAACTGTTCCTTGAGATCTTTAATCTCAGCAAGAAAAACATTCATGTCATCATCTTCCTGCATAATCTTCGATTCTAGCTGGTAAGAGATTTTTGCCTCGTTACGACCTGCATACAAACCAGCTAGAATATCCCAAGCCTGTTTTGCTGTTTTAGCTGAATGAATATGTGGAGTGATGTTACGTTTGACAGAAAGTGCAATCAAGACATGAGCCTGCGCATCTTTACCATCCCAACGAGCTTGTTCAGCAATGGGTAAAACAGCAGCAACAGTAGAGCTGCTAGAACCTGCAACATCCTCAACAGATCCTACATCCACAGAACCTGGATGTATATCCATACCCTGCACAATGTTCCACACTCCTTTTGCAACCAAAACATGCTGCATCATGTATGCCCAAAGTGGGTAGTTGTTGTCTCCATCCAGTTTGTCATCAGCAGAGCAGACAACATGCGAAATACATCATTGCTGTTATCAGCCATGGCCACTGACTGAAACTGATGCAAAAGCTACCTGTAATGGAGCAAAGACTAAATAGAAAACAACTCGTGCTATGTAGCATGGTCCACAATGGAATACGTATGCCTGTTTTGCAGAAAACTGCACTGTCAAAATTTCTGCACAAAATGACGAAAACACCTGTACAGAACTTGTAATGCAAAAACGGAGCCCGAAACAACCTCAAATGCCATTTCTGGGAGCTTTCACGAGCGCTTGCAAGTCCCTATACTCTACATAGGGACCTGCAAGCGCTCGTGAAAGCTCACCTCAATCAGAGAACATGAGTCAGAGGGTGCTAGCGGCGGCGCCCTGGGAGGCCGATGCCTGCTCTGATACCAATTGTTGGAATTAGGGTTGCAGGAAAGCACACAAAGCTTGGAGAAGAAGAAGCAAGAATGCACACAACACACAGTGTATTAGATTGTGTCAATGTACAAAGATAAGTTAGCCCTAGGATAATGGGCGTATCTACAACCTTGTTGTGCATGTGTCTTTCTCCCTTGTGTGTTTCATATAGTTAAGTGAGGGGATAAGGTAAGTGGTGTGAGTGTGTGGGGTAATCAAGTAGCATAGGGGATTCCTATGTAGCTAGGATGAAGAGAGAGGCTAGAGAAAAAGGCTCAGTTATGCCAAGACCTATGTGCACTATAAATCATCCTTGACGGGTATAATTCCCAAAGCATAACCCACTAAGTTCTCTCATTCCCTTCCTTTGGTGTAGAATGAGTGTAGAGTGAGCAGTCCTAATAGTTCATCTACAATTAACAAAAAAATTGGTAATATTGGTGAAATGTACACAGAGGTCAAGGATATTCTGCTTTCTTGGTGGTATCAACAGTGTGCCTTTCCTGTTCTCCTACTCTTCCCCACACACCTATGGCTGCTCCTCAAGGGCCAAAAACCTTAGTCGAGTGTAAGTGAGGTTAACCATCCTTTAAAAGTGTTATCACTGAGGTTCCAAATGATCATGTACATAAGGTGGTTTCTCCCGATGTGCGACTTTTGAGGGCTCAACAAGGATGATGCTCGGTTGGTTCTTCCCACAACCGATGGTATAGCTAGTTTGTAGCAAATCACTTCCCCAATTGGCCAACCCTTAGGCTAGTAGTTCTTGGCCAACCCTTAGGCTAGCAGAAACTCTTGGCCACCTCCACACTGGGAAATTATTATGGTTTAATAATTCACAAGATTAATAATCTTACAATCATGTGGACTAGACCTCATCTCTGAGCACATTGGTGTCCCCTTTCCCAACTAGAAGAATTGGTAGAAGAGATTAGCCTCGGTGTGGTGGGGAGCCTGAGGAGTTCAATTGTCACCATTTTACTTGACCGATGGGCCTTGAAGGGGTGGTAGGCCAAGTGGAGTCATCGCAAAACCTTCTCCCCACAATCAAAGAGAGGTCCATGGCAACACATTGCAAGTTCAAGGAGGAATCTCTACTAGTGGAGGAGTTGCTCTCATCATGGCTAGAAGGGCTCATGGGAGATTTTCCTTTTGAGACAAGGCTAGTCCATGACCCCCTTTCTCTTCATGAGGTTTTAGCATGGGCCTTTCCTCTCTCTCTCTCTCTAAGAACTTACCTAGATGAGACTAAGGAACTAAATTTAGGCACTGAGGAGGATCCCTGACCAATCTTTGTAGTAGCTTGGGTGTGGGAGGACGCAGCCACCTTGGATCCCAACATCGAGAAGTTTTTGCATGAACTTATAAGGACCTCCCTGACATTGACCCTTGCATCAACATGCGAAAGATGTACCACTTAAGAAAGGAAGCCAACTAATGAGGAAGGGGATTGTTACAGATTGTTTGTTCGTCCCTCTATGGTTAATTGGGGACGTCGAATTACCACTATGTTCATAGTGGCCACTCCGTCTCAAACTTCTATTAATGAAGGAGTGATATGTGGAGTTAATCTGGTGGTATGGGACATTAGATTCATTTCATGTACTTACACCAAACACAGTTATGTCTTCTATCTTTTACCATCTTGTGTGTGTATGTGGAATGTGCCTTTGTGGTATGGGACTTAGACTCGTTTCACATATGTTCATTTGATTGGTTCATTGCATATATGCATTATTTGTTGATCAATTTTTTCCCCATTGGTTTTTCCATTCCAATCCCGACCTCATCCAACCTTACTTTAAACACAGGTCTGTTGATAACAATTATGGCTGTGGGGCAGGTTTTAAATGTGTCCTTTGGGACAAGACCTTTTGTTTTTTTCAACTGTGTGGCCGATTTTCTTCATGCTACTGCTATAGTTTGGCTTTGAACAATGTATTTCTTTTCAAGTCTTCATGTGCCTTTTAATCTGACATAAACTATGGTCTCAATGTTGCAAGATTATTGTGAGACCTAGAGGTTCCTACAACACATGTGACTAGATTTGGAATTGGACTTGAGATAGAACTATTGGTAACTTGTAGGGAGTTGAGCATACTTGACTGGAAATCTTTGTTGGCATCCCCTTGTTGTACATCATCTCCATGTTTGGAGCATTGTCAAATGCATCCACAAATGTCTAATGATAAAAGCTTTGGAGAGAGCCATCTTCTCCTTATCTATTTTACGTAATTGTAAGGCCGATTGAGTGACCTTAGTGGCAACTGAGTACAGGCACCTTCCTTGCCACCACCACAGATCCCAATACTCATCCTCAAGGAGATTGGTGTCCTCGCTTGCTAAATTGGTAGATGGTTGACGTATGATGTGGATGTTGAGGCCACCTATTGGAACAACTGCATGAGCTCCAAAAACTCTTTTTGTCTCTAATCCTCGTCCAGTCCTTCTCAACCTTGAAGCAGTCCTCAGCATATCTAGCAACCTTGACATTGCCTCGTTGTTGCTCCTGGTTAGCTTCGAACTCCAATTGCATCTGTTCAATCTCACAAGCCTGTTGGTTCTTGAATAGTTGCATCATTTGCATCATCTGAAGCATCATGGGGTCCATCTAGAGTGTGGTACCTACTACCTTGGTGTAAGTTAGTAACTGACAATTCCCCTAGACTAGAGACCTAAGAAGACTCCACTGAAACTAATGCCACTTCTTTGGTATTCATGGGTGAGACACTCTACCATTTTACCAATGTGTGCACAAACCATCCACTAGATTGGGTAAAAGGAGATATTCCAAGGAGCCCCTTTGGAGGGATTAGATAGCACACAAAGGCAGCATAAAAGGCACCACACTCCCTTGGGATTACCTTGGATGGAGCACATTAGCTGCAGCGCAAAGCACCAGACATCACCTTCCCTCATGCCCCAGGTGACCACCCATGCGGTAGCCGAGATCTATGAGATCCCAAGGAGGCACACCAAGTCCCCACCATAGAGGTGGACATATAGAGTCTATATGGTGGTTATGCCCCCTTCATCCCCATCCTGTCGAGATTGGCACTCCCTCCCGCCTAGCGTGCACCCCCCCTTCCTTCTTCATCTCTCCCCCCCCTTAGGTTGGCCCTGCCCGCCTGTGCCTTCTTCATCTCGCCCCCCTCCCGTTAGCCCTGCCCGTTAGTGATTAGCCTCTTTGCCTTCCTAGTTTCCATCTTGCCCCCTCCTGTTCATTCCTCTTGCATGCCCTCCCCTCTGCCCAATATGGTCTCCCCTCTGAGCCCATCCATTTCACCTTCACCTCGTATCTTCTCCGGCAGCCCCGCCTTCCTTGCCCCTTTGCTTGTCTACCCCACTCCCCCACGTCACCCCTTCCTCTTCAACCTCTCCTTTGTCAAGTGTGTGCAACTTTTGGATAGTTTTTTCCTGTGGCAAGTTTCCACATCTTCTAGTCTTCTCTCTTCCAAGAGGTCTCCATGGCAGCCACTCCGTCATCTCTTGACGACTAAAGCTGCCATCCGTGGACCCCTAGCTTCTCGCTTCAACAATTGCCTCCCTAGAGGCCTCCACCTTAGTCTGTAAGATTATGGTAGTCCCCCTAGTGCGTGGACAACTCAAGGATATTTTGCAGGCACGGGCGAACCTAGAAACATCATTGATATTCATCCTTTGGGGCGTGGATACTACCAATCAAGTTTGATTTACCTGCAGCATTGGACAAAGTCATACAGCTAAGCTTTGTCGCACTACGCACCACCCAGGCCTTCTTTACAAGGTGGTAGCACGACTTCGACCCATCTGACCCTCTAGCTGGTATCTGAAGCTTTCCCATGACAGTTTGCTTTCCTAGTCTCAAAAAGGAATACATTCCCCTCTTGCCAGTGTGATAGGTGATGTTATCGGGAGAGTGATGGAATCCCCTCCCACTGCCCCTTCAAGTCTAGCCCAAACAACAAGGATGCCCTCACTTCACGTCTGCATAGCCTCTCCCAAGTCAGTTTCTCATGTCATATCACCTCCTTACTGTTACAACCCCATGGATCTCCGAAATGCAAAACATGAGTGATTAGAAAAAACCCCTAGCTCACCTCCCAACCATAGGTTCTATGCTTTGAACCTAACTCCTACATATATATGCCAATCCTTTGGCAAGCCGCGATTCAAAGACATTCCCAATCTTGGAAATAAATAGGGGAAACTCAAACTACATCTAACAACTAACTCCATAATCTAGCTCACATTTCCACTCATAACTTTGCCATAGAAACTAGCTAAGCATAGCCCGTACATCTACCACATCAAATGTGTGGCTACTAATGACCTGGATATCTACCATATCAGAAGCTATGCAATCACCCCATGAACTAGGCATCCAACAATCCTGAGTTTTGGATAACTATCCCATTAAAAGCTAAAACATCTACCTTGGCAAAACCCTGTAAACCCACACATGTGATACATCGTAACATCCCATAGCACTAGGACATACCCCATATACGTCTTACAATCCATCACTCCTCTACTTGCAAGTCTTTCGAAAGATTTTCTAAGGTTACTAGCAATCTCTTCCGGCATACAAATTGACTCTTCTTGGGGGAATAAATCTATCCGAAAAACCTACTGATTTCAATATCAGTGAAACCTGGTCTGAATCTGGATCTCTACAAAACATATATGCACACGCTAAGATCCATCCAAACTGTCTCTACCAAGCAAAGAAGCTTCACCTCACATCTAGCAAAGCATAACCACTTTATCCAAAACATATAGACCCAATCATAGTTGCAAATATCAAGCAACAACATAAGATCATCTAATCCATAGTCTCATTTTTCCTTCCCTCATGTAATTGATTTGTCAAATTAACTGCTTTCCCTTAGTATAGGAATCCACCAAATATGAATATAGAAACCCTTTATGTAGGGGATCCTAGCATCCCATACCACCAGGATACACTCCATACAAGACCCCATTTAGACATAAGATTTGGTCAAGAGTGATCAATTCCTCCCCAATCCTGCCTTGACACAGCTAGACTCCCACCCTAAGGACACTGACTTTCAGGTTAGCCCACCACATCAATCTGCCCTATATGATATTCCCTCTTATTTCATCCCTCTACCATAAGTATAGAACACTCATTTATGGAAATCTTGCCCCAAATAAATCTCTCTCTAGAAATTCACTGGCCCAAATCATATCTACATAAGGTTGGCCAGATCCTGATTATGCTACCTCATATAAACCCTGTGGACTTGAGTTCAAAACTCGGGAGGATAGTCTCAAGGAATGCCACCTTTACCTAGATAGTACCATTTCTCAAAAGAAACCATAAATCCCATACGAAGCTACTAAACTCTCCCAAGGAACCAACCATAATACCCAGTTCCACCTTTGTCTCTATGCACCAAAAAGAAACTCAAGCCCCATCCAATAGATAAAATCCCTAGATAATCAAGTTCTATAAAAGAACCCCATCTCACATGCAATAAGTGATGGAACAAAGCTCATCTCGAAAGTTGAGATGAAACAAAGGTGCATCCAAAATGTGCCCATAAGAAACCTGCTACCATTACATCATGCAAGAACTCCACAATAAATGTCATCCAACATTTGCTATGATCCTGGGCTAGAGTACATATGTGAGCCAACGCATCTGGAAAATCAAGTATAGATCTACTATCAATGCTATGTATATCACACATCTCCATATCATGTGTCCCTCGAGTAACATCTCTGTACTAAAACCTAGTACTGATAAGATAAACCTAAATCTAGGACTATAAAGGGATCTCTACTCTATAGAACCCAAATCTGCACATTGTAGAAGTACCAATATAATCACTAGTAAACCTAGTGTACCTCAAGGAAAATATGGCACAACGGTCCATCCCCACCATGCTGACAACAATAGGTTATCCATGGTCAAAGAGAAATCTCCTCAATGTAATCTTCTCAACAAAAGTCAAGACATGCTTCCCTCGTGAGTCAAACTCAGCCAAAAATAACTACCCACATGAAGCTACACTGAATGCCCAGCTTAAAGCTAGAAACTCTCTATCAAAAAGATGATTGAATAAACCCTCCCTAAGATCTTGTGCACTACCTTGATCAAATACATGATCTAAGGTTAGTGTTGGTAACTCAAAATAGGCAAGATCAATGATCGTACACTCGGCTATGACACACACAGATTGCAATAAAAGAAAATGCCTGATGGAATTCCTTTGTCAAGGCTTCTCAATTGGCGTCTATCTATCGAGGACTAACCAATGTTATTCCTGGGTACACAAAGGAACTATCAATCATGACAACTATGCCATCAAAATAAAATTAGATAAGTGTATAGTATACATAGCACTTTGCGAGTAATGCTATCGATCCTTCGCATTCTCTCTTGGTACACAACACTAGGTAGCCTACAATCACTAGGATCCCCACAAAAGACGTGGGTTCCCCCTTTGCAACACAGGGGTCACATAATAAATACCAAAGTACATTTGCATTCAAGAGTTCATCAAAACAAACTCAAGGTTTCCCCAAGTCAATGGTATCTACAACAAATTCTTCTCTACATGTCGAGGTTGTTTCCCAGAAGGAAATCACCCTTCTACAACTGGACCCACTCAAATATCCAGAACAATAATATGTTAGATATCATGATACCAAGGCACTTGTCTCCAAGGTGTGTATCTCCATTTGAACCTCCCAAGAGATCAACCACTTTTGGGTCTCCTCAAATCACCCCTACAATGGTCCAGATCTACTCCTTCAGATCGGTCTACCACACAAGACTCGGTAATCAAGAATAATTATAGTCCAAGTTGTTTAGCCAAGGCATTACGAGTGCATACAAATTAAGAAGCTATCAAGAAATCTGCTTCTTGCTACATACTCAAACAACTCTCCCTCCACCTATGTCTTCTCCTCGTGGGTGTGAAGACGATAACCCTCTAATGGAGGGGAAAGAGCCATTAGGTATCTAGAAGAAATCATGAAGGGAAACTCAAATTGTTCTACTCTAAGATGGAAATCTACTTGGATCAAGTCACTCCTCAAACAACCACCTCATAAAGTATGATGGCAAAGGGTTAATGCCTTGCACAATGAGGTAAGGGTTTAGTGGGGCAGGGAAGCACAATATATGGGTTTGATGGGGCAGGGAAGCATAATATATCCTATAGAAGCAAGCTTCCCCATTGGCGTATGCTATAAAAGCATAATGTCTGCCAATGGCTGCTTTTCCCGTGTCTGCTCCTTCTCACCCACAGATACCTGAGAGGTGAAAGAAGGTGCCATAGGAAACAAGTGCTCCTATCTTGACCATAACTACCGAGCCCAAGTGCCTATTTCACTCTCAAAAGGCCATCTACTGGTCATGCTACTCCCTGATCTTTCTGACCATGGATAGGGAGAAAAGGGTTTCTTTTGTTGCTCGATTCTGGATTTTTAGGAAAGCAAAAGGGGAAAGTCGCATTAAAACTTGTGAAAAATTCTGATATCTATGCATGAAATACTTACCTAGCGTTCTGTGTTCAAAAAGCACAGTGCAAGCTTTGCTCTTCACAATTTTGTTCCATGCAGACAACCAGTAAAAGTCTTTTGTATGGTCCTCTTGAGTGTAGAAGGTATGCGTTTATAACTTCTAATGTGTGCTTTTTCGTTTAAAAAAAACAGCCCTCTGTTTTTGGGTTAAAAACAGACCATTTATAATAGAAAAGTTGGACGCCCCTCGTAATATGCCAAAAAACACATGCATAGCTTAAAAAAGTTGATGCCCTCTTTTAACTCCAAAAAAACACCCTTGGAGGCCACTTTTAGCGCACCTCCCCTTTGCTCACACATGCATGGACATATGTAGCTAGTGTACGAAAAACACCCAAGTACAGTGTAATTGCACCTTCAAAGTTTTAAAAATATCTTCAAAATTAAAATTTAAAAGTATAAATACCTGAGTGGTTATAGACCAAAAACCTTCAAATTTTTAAAAAATCTTTATTAATAATTTAGGTGAAGGTTTTGTAAGTTTTTTTTTTAACCAACAAGCGCAAGAATTAATTAAGAGAGACAAAATTTACACAGTCTGGCTGGGAAACAGCCCAACACAAATAACAATTACAAAACTCATTATCTCAAATCTTCAATCCTAGATTGCAAAGTATATAAAAAGTGAAAGGCCTCCTCCTTCTTCATTTGAAGCGCACATTGCTGAGCTTGTGACGGATTACTTGATTGCAGTGAGGGTTCTCCAAGTACTGCATCTTGTGTGGTATACAATCTCATCTGAACCAGGTGGATGTCATGGATCTGCACATAAAAATCAGCAAACAACATTCTCAGATTTGGAATCTGGTAAGCAGCCTCAAAAGCAGTCGCACATCTATCTCTCCAAATTAACCAGAGGAATTCAGCTCTAACACCGGCCGAGCAACGAGAGAGCACCCCAACCGAGTCCCCAAGAAGGAGTTGTTTAGCAGATGGCAGGCAACCCAGAGTAGCCCAAATCGGAGATAGAATGTCAACAGATCTCTGACAGTTTCTGAATAGATGCCCAATATCTTCTATGCAAAGTTTACATCTAACACAAATCCCATCTGAGATTCCACATTTCCTACATTTGTCACCTGTTCAGATGGCTTTATGCATAATCAACCACATTAACACAGATTTCTTAGGCTGAATCTCTTTAGACCAAAGTGAGCTGAATTTGAAGTTCCATTCGCGTCTATCATAGAGGAGTGCCCATCTTTTATTGAGAATCACATGAACAGGGGTAGATAGAGCAGTTGGGACACGGGGGGTGACAGAACGCTATGCCTCCTCTCCAACATAGACCTTTGAGAGAGATGGGCTCGGAGACTGAAATCTGCCAGGCAACTTCTTCAGAAAAGATGCTAATACATTCTTGCACCAGCCTCACTTCCCATGGGAGGAGAGCAAATTTTAACATCAGCTCATCATTAGTCATCCACCTATGGGAGGGAAGGTGCCACACGTCAGCCCACACTTTGATTCCTTTTTTGTGAATACGTAATGCTGTACGTATTGAGATGCTGGACACCGGAGGCACTGGACTAAGAGGAAACCACAGCGAGTCGGAGGCTCTGATAGCAAAACTGTGTCTGCTTTCCCACACAACTCCTACTTTGTCACGATACTTGTTCCAGGCTTTCCATAAAGAGCGAAGCAGATCAGAACCTTTAGGTTTGATGGATTCATGACCTATCAAGATGGTAATCCAAGGCAAATCCTTCCATCCTGAGAAGTTTTCCAAGGAGAATCGGTCAGAGTTCCTGAATAGCAAACGGGAAGAATAATCCTCAGGGTGAGAGACAGCTCTAATAATAGCCTTAACATCAAGACGGTCAGCCCTAGCAAGAATATCTACTACTCCCAAACCCCCTTCGTCCTTGGAAAGGCAACAGAACTCCCATTTGACTTTGGCCGCTCCTCTCTTGAAACGTCTCCTGTCCAAAGAAAGTTCCTACACAACTTTTCAATTTCCTTCCAGCAGGAGAGGAAGAAAAGGACGTAAGCAACTAAGAAATGATTGATTACCAGCACTCTGCCTGCTAACGAAAGCTACATACCCACCCATCTATTCAGCTTACCCCTGAATTTTTCAACTACCCAGTCCCACCTTTGTTTCAGGGTAACTTTGAAGCCCATAGGAATGCCCAGTAACCGAAAGATTTCACCATCCCTAATGCTCTGACAACCCTGCTGAGTCAGCCACAAAGGGAGATTTCCTTCAACAGAGAACACGCCACTTTTGTATGATTAACCCTTGAGCCAGAAGCTAGACAGAAGGTGTCCAGCACCGTCCAGAAGGTCAGGAGAGAATTCTGATCATTGATCAAGGCGGTGTCATCCGCAAACTGAGATAGAATCTGCACACCATTTGAGCTCGGAAAGGGAATGCCTTGAATTAGCCCCAGTCTCTGGGATCTTTACACCATACAATTCAAGCTATCCACAGCTATCACAAACAGCAGAGGAGCAAGGGGACAGCCCTGTCTGACCGACCTGGCCAGGGGGAAAGCATCTGACATTGAATTGTTAAGTGCCACTCTAGCTGAAGCGTTGCCAAAAAGGGTCTTAACAAACTGGATCAAACCCCATCTTCTCCAGACTGAGTAATACAAAACTCCACTCCAGCCTGTCATATGCTTTGTCAAAATCAACTTTGGCAAAAATAAAGTCTATACCTTTCTCCTGAGCATATTCTACTCCTTCCCAAATTGAGATTACAGCTTCAATAAGTCTTCTTCCACGAATGAACCCTTTTCGCTCAACTGAGATATGTTTCATTAAGCTGGGAGTGATCCTGCAGGCTATCACTTTGGCGAGCACTTTGTATACAGAGTTCAGCATAGTCAGAGGCCTCCAATTCTCAAGGAGATCCTTAGGACCACGTTTGTGAATAAGTTTTATCACTCCCGTATTAATAATAGTGGGCAGGGTAGAGTACTTCACCGATTCTTCCCAGACCTTCTGAATGAAAGGGGCAATCCAATCTTTAAATGCAAGGAAGAACTCACCAGGCATACCATCCAATCCAGGAGTTTTGTTAGGTTTCAAACACTCTATGGCCATCTTAATTTCTGAGATTGAAATAGGAACATCAAGTTGCCTTGCCAGCTCTGCAGAGATGACCTTATATCTAGCCTCCCAGACAGTGTCACGTGCTTTAGCCTTCAGCTCACTGGGCTCTTCAGGTGAACTAAAGAGCTTTTGAAAGTGATTACGGACCAGCACACAGTTTTCCTCCTCAGTCCTAGCCGTGCCATCATCTGTGGACAGCAAGGGTACAAGATCCCTCACTTGTTTTTTCCTCAGTATCTTGAACATTTCTTTAGACTGGCGGTCTATCTTTCTAGCCCACCACTCTCTAAAGAACACCGTGGCATGCTTGAAGGCTAGTTCCTCCTCAGATCTAATATGGGCCCTTAGCTTTGTGATCACTTCTTGTTCCTCAGCTGCAACATTGCTCTTGGCTTCAAGTTCCATAAGCTGGAGATAGAAAGATTCTCTCCTTTTCCTCCTAATGATAGTCACCTCTTTCCTAAAACCAATGAGAGCTTTTTGTGACTCCCTCAGAGCTTGAGACCAGGCCACGACAGGGGAGTGAGCTTTGCTGAATGCTCTCACCCAGATCCTCTTGAGTTCATTTTGCACCACCTTAAGATGGAAGAGGGAAGCGTCAGTGTGAAACCATGAGTTTCTAACTTTAGTGGCTTTGTCATCCACGGTGACTACTAGGGGATAATGATCCGACAAACAGGAGGAGAATTTAGGTTTGGACTTGACTCTGGAGTATAAGTTGGCTAGATCCGAGGAGATGTAGCATCTGTCTAGTCTTGCCTTCCTGGCATTATCGCCAGAGGAGTAATTCTACCAAGTGAACTCAGATTCCTCTCCTACATCCCACAAAGAAAAGAGCTCTTTGACTTGGTCCCACCTCTCTTTCTCTAAACCTTTGATTATTTGTCCCAGGCCTTTGTACCATGTTGAAATCTCCTACAATGACTACTGGTCCATCCATTGCCCTAAGCTCCCTCCACAAATTGGCTCTGTCAGCAGCAGCACCCCCTGCATAGACAGAGCAAATCTGAAACTTAACTGGTTTATCTATCTTGACTGAAATCCAGTTAGAACCCCCAACAACCGAGTTAAGGGAGACATCCCAGTTAGTAGGTACACCTAGGACAGCACCTCCAGAGCCTCTAGAATGCGATGAAGAGAACCATCTGTGATTCTCAGAGACCTCCTTAAGACGGTTAGATAGATCGATGCCAATGGTTTTGACTTCCTGGAGAGCTATTATCTCAGAATGGTTAGAGCGGAACCACTGATTCAGCTTCCTGGCTTTGATGGGGTCAGAAAGCCCCTTGATGTTCCACGAGGTAATCCTCATTTATGGGACTTCTTATTGGATTTCTTGGAGTGAACTCTGATGGCGACGCTTGTGAAGCAGATTGCATAGGTCTTTTGTGATCTTTGTGAATCTCCATAGGAGTGGACAGCCCAGCCTCCTCCAGCTGAGCTTCCTTGCCTTTTAAAGCAGAGGTGTCTCCCGACAGCAAATTAGGGTTCATTTCTCGCATTACAGTTTGATCGTTTTCATTGACCTGATCTTCCAGAGATTTGCCCATCTCTGCTTCTTCATCAGAGCCCGAGAGAAGAGACTCATCAACTTCCGAATCAACCCACTCCGGCAGAGAAGCAAGGAGGGCAAACTTGTTCACAGATTTGGCCCTAGTCTTAGACACATCCTGCCAGGATTCTTTGGAAGCCCTCTTAGGGAGGGTGGCCCTAGCGGCTTTAGGGGCTTGCTGAAGCGGGGTGGCATCAGGGGAAGCACGGGAAGGGGCGTTGACAGAGGTAAGTCGAGGACAGTTTCTGACGAAGTGCCCAGTGGCACCACAGTGAAAACAGGCAGAAGGGAGGTACTTATACACTATGGCTTGCTCAAAATGATCACCATCGTCGATGAAGATATCAATCGCTGAGGGGAGATCCAGCGAAATGTCCATTTCTATGAGAACTTGAGGGTGCCAAGAAGGCACATAATCAGAACGGGGTTTCCCTCCCAGGACTTTCCCCAGTTTCGATCCAATGACTCCTAGGTGATTATGGTAGTGGAGGGGCAGATTAGGGAACTCAACCCAGACAGGGTAGTTAACCGAGGCAGAAGCTTCAGGATTGAAATCTTTGTTCCATCGAAAAAGGCTGAGGGGGGAATTGCGGATGAGCCACTGGGCTCTGCTGAGGACATCAAACGCCATGTGCAGGAGCTTGAAAACGAACAGATAGTGATTTTTGGGGAGGGCCTGTATGGTTTCCACTTCAGTGATTCCCACCATGAGGCTTGAAAGCGGCTTCCATGGGCGGACCATGGAAGGCTTCGTGCGATGCCTGAGCAGGAGACGGGAAGCGCGACGGAGAAGGAGCCGCCCCGTAGAGTTTGGCTGGACGAGGAGCGTTGAACTGAAGAAGAGTAGGTGCATGCATATGCCACGCGTTAGGCTGAGGGCAGCCTGACGCGGCGGCCATGCACACAACCTCGGCCCCGGAGAGACTAATGATGGACTGGAGTTGAACTGACGTTGAGTGCTTCTGTTAATCCACTGTTAATCCTCTGCAAAGCGCAGATTAACAACCGCTAATCTCGCTCATTGAGTTCTGGGAGTCCATGGTGGAAATCTCAACGACCGATTGGTTTTGTAAGTTTTGGGAAAATAAAATTTTTCGAGCACTCATGTGCTTTTTTTTGTACCCACCAAAATTAGTCATCCTTCTCACTCTGCAGGCCGTGCGTGCGCCCTGATTAGGCCCTCCTCCCGGTGCGAGGCTTGGCTGTCCTACACAGCCGTGTGTGTATGCCTTGCTTTGCACAGCTACCGGACAGCTTCACTGCCTTATGCACAAGCTGGAAAAACATCCCTCAAAAGCTCTCTTTCACCCTCTACACCTACATGCGAACACACATGTAACAGGTACGTGAGCACAAAACTCAGCCAGACGGGAGAAAAAATCAGAGATAAATTAGGGTTTTTCCATGGGGTTTTCCTTCTGCATAACCTCTACATGCATGACCTCCCCTCTCTCAGAATCCCTGCTTCCTCGTAATTCTAGGGCTCCCCTAACCTTGCCGGATTAGGATACTTATCCCCAGAATTAGTACTAGGTATGTAACACTTGCCTCCATGGAACTCCTATTTTACAAAGAGTGGAGTACTCGGGCAACCCCGGCTAATTTGCCATTGCTTCATTTGCCAGTAGCAAATGGGACATCTTGCTAGAGCTTGTCCACGCCCTCAGCCCAAGAGGGCTCCCCTAGTTGCCCTGGGGGGTCCGGCCCCTAGGACTCAGAGCACTAGGTCTCGACCCCTAAGGATCCTTGTGCAAGGGAGTGGCAGATCGCCAGTTCATGACAGAACCATCGTTGGGCTTCCAAAGCAGAGTGGCGCCGCTAGGCACGCCAGTTTGGCAAGCCACAGGAGGATACGATTTTGTCAGAGAACCGTTACAATCACTTACCTCAACAACGTTCAGACGGTGCTGCTCCCCCCCCTCCCCTTCCCCTCCCCCCCCCCCCCCCCCCTCCCTCCTTGTTTTTAGAGATCGTTGCATCATCATGATCGTACTCCAAGCATCCGGATTCCCACGAGGCCCTTTGACCGTACAGACTCTCCGGTGGGCCCGACCTCGCCGCCCCTGCCCCCAACCCTCACAAGTGAGCCCTTCTTCCTCGAAGCTCCCTCCTCAGCCCTCATCCCCAACCCCCCCCCCCCCCCCCCCCCTCTTTCACCACCCGCCTTGCCAAAACACTCCCGCCGCCCAAGCTTGACCTGGAGAGGAGTAAGCAAGCTAGCTCGGTTCGTCGGTTGATCCACCGTTTCTTGGAGCTGGTAGCGATGACCATCGTGGCCTCTTCGGTGGGTGCTCTCCCACCGAAGTCACTAGCCCTCGCGCCCCCCCGCCCCAACTTCCCCGGGTTTTGAGGCAGCTAGTTGACTATAGCTTCTTCCGATGCCTTCTCGTCGAGGGAGCGGGCATCTTTGATGAGATGGTGGTCCCCATTCGCATATGTGTGGTTTTGCATCACTCCAAGCCTTCCACCCGAGAGAGTGGGACGATGATTTCTCTGAGTGCAGCAATGGGGATGGATTGGCGCATGGAGTCGGTGTTTGCTACTATTCACGGATAGGCCATAGAGCACTCTCACCATATGCATAGTCTGTGTATCATCGACATGCTCACCCACTTTTGGCCATTGGCTCAAATGGAGGTGGGTGGCTTTGGCCATAAGGATTTGGGAGGGGAGCTATCTGACACGGCTTCGCCCCAAGAAAAATAGTCATTACTCTCCGCCCAAACCCATGCCCAAGACTCTTCGAGTGGAGGGTAGTTCCAACAGTTCTACCTCCCACTGATCTTAGTTATGTGGATTATCTCATGGAATAGGTGCACACACATATTATGATCCATTTGAGTCGATGCATTAGTGATTGATAGCGGAGTTTTTCTAGGCCATTCTCTAGAGTGTTCTTCCTATAGGCTATCGGAGGATACTCAATGACCTGCAGTGTTTCTTCATGGACATTTGACAAACGAAAAGTGATGGATCAGGCGAGAGCATCAGCAGGTTTCTTTGCAGGTCTTTGTGTGGATATCGAGGATGTGTGCACCAATTTCTTAGGGTGGAAGCATTGTAAGGTGGCTTGGTTTTTGTGACATAGAGCGAGAACAAAATGTGAGCCTTCGCACTAGATGCAAAGTGGTCTCAAAGTGTTCACGACCTTGGGACCTCATAGTAACAAGAAACGACCGTTTCCTAGCCAAAAGTTGAGGAAACTCCATTTCTAGGGAGGAGCATTTCCATTTCCATTTCCCCATTCCCTAATCTCACTTGAGAAATTTCCCACGATAAGTTTTCATAATTTTCCTTACTCTCTCTATTGGATTATGTTCTATTCCAAGTTTCTCCAATACTTCTCTCAACATTTGTCATCATTTCTTTTTACATCCACTATATAATGTTAATGATATGTTGTTTCCTAGTTTGGAGTTATTTCCGTTGCAAAGGCATCATCCATTTCCGTTGCCGTTTCCATTGCATGCAACTAAGTCTTGGATACCTTGGATGAACTAAGTCTAGGCACGAGTGATCTACAACAAAACACATGCACACTATCAAACAACCTGTCCTCAACCTAGAAATCCTCATTGCATTGCAGATTCCTATGCCAACACATAATGCATGGTTTGTGTTTGAAAGGTAGCCCTTCCTTCAAGCACCCACCAGAGAGTGTCTATACCAAAACGATGTGCATCCTCAAAAGAATTTTTAAATAAAAAGAAATCTTACTGATGCCTTACAGGGGTCTATGAGACCATGGTAGTGTACATCAATGGTGCCACTAATCATGCAAAAATGGCACATGACATTATGCTGCAGTCATCTTATCCACATCCCAAATCTCCCAACATAAAATCATTCACAAAATTAAGGATGCATAAAAAGTTTCAAACGCTTCAGTTAAAAACATGAACCTGCATAGATAACTGCCCAAGTGTATAATGTATAAATGTTCCAAAGATTACTTAGTGTAAAAATGTTACAAAAATACTTGCACAGATCATGATAACCTGCTTATATATATTCAAGCAAAGCTTAAAAGCCTTGCTGCCACTGTCATAACATGTAACAATACCCAAACACTCAAGTGTTGGCAC
Source organism: Cibotium barometz (assembly GCF_041138505.1). Taxonomy (NCBI): domain Eukaryota; kingdom Viridiplantae; phylum Streptophyta; class Polypodiopsida; order Cyatheales; family Cibotiaceae; genus Cibotium; species Cibotium barometz. Next base: position 31,919,929 of record NC_141076.1, on the reverse strand, counting down.
GTTATGATTTTAACCCAACTACAATTGTATAATGTAAGATACAGCACATGATCAATGTTGCCATCAATCCAGCAATGAAAGGCAGCCAAATACAGCAAATAATGTGGTCTCCAACAAAATACAGCACATAAGGAGATGAGGGTTCACCTAGGTGGTTGCATCTAGCCGAGGTTCAAACCAAAGTCCCCTCACCGAGATATCTTCCCTTTGTATCTTGTGCCTTGTGAGGGGGCTTCTGGGTAGCTGGTAGTAGGACTTTGAAGCCGAGCTGTAGTGTCCATTGCCCTTCGAGTGCATGAAATAAACATGGCTTCCATTATGTGGCATTATTACACATATAGATGCAAAGCGCCCAACACAAATTACACTGCCCGTCACTGCAGACACATGGCTTGATCTCCATGTCCTTGAGATCGCATCAAACTTGTTAATATACACATTTTTTATACCTCGGTGAGGTGTGACCATGGCCAATTGACCCTTGCGATCAAATAGGTATGAATCATCTAAAATTGAATTATAATCTTGTTGATGACCGTAACAAAGCCGTTGCAAATGTAAGATCCTTGCCAATGCATCTGTTGGATAAGGAGAAGGACTCCAGATTCCTCGATCCGTATCATAAGCCCACATACGCTGATTTGTAGAGAGACAATAGAGGATCCCTCCAGAAACTGTGGCATCCCATAGGTTTCCACCATACAATTCTTCTGGGACATGAAGAGTCTCTCTCCAATCACCAGTCTTTCCATAAAAAACAAGCACTGAGCCACTGAATCCAATCCCAGCAGGTGTACTCGAAACCAATGCAATGACCTTGTAAAAATTTGATTCATGATCTACATCCATTAAAACAAGATCTGGCTGTAAAGGGATGGAGGGCAATCTTTTCCAATCCTTAGTCAATGGGTTACACACAAAAATCATGTAGCCTTCTTCCGTCAGTCGCCCCAGGCAAACCAAGCCACCTGATGTGGCCAAAATGGTGGCAGTCTCAGGGAGAAAGAAGAAATTCAGATGAAACCACTGGCAACCCTCAAGGTCATAAGCCCATGACTGGTTGTACATGTGCTTCTGGAATTCAAGTAGCCATGGCATCCGTAGAGGCCGCAGCTTGCAGAAGGATAGGAAGAGCGGGGACCATATGATTGACCGCCATCTCTGGCAAACCGCTCGTGCTAGATAGATGCTCGAGAATGGAAGCAGTGCTAGAATCTTGGTGACCAACTCTTCTGGAGCACGGTCCCAATCCCAATGGCTGTGATATCCATCAGCCACCACAGTGGAAGTGGAGGCAGAACATGTAGCATGGCATGTGATGGTGGTTTCACCTTCGCATCTGTAATCTGTGCCCGCAAGCTGAATTGGAGAATTCATGATGTATCCTGGGCAAACCCCCAGATAACTAATGCAAACTGCACCCTGGTTTGACAACTGTAACCTTCGCAGCAAGCACTAATCTGCGAAACCCTAATTTCAAAACTGTAGGCTTGCCCAAATCTAAACCTGCAAGCTGATCCGAAGCTGTGAGCTGAAAACCCTAAGCCCTAATCCAGAACTGTGAGCTGCAAACCTTTGCCTTAAAACTGTAAACCCCGATCCGAGACCGTAATCTGCTAACAATAAAACGCAACTGCTAACCGCAAGCAATCCAAAACTGTAACGATGCAAACCTTGATCCTGGGTACCTAAGTGGAGGCTTTTGCCTTGCCTGGGAATTGGAGACACATACCCTACCTGAAGGCTGAGAGCTTGCCCAAATGCTGCTGTCTTTACTGTGCTGAGGCTCTGATGGAGCGATGGCTGATAGAGAAACCTTAGTGTACAAAACGAGGAGCGGGGTAATGAAGCTCTCCTACTGTGCAGAGAAACTCGGACACTGCGGAAAGCTAGGATCTGCAGGGCTGTGAATGAACAAACGGGCTTAGGGTTTTTCAACAGGAGAGGGACTCCTCCTACCGTGAAGACCAAGTTGCAGCAGACTGGAAATGTTGGGACATGACATTGACATGACAGATACTCCCTTGACATTTTGCGACACGATAGGGGCCACTGTTTTATTTTTATTTATTTTTTAGTTCCTCTAATATTGAATACAATGCCAAATTTTTTTCTCTCTCTCTCTCTCTACCCACCTGGGTTCAAGTCTCTCCGTCGATTGGTCTCTCTAGATCAATAAGTCGACATTAAGCAGTTCTCGTCTCTTGTGGGCAATTTGCACTACCTTTCTATCACCCAAGTGTGGTAGATTGGCTAGTGTAATTGCCCTTGGGATGACATGTACCCACCTAGGTTCAAGTCTCTCCATCAATTGGTCTCTCTAGATCAATAAGTCGACGTTAAGCAGCTCTCGTCTCTCTCTCTCTCTCTCTCTCTCTCTCTCTCACACACACACACACACAAAGAAGTTAGGGTAGATTCACACGGTGCCTAAGTTTGGCTACTCAAGCCATTTGGAAACTTTGCCCAATAGCTCCTGCTCGAACCACTCGGATAAAGAGTCCAGTATGCCAACAATTATCAATGTGCCTATTTGCCCACCCCTCTCTTAGGGCTTTTAAGGATGAGAGCTAGTGTGTGCATGCAATGGGTGCAGCATGTTGGTCATTGTAACCCCCAAAACCTTTTAAGTAGAAGGAACAAGCAGTAGGAGCTTTTGCAATGTTAGAGCTACAGAGTATGTCCCCTAGCTCTCACGGCCGGGCTTACTCTCTACATCCAATTCAGAGAGTGCATATAAGGCCAAGCATCTATTTTGGAAGCACTGCCAATTGGGGAAGGTTCCAAAAAACATGCGCCTTCCCAAGCTCATCACATAGATAAGAAGTAGGTATTCACCCCACGCCGTCAACTTGAAGGATATTAGAAAGAAGAAAATTCAAAAGCAAGACATCATTTTCATGTGTGTGGAATGAGGGCCCAAGGATCTTAATGCATTTAAGGTTATTATGAAGTAAATGTGGGTAACATAAACATAAGAATGGGGAAGGCAAAGTTAGTCAAAATTTGATTGAAATGTTAAAAAAATAAAAAGATTTTATATAAAGGAGCCACTCTCAAGCATCAACATCATAATAATGCCTCCGTATAGCCTATTAATGATAAAAATACCCATCATTGTGCATGCTTTCCCTAATGGACCACCTAAAGATAAGCCACTCAAGGTCTCCACATACATCCATATAAGCCACCCAAGGTCATACATATACATACATGTATATGTATGTATGTATGTATGTATGCATGCATGTATGTATATATGCCACTCAAGTTCTCCAAGTTACACACACACACATGTATGTATGTATGTATGTACATACGTACGTATGTATGTGTGTGTATGTATGTATGTATGTATGTATGTACATACGTACGTATGTATGTGTGTGTATGTATGTATGTATGTATGTATGTATGCATACATACACATATATATCTATGTATATGCATATATATGTGTAGGTATACATACACATATATATATGTATGAGGAAGGCAAAGTAGTCACAAGTAGATTGAAATGTTATAAAAACAAAAAGGTTTATATAAAGGAGCCACTCTTAAGCATCAACATCATAAAAATGCCTCCACACAACCTATAAATGAGAATAAAATACCCATCATTGTGCATGCTTCCCCTAACGGACAACCTAAAGATAAGCCACTAAAGCTCTTCAAGTTAATTACAAATTGAAAAAAACTAGTTATTGTTTGAATCTTCATCAAGAGACGCTAAAGGCTTTTATAGAAGACAAAAAAGCCTAAAGATATATATACACACACACACATACATACATACATGTGTGTGTATACATGTATGAATGTATGTATATATGTATGTATGTATGTATATAACATAACCTATGTATGTATATACACATATGCATGCATGCATACATACATATATACATGCATACTTACATATGTATGTATGCATGCATGTACATACATATGTAAGTATACATGTATGTATGTATGTATGTTCATGCATGCATACATACATACACACATACATATATATACATACATACATATACATATATGTGTGTGTGTATGTGTATAAATATATGTGTGTGTGTGTATGTGTGTGTGTGTGTGTGTGTGTATAGAGATACACACACACACACACACACATGTATATGTATGTATGTATGTATACATACATATATACATATATACATACATGCATAAATACATACATACATATATACATACATGCATACATATATACATACATACATACATGCATAAATACATACATACATACATACATACATATATACATACATGCATAAATACATACATACATACATGTATGTATGTATGTATATGTATGTATGCATATATATATATATATGTATGTATGCATATATATATATATATGTATGTATGTATGTATATATACATACATATACATACATACATATACGTACATACATACATACATACAAACATATAAATATATATATACATACATACACACACACATATATATGCATACATACATACATGCATGCATACATACATATATACATACATACATACATATATACATGTATATATGTGTGTGTGTGTGTGTGTGTGTGTATGTATGAATGTATATGTGTACATGCATACATACATACATACACATATACATATGTATATACATACATACATATATATACATATGTATATATACACATATATACATATATACATACATACGTATATGCACACACACACGCACACGCACATATACGCACAAATTAGTTATTGTTTGAGTCCTTATCAAGAGATGCTAAAGGCTTTTGTAGACAAAAGCGACCTTATCCAAAACCTTTTATGACCTTGATACATTTGCAACTTCATAATATATCAATCAGGGACGGCTTCAAAAAATTAAGAGCAACATGTGACACCTCATTTTACTCCTTATATATTCTCTTCATATTTTTGTGTGGTGACGTTGTTAGATTAGAATCAGTTTTCTAGAAGTTTTGTTGAAGGAGAAACTTGTAATAGTAGAATCTACAATTTCCTGTCTTTGCCATTTATTGAATCCCTTTTTAAATCCTTTGCTTTTAGACTTGGTGATATGTAGAATTGCTAAGTTTTAGAAACGGGGAGTAGAGTATTCTATGTTCATAGATCATTTTGATCACCGAAGCAAAGGCCTGAAGAAACAAAGCAAACAATCATTCAAGAAGGAATGTTAAGTTTCTCTATTGTCAGAAATGAGTATACACGTGCGGATTCAAGGAAAGTGTACGTGTACCAACTCAAGGTAATGCTTATGTCTTAGTGGAAGCTATACCAATTCAAGAAGAAGGGTATGCGAGATTGGTCGAATAGAATGAGTACAAAGGAAAGGTATGTTAGTAGAGTAAGAAAAGAGTACATGTACCCAATTCAAAAGGAAAGGAATGTTAAGTGTCAATAAAAAGTATGCACACTGATCTAGTATGAAGGATAAGAAGTCTCTTTCAATATATATGCATGGTCTCGATCCAAAAGGAACGAAACGTATGTGTACCAATTTGCTAAAAGAAGGGGTATGTATATTCAAAGATGGGTACATGACCAAGAACGCATATGTCATGCATGTATACAACAATTAATGTGCTTCCAAAGTCAAGAGACACCATTTATGAGGTAGGCCCTATATTAGAATTAACACCATTTGTGTGCTTCCAAAGCCAAGGGACACCATTTATGAGGTAGGCCCTATATTAGAATTAACACCATTTGTGTGCTTCCAAAGCCAAGAGACACCATTTATGAGGTAGACACTAGATTAGAATTGACACCATTATGTACACATGGAGGAGTGGACAAACTCTTCAACCAAATCTCTAATTACATGGAGTCGTCATCTCAATCAGATGAAGAAAGGCTACCTTCACTCATGGAACAAAAGAACTTGTAAGCATAAGCCAAAGAAAATTTAGCACCAAGTTACATTAGCTACACTATGTTGAAACAATTAATGCATACTAAACATTACATCTTTCAAAATGAGAGAGAATTGAGAAACGACTTTATCCCTATATGATTAGTGATAATTGATGAGGAAATGATAGGAACATATGAGCAAGTATTTTAAATTGCTACAGTGTGCCCAACACAAATGAAAATAAGGAGAAAGCCTGGGTTAAACATGAGGCTAAAATTAGGAGAAAGAATAACGATCAAGAAGAGGATGACCTGAGGTAGGTTTTTTGATTGGTTCAAGACATACATTCTTGATGACAGACATCTCTCCAACAAAGTGTTGAAGGGGAAAGGGCAAGTGTGAAGGGGAACTTGATGTTTCCTATGATGGTCCAATGAAAGTGAAAGTAGTCAATCTAGTAGGACCAAGTGAAGAACCAATACTAGCATACAGTTGTAAAGGGTTTGAAACTAGAAGAGGAGAAGGAAATCTTGGATCTACTACCATTGAAGTATATTAACATGAAGAAATTCCACTGGAAAGAAACACACAATGCCTATCGTGGGACCTATTAAATGAACCCAAAATACACATAGCTAGTTAACAAGAAAGTCATTTAAGGTAGTCAAGATAGGATTTATTAATGAGATTGAGCATAGTAAATGGGTATCACCCATAGTGATTATCATTAAAAAAATGGAAAGCTTTGAGTGTGCATAGAATTGAAAAAAGATCAATGTAGCCGGTATCACCCATATTGATCATAAAAAATAATAGAAAGCCTTGAGTGTGCATAGAATTGAAAAAGGTCAATGTAGACACCATAATAGATCATTACTCATTATTGTATAATGTGCTGCTAGACTCGGTAGGCAGACTCTCTCATCCACTGATGGGGCGGATGAGAGATTTACCTATTGAAATATCACTCAATAGGGAGGGCTACTACTCAATAAGGATATCTACTACTCACCAATCGAGTTGATATAAGAGCTCTACCTATTGAAATATCACTCAATAGGGAGAGCTACTACTACACTAATAGGGTGGATGAGAGCTCTTTTAACACAAAGTAGAGATCCTATCCTACTTAGCAATACTAATCATCAACTTAAAGTAAATGGATTAATTCTAAGCATGAATAAAAACGAGCATAAATGAGGCTTGACACACACGTATTCCACAAAGTACTCTCAAAGCTCTATTGTCACCAAGATCATATACACATAGAAGGGTTTTAAATCCCTTTATATATCCTCATGATAAATTTGTGTTTCTCCTATGAATCTCTCCACCTCCCACTATTCTCTCTCCACCTCCCTCAATCAAGGGTAAGTGGCCTAAACATAGGGATGCCATCTAGGAAGATTGGCTAGATAAGCCCACCAAACTAAGTGGCCTAAACATGGGGGGTGCCACCTAGGAAGATTGGCTAGCTAAACCCACCAAACTAGGTACTAAAGATAACCTTAGCCCTTCTACTAAGAGAAACAATCGAGGATATTAATACCACCTACATAATGTGTCCCAACACATGGATACACATCTATGTATGGATACTAGATCACAAACCTAGGGAGTCAGTTCCCTAAGAAAGGGGATGTCACCTACAAGCATGAAACTTATAAAACCCCCCTATTTTTAAGTTTCTTTATCCTTTCTAAGCTTATGATTCCTAATTATGAAACTCAAGTACCTCCTATTTAAGGTTTAAAAATCAGATAGTAGGTATTACTGGCATGGGAAGTGCTAGAAGCTCAAAGGCCTACATGTACCCTCCTAAAATTGTTTCCATGGGTGGTCAACTTAAAAGACTGATAAACTTATCAAGTTTTCAACCTACACCACTAGATCACATATTGTGAACTACAAGTAGAAATCAATCCCCTACTTCCATTCTCCACTACTCCCACCCTCCCCCCAACCTCCCCATAAGATCCCCCTAACTTATAAGCTTAAGCCCACCCTTCCAAAAACCCCCTCCCTTACACTAACATGACACCATAAGTTATGGCTTGTGAATCCCCTTAGATTACAGAGAAATTCCAACAAGATGGTCATACAAAGAAAGCCTATATAGCTTCTTGGATGGCTTCTTAGGTTATAATCAGGTGTGGATTGATTGTGTGGACTAACAAAAAATATCCTTTAGGAGTGTGTATACCATTTTATCTCATGAATGCACCTATAACTTTCCAAAGACTAAAAAATATATCCCATTGAGGTGCTCATAAGATTGCTCGAAAGATTGATGCATTTATTAATGCATGTTTGAGTTAATCATAATCTTGTTGGTACTCTTTGCTCCACTTAAACACAATCAACAATTTATATAAGGATTATGCTAGGTTAGCATGGAATATTATTAATCTTTGATAATAGGTCACATGTCCCGTGAAATGTTGAATTGTAATTTATTAGTGGTGCTAACTTTAGGATAAGTTTCACTTTGGTTTCATCCATGGGAATTCCATTCTTGGAAACAATGTGGCTAAGATATACGTCATTTTTAACGCAAAATTAAAATTTTCATGGGTTGAGAGAATTATTGTACAAACAATGTCATTCTAAGACTTGCTAGGCGAAGTGCTCCTTCTATTTGGAATTTCCACTTAGATTGTCACCGATGAATATCTCAAGCTTGATTTCTATCCAAAATTTTTATTATTTTTAATTGATAGAATCCATTAGAGGAAAGGATGACATTTTGAAAACATTTTCAAAAAATGTGTACGAGTAGATGAGTTTCTCTCTATTCTAGAAAGTTAGTATTAAAGCAAACATGGGTGTAGCAAAGAGTTTGTATTAAAGTGAGTATTATGCTATTGAAACTATGGCACATAAAGTAATTTAAGCTAGCATATGGTGACCAACTTTATTTGGTGACTCTGCTAAGTTCGTAAAGTAGTGGGTAATATGCTACTAAAACTATGGCACATGAAGTAATGCAAGTTAGCTTATAATGGCAAACTTTATTTGGTGACTTAGCTAAGTTTGTAAAGTAGTGTGGGTAATGTGCTACTAAAACTATGACACATATGTTAATGCAAGCTAGTTTATAATGGCCAACTTTATTTAGCAACTCAGCTAAGTTTGCATAGTAGTGTGATGAATGCAAAGATTTGTTTCTACTACTCAAGAGAAGGATATAATGCAAACTGCAATTATTATGTCCAATAACCCTTTAAAAATAACTTTAGGTCCCATTACTCTTGCAAAAAAAGAAACTCAGGCAGCATAACCCCCCCAAAGCCTCCACATCACTTCTTGCCAACACCGCATCACCTAACCACATCTTGCGCACACTTTATATTCTATCAACTATCCATAAGCGAGGGATTGTAAGAGAGATTATATAACATAAAAATATTTATAAGTACTTAAAGGAACCCATAGGCCCATTATGGGCTCCTCCTTTAGGTTCACACCATCCAAGAGGAGCATACACTCAAGAAGGGGAAGGGAGAATGACATGTAGCATCGTATCAAGTCTATGACATAGTGTATGTTACCATATTATAGTAGTGATGTGTGTGAACACACTTAGGACCGCCGGGGCACTTTTTCCCTCACTAGGAGGTTTTTTCCCCCGTGCATTGTATATACGCCTATTATCTTCTAGGGCTTGTTATCTTTCATTTTTGGCACTCATAATACACTACTGTGTTGTGCTCAAGCTTCCTCATCTTCTTGAAGTTGTGTGTGCATTCCTGCAACCCTAATTCCAACAATTGGTATCAGAGCAGGCTTCCTCCTCCCGAGCAGCATCACCGGCACCTGCCGCTTCATCTCCTCCGATTGCAACGAGGTTTCACGAGCGTCTGCAGGTTAGTATATGCCATGGGGGAGCCCGTAGGGCCTGGTCGTTTCAGAATTTTGATCTGAAGTCATTTCGCCCTCCGTTTTTGCATTCCAAGTACTGTGCAGGCAAAATCGTCCTACTGTGCAGATTTTCTGTCAAGATTAAAATCTGCAGGACAGGTGCCCATTCGTCTGTTTTGGGCTGTGCTATATAGCACAGGTCGATTTTATACAGGTTTACCTCTTGCAGACAGCATTTACATCTAGTAGTACAGTCATTGGCCATGGCTGACAACAATGATGTATTCCGCATGTTGGCTGCTGAGGATAAGTTGGATGGCACCAACTATCCATTGTGGGCATATATGATGCGACATGTATTGGTAGCAAAGGGGTTATGGAATATTGTGCAGGGTATTGATGCACGTCCTATTGTGGCTGGGAATGCTGCAAACACATCAGAAACAGGTACTGTTGATGATGGTGCAGGCACAAGTGCTGTAGCAGCTGTTCGAGAACCACCACTTTCAGCAGAGCAGATTCGTTGGGATGGTAGAGATGCGCAGGCTCATGCCTTGATTGCGCTGTCTGTCAAACGTACCATTATCCCACATATTCGCTCCTGCAGGACTTCTAAGGATGCTTGGGATGTACTTGCCACATTGTATCAGGCAAGAAATGAGGCTCGTGTTGCTTATCTCCGAAAACAGTTGGAGAATGAGCATATGAACGAAGGTGATTCTATGGATAGCTTTTTGACAAAGATCAAGGATTTCAAAGAGCAGCTCATTTCTGCAGATGAAATCCTGTCAGACTGTTCACTTGTGCAGACTGTTTTGAATGGTCTACCAGATTCTTATCAGGGTTTTGCTTCCACTCTTCGCTTGATGATGAAAGGCAATCCCAATGCCTTATCATTTGAGGAGTTAGTTTCTGTTTTGCTGCAAGAAGACCAGTCAAGGCAAAACAGGAATATTATGCGTGTCGCAGATCAAGCTTTCGTTGCTAGTCAGAGAAGCGGGAAAGGTAAAGCTGGCTTTTCTTCTAGTAAGCAGAAATCTGCAAATGCTGCGCAACCAAAGAAGGAAGACAAAGATGAGAAGAAGGGTGACAAACAGAAGACATTTTGCAAGTACTGTAAGGGAAATGATCATGTCATCAAAGCGTGTCCTAAGCTGGCTGCGAAAGAGGCTAAGAAGAAAGAGGCTGGTATGGCTGTTGCAGATGCCTCTCCTTCTAACAATGAATCTGCTAATGTTGTGCTAGATACAGAATGGGCATTCAATGCGCAGTGCAGTTATGACCCATCTTTGCATGACACATGTATGTCTGCAGTAGATTCAGATGTATGGTACTTTGACAGTGGTGCCACTAAGCATATCACCTCGCAGCGCAGTTTATTCACTTTCCTTGAGTCTGCTCCCACAGGGAATACTGTCACTTGTGCCAATAACTCCTCTTATCCCGTTAAAGGAGTTGGACAGATTGTGCTGAATGTTGCAAATGGCAACACCTTTACACTTTTTGATGCATTGTATGTGCCAGGGATCAAAAAGAATCTGCTGTCAGTCTCCGCATTTGCCAAAACAGGTTTGGTTGTAAAATTTGTGGATGACAGATGTACTGTTCATGATCTCTCTTGTGGTGACATCATTGTAGCATCTGGTTCACTATGTCGAGGGCTGTATAAGCTCAATATGGATGGCAAATGTGTAGAGGATTCAGCATGTGCTATTATGGATACGCAGGCTATTTCAAATGCAAAACTGTGGCATGCACGTTTTGGTCATCTGAATTTTGCAAGTTTGCTGCGCCTGCAGAAATCTGAAATGGTGTCTTCTTTGCCTAAGCTTGAGGCACCTGTCAAGCATGTTTGTGAGGGCTGCATATTGGGTAAAATGCAGCGTGCTTCCTTTCCCAAAGATGGATCAGTGAGAGCTGAACGCAGATTGCAGCTTGTTCACAGTGATGTTTGTGGTCCCATGCAAACTCCATCATTTGGAAACTACCTTTACTTCGTGACTTTCATTGATGATTTTACCAGGCATGCATGGGTATATCCTTTGAAGGCAAAGTCCGAAGTGTTTTTGTGCTTCAAACAGTTTTTGGTTATGGCTGAAAATGTGTCAGAAAGTAAGATGGGCACCCTCCGTTCAGATCGAGGGGGGGAGTATATGTCTTCAGAATTTAATGCATTTCTGGCTGAGCGTGGGATAAAACACCAATGTACAGTGCCGTATACACCACAGCAAAATGGTGTGGCTGAGAGAAAAAACAGGTCTCTCATGGAAATGGCAAGATGTATGGTTAAGAGTCAAAGTCTACCACATGGTTTTTGGCTTGAGGCTGTCATGTGTGCCACTTATGTACTAAACAGGTGTCCCACCAAAGCATTACAGGTTGTCACTCCATATGAGGCTTGGCATGGCCGCAAGCCATCTGTTGGCCATTTACGTGTTTTTGGTTGCCTGGCATATGCATTAGTGCCTGTGCAACATCGCAGAAAATTGGATGACAAAGCTGTCAAATGTATTTTTGTTGGATATAGTGCTGAGAGCAAAGGCTATCGTTTGTATCATCCACAGACAAAGCGCATTTTGGTTAGCCGTGATGTTGTATTTGTGGAAGATGCAGTTCAGCCCTTGGTTTCATGTACTAAGGAGACAGATATCAGCTCACGTGATGTCTATGATACATTGTTGCCTCTTTTCAATGGTGCACAGTCAAGTGCAATACCTCATGAGGCAGTTTTTCAGCCTATGCAGGTTTTAAATGATGGCACAGATCAGCCTATATCTGATGCAGATGTGCATGATGCACTTGAGGATGAGAGACAAGAGATTGAGGGCTCTAGGAATATGCCTAGATGGCTGGTGCAGACTTTGCGTGACAGCAAGTTGGATGCCCCTTTGTCTAGTCGCACTCGTTCTGGCTCTCATGGTGCCTCTTATGCGTCAGATTGTTATGCATTGGCTGTTTCTAGTATGTGCGATGAAAGTGAGCCTGTTTCATTTGATGAGGCACAAAGTTCAGAAAATTGGATGGCTGCTATGCAAGCAGAATACGATGCTATTATGAAGAATGGTACATGGTCTTTATGTGACTTGCCCCCTGGCAAGAAGGCCATTGGCACTAAGTGGGTATACAAATTGAAGCGTAAGCCTGATGGCACAGTGGATCGCCATAAGGCTAGGCTTGTTGCAAAAGGTTATGCTCAAGAGAAGGGCATTGATTTTGATGAGACTTTTGCTCCCACATGTCGTATGACCACTGTTCGTAGCATCTGTGCATTAGCAGCTCATAATGGTTGGAATGTACATCAGCTGGACATAAAGACTGCGTTCTTAAATGGAGATTTGCATGAGGAGGTGTATGTATCGCAGCCTCGTGGTTTTGTTCAAAGAGGGCAGGAAAACAAAGTGTGCAGGTTAAAAAAGGCTTTATATGGTTTAAAGCAAGCTCCACGAGCTTGGTATGAAAAAATACATGCATATTTGACTGCACATGGGTTTCAGAATAGTCCAACAGAAAGCACTTTGTATGTTAAACGTGTGGATGGTGTACATCTAATCATTGCTCTCTATGTCGATGACATGCTGCTCACAGGACCAAATAAGAGTCATATTGCTGATTTTAAGGCTGATTTGAATGCCTCTTTTGAGATGTCAGATTTGGGGCATTTGCATCATTATTTGGGGATACAATTTAAGCAGTGTGATGGGGGTATTGCTTTGTGTCAGACAAAGTATATTGAAACATTGTTGCGGAGATTTGGCCTTGAAGACTGCAAGCCTATTGCTACTCCAATGGAGACAGGTTTGAAGTTGAGTCTTCATGATGCTGGAGATCACTTTGATGTCACACTCTATCAGACAGCTGTTGGTTGCCTCATTTATGTATGCATTACGAGGCCAGACATTCAGTTTGCAGTCTCACAGGTGAGCAGATTTATGCATAGCCCAGGCATTAAGCATTGGCAGGCAGTGAAGCGTATCTTTCGCTATTTGAGTGGTACTCGGCATCTTGGGTTGTTTTATCCCAAGGGGGGATCATTGCCGCCAGATTTACATGCTTTTTCAGATTCTGACTGGGCTGGTTGTTATGACACACGCGTGTCCACGAGTGGTTTTTGCTTCATGCTTGGAAGCTCATGCATATCATGGTTGAGCAAGAAGCAGCCTACTGTGGCCACTTCTAGTTGTGAAGCTGAGTACAGGGCAGCTTTCACAGCTACGGTTGAGTGTGTGTGGCTCAGACGCCTTATGGCTGATTTGGGTGTTGGGCAGCCATCTGCCACCACCATCTTCACTGACAGTCAGAGCGCATTGGCAGTTGCGCGGAACCCAGTGTTCCATGCTCGTACGAAGCACATTGAGGTGCACTACCATTATGTCAGGGAGAGACTCTCTGCAGGAGAGATCAGTTTGGCTTATGTGCCAACACAGGATAACCTTGCAGACCTTTTCACAAAGGCTCTGCCTCGTGAGAAGTTCGAAGCCTTTCGCAAAGCTTTGGGCTTACTCCCTTTTGTGGATTCGTCCACATAGCTAGACACTTCCCTATACATGAGTGCTAGCTCTTGTTCACCGCATCACTCCAGGGGGGATTTGTTACCATATTATAGTAGTGATGTGTGTGAACACACTTAGGACCGCCGGGGCACTTTTTCCCTCACTAGGAGGTTTTTTCCCCCGTGCATTGTATATACGCCTATTATCTTCTAGGGCTTGTTATCTTTCATTTTTGGCACTCATAATACACTACTGTGTTGTGCTCAAGCTTCCTCATCTTCTTGAAGTTGTGTGTGCATTCCTGCAACCCTAATTCCAACAGTGTATTATGCCAAGTCCATCCTGAGACCTTGCCTAGAGGAGGTCCACTATAGCCTCCTCTTTTGGGCACACCATCAAAGAGGATCATACACTCAAGAAGAGGAAGGGAGAATGATATGTAGCATTGTATGAAGTCTATGACATGGTGTATTGTGCCAAGTCCATCATGGGACCTCTCCTACAGGATGTTATACTACCCACACATCCATAGATGAAAAGAACAACAAGGACCTCCATAGAGGAAATACTTTGTGCCTTGTTGTACTACTCTTAGGACCTCTCATGGACCTCTCCATCCTGCAACCTCTATTGGAGAAAATACTTTGTGCTTATACCTCTCTTGGGACCTCTCTTGGAGGAAATAATTTATGCCTTGTTTTACCTCTCTTGGGACATCTCTTGTTTTACCTCTCTTGGGACATCTCTTGGAGGAAATGATTTATGCCTTGTTTTACACAAACGTCCCATAAAGGAAAAGAACAAAAAGGAGCACTGGTCTAGGTGGCCTACCTCTATTATTACTGATGAAGACCCTAGAGGTGTTTCCCTATAGGATGAGGGTCGGTCTATGAGGAATTTCCAAATTAAACCCTTGGGGCTACGACTTCTTTTGATGTGTGTCATTGTGCATTATTAAGACCACACACTCGTACAAGCTATGGAATGGGCATGAACAAGAAGTTTCTCTTATTTTGGAGGTGTATGGTTCGTAATACTTCGAGACTATATGGTGATCAATGATAGATGGTCCCAAATGAAGACAATGAAGACTATCATGGCCAACACCTATGGACCTCAAGAAGGAGGGATTTCTCGAAAAAGATCCAAGACAAGATCTTATAGCACGAGCATGCATGATGGTCATGGGTATGTCTTAGGGATTAGCAGGTACCTATATGCTAACAACAATTCCATGAAATTGGTAAAGAGGAAGCAAGTGTATAACTAGATTTATTATTTCTACAAAAGGAGCTTAATGGGGTGTGAAAAAATTCACAAGAAACAATCTTTAAACCATGAATTTTGAACAAAGTTTTATACTAAATGGTAGGAGGGAGGTAGCACTAAATCTAGATTCTTCGACACCATCAAAGAGATGTTGAAGCCAAGGTATAAACATTGGAGCTACAAAGGACGAGCTAGCACATAAGAAGTAATAGACATAAAGAAAATAATAGAATGCCTAGTGGCACAATGACATATGTGGGAACCTGGAGCAACCAACTGAAGCGAGAGTTAGTGCACCCACTATAAAAATCAAGTAAGGGTCCTAGACTATTGACACAATGGTACACTCCCCAGAAGACAATCCTCCTAATACACCACCAAAAATACCAAGAGAAAAAGAGACATATGTTGGGTCCACCCATTTGGAAGATTTAGAAAAAGGACATGAACAAAGAGAGCTCAAATCTAGCCTAAAGTGGGGCATGGAGGCCAAAATAAAGAGAAGGTTTGTGAGGAGGGTGCAATTAGAACCTCTTCTCCCTAATAACACCCTAAGATATGCACTGAGAGAGGTACTTGGAGTCAATGACCCACCTAGAATTTAAGACCAAGAGCTTGGTCATGTAACACTAATGGCTATATGGAATATTTCATGAGATTTTATGGAATACCTCCATGTAACATGCCTTTCTTGAACACAACCACTCTTCATGATGCCAAGCTTGAAGGTGCCAAGCAACAATTTGTGAAGCTAAAGAACTTAATGACATGGGCTCTACCCCCATGATGTATCAAGGAGGAAGAAAAGTCAAGTAGCCTCAATAATTGCACATGTGCCATAAAAGACAAGTGAGTTCTTGAGGACACCACAACAAACAACACCTCCATATCATTAGAGTTGGAGGTTAAAATATTAAAAGTGCATGCTTGTAAAAAGATTTACAAAATGCCAAGTGGAATCTTTAGACATAAATGATTTCTAGATAAAAGAGACCAAGAACTCCCAAAAAGGCTTGAGATCCAAGTGTGCAGGATGCACTCTGAAGCCTCCATAATTCTTAACAGATGTAGTAAAAGCAAAGGCTACCACCGTAGAAAAGGAAGTTGCTTTATAGAATGCATAGGCATACATTTCCAAGCTAAAGGAGGCTTAAGACAATATAGAGCATATGTGTATCACAAAAGGATGCCACGGTGCAAAAGCTAATTTAGGGCAAGAATGTCTAAAAAGTCAAGCTGCAAGCTAATCAAGGCTTGAAACTCTAAGGGGCCCTACACCTAGTAATTAGGCACAACGTAAACTTGATATGTACATAGATGTCACCTCTTTGACCTTGCAAAGATGCCACTTGTTCTCCCATTAATCTCTTGATAATTTGAATTATACATAAAAGGACCCTACCAATTTTAAGATTTGGTCCCAATTTCTCTATTATATTGTGCTTAACTCCTCAACATACATCTGAGCAATTGGTTACTCTTTGGGAACTAGATTGGTTTCTTGGGTATCTTTTGACATAACTAAGAAGTCTTTTCTTTCCGAATGCTTCCCTAGTTTATCTTTCATGTTAAAATCTAGTCGAATGGCTAGATGATATGATGCATTCATGCTTGTGAACCACACTCCCAATCACACGATCATGAAGACCTAGATCGATTAAGCTAATAAAAAATTATGACAGTAATTGATCACCACACATTAACTCTCTTGCTTCACATCTCTAATTTAGATGTTTCATTAGAGCTATATACTCATGCACTATTTCAATTTCATTCTGAGTAATATTACCTAGCTGTGTTGCACTCCACTTTGGTCCACTTTGAACAAAACCACAAAAATTTCAAAGTTAACTTTTTCCTCAACTTTCAAAGATCTACACCATTCACCTACTCTTCCATCTAGACTGAGACTAAATGCTCTAAACTTGATGCATGAGAATCCTCATCTAATTCCTCCATTACAAACTTTGAAACTATTAAAGGTCTTTTGTTAGGGTGGA
The DNA here is from genome assembly GCF_041138505.1 of Cibotium barometz. Lineage (NCBI taxonomy): Eukaryota > Viridiplantae > Streptophyta > Polypodiopsida > Cyatheales > Cibotiaceae > Cibotium > Cibotium barometz. Next base: position 31,902,434 of record NC_141076.1, on the reverse strand, counting down.
TTGTGGTGGTCCATATCACCTTGAATCTTATGCATTAATCAAGCCACTTGAGCTATCTTGGTTTGATTACTTCTTCTTCCTCTTCTTGAGGGGTGCACTATGAAGAAATCCTATGTATCACGTGCGTTCAAGGAGTATTTAAAATACCCCTTACACTTACATACTTTTGTGAATAAAATGACCCCTTTTTCTTCATAAACTTACAGTTTTTTTCAAAATTGGTTAAAAAACCCCCTCTTGTAAATGTAATTCTATAACTTTTTTAAAATTAATATACCCCTCTTGATGAACTCACGTGCTACACTCACATATTTTGAGATGAAGTCCCCGGGTTCCTCTTCCAGCTACTCTTATCACCCCCATTCCTACTTTTGCAGCTAATCTCAACATATGTGTTACCATCATATTTACAATTGGAGGTGTTAGTTATATGGCTATATAACTACATAGCATTCCAAAAGATTGGGCTCTAGGTGCAAAAGATGGTATCATAGGAGAAATTCCCGCTCCTGTACTTCTCAATGTAGGTTTTCTTTGTAACATAGCCCTTATAGATGGCTATGGAATTATCATTATAAACCCTATTATCATTATTGGCACATGGGGACGTAATATTGTACTATAGAGTTAGACTTATTCTCTATCATGGCACATGGAAATATCATTATCATTCTAAACCCTATTACCATTGTTGGCACATGGGGACATAATACTGGAGTATAGAGTTAGACTTATTCTCTATCATGTAAGAAGAATAAGAAAACACATATTGATAGTCACCTCTTATTTAGGGTTTGGTATCCTCGTCCTTCTCTTCTACTTTTTATTGATGTGCTCCTTGTTTAGGACTTCATAAAATATAATATTATTTAACTTCCTCTTCGTCTTTCTTAAAAAAAAGTTAATGTGGTCCTTGTTTAAGCTTTAGGACTTCTAGTTTAATGTTATTTAGCTTAAAGTAAGTTTTTGACTTGGCTACCATTTTCTTGGCTAATTTCCTAAGCCTCAACTTTGTTATAGGATCATTTGATCTACATTAGGGCAACAAAATATTCACTAATTTTGGTAGCTTCTTCTTCTTCTTCTTCTTCTTCTTCTTCTTCTTCTTCTTCTTCTTCTTCTTCTTCTTCTTATTTAGATTGTTCTTATACTTGTTTAGCCTTATCTTGGCTATCCAATTTATTTCTTTATTGGTTTTTATAGGACCAATCCACATTAACCACTTAGATTAAACATGATCTCCACAAAATAATAGCTTGTACTAGACTCTTGCTTAAGCTAGAATGAGCTAGAAAATAGAGAGTCTATAACATAATGGTGATTAGCCGCACCATTAGCAATAGGGAAAGAAATAAAACACTTAATGAAATAGATTAGTCAACCACATAAGTGCACTTAAGTCCAATATTACTCACTGAGAGTTGGCACACAATCTTTTAGTAGAGAGCACAATAATATCCCTAGTAACACAAAGGATAGTCCCACATAAGTGCAGTCAAGTCCAAGATTACTCACTAAGAGTTGGCACGCAATCTTTTAGTAGAGAGCACAATAATATCCCTACACAGAGGATAGTCCCAAGCACTCTTTAAACTTTTTCTTATGTGGAATATGTCTTTAAGAGCCAACATAGATTTGAAATCCATGATTCATTATTATCTATGCCAAATTGATATGTCCAATGATAGAACACTTATCTTGATATTCAAGGTGTTCTATAGGTACACAATGAGGAGGGTACTAAATAATTTTTTATCTTTGGCTAGACCATAAACTATATTTACCTCTTTTCCAACTTTTTTAGGAACTCCATAGGTTGGGCCCTCTCCGCTCCATAATCGTTCTACTTAGTAGAATGATTATGGGGCTCAAGTTGCCAATTCAATGGCTTGGGTGGTGGCTTATGCGTCTTTGGTGGTGATGAGCAACAATCTTCTTCTTTCTCTTTCATTCCACAATGCCTTTGTAAGGCCAAGAGGGTGGTGATGGTGTTAATTTGTAGGAATGAGTGGAGACGACATATGACACTTCCTAAGGATGGGGAATGTCACCCTTATGTATGATTCAACAATGCTTGATAATATGTAGATGGGCAAGCATGCACTCTTAGTTATGATCCAACAATGCCCGCCGCTAACATGTAGATGGGTCTAGAGGACTTCAAGGGGAAATAGTTTATTGTTTGCATTCATCACCTCTTGGATTGGAATTTACAAGATAGGTGGAAGGAGCAATAACACATCCTTTATGGATTAAAGATAAAGTTTCATACATTGCATTTTATACTTGCCTTTGAGGCTATTTTGCTAGTAAAAATCCACAATATGTCCCATTTGTTTTGTTTCATTCCTCATCTAAGTTTACTGTAAATAGATACGTAGATACATTGAGGGATTTTCCACATTCTATCCCAAAAAGCTATAGGTAATGTAGCACTTATATTCACCATTTTTAAAGCATTAAAATTTAGAACTAAATAGGCATTAACATAAGTGTTATTCAATATTAGATTGCAACACACCCCTAAAAGTGTTTATCTAATGAATACTTCAAACTTTTTATTTTAATTTCCTTCATTAAATCACTCATATATTCTACCCAATTCTTATATAATTCTTTGTTCATTATTATGCCCCACTGTACTCATCAAAAAGCTTTAGCCTAATAGAAGGACCTCCTGGTTAATTAAACTATTTATGGGATAAGATTTTAAGAGAGTGTTTTATAAGGGGACATAACATTATAAAGTCACTCATTTGGGATAAGACTTTAAGAGAGTGTTTTTTAAGGGGACATATCATTGCATAATTATTGATTTGTTAAGGATCACACCCACTATGGATCTAGTTTTACCAAAAGTTTAAAAGAGAGTGATTTGTAAGGGGACATAGCATTGCCAAAAGTTTAAAAGAGTGCTCTAAGGTTTGTTAGAATCAACATAGAAAAGATGCTTCAGTTAAAGGTTAATTATTCAACTAGTAGAAAAAACTGAACAAACAACAAAGATGGAAGTCCAAACATATACTTCAAGCCTAAAGCTTTTATCTTGGTAACATGACATTTGGCTTCTTGATGAGTAGAAGGTTAAATCTCAGCAAAATGTCAAGGTGGCACCACATGAATCAACTCTTCTAAAGCAAAAGATCAACCTCTAAACAAAAGCCTTATGAGAGATCCAAAAGAATAATTGCTTAAAAATGGTAAGTTACCACAAAAACCTTATAGCCCTAGAGTAAAAAATGTAACAACCATTTGCTCCAAGAAGGCTAAAGATTCCATTTTTAAATCACAAGAACATGTGACCAAAAAGACACGATACCATAAGAACTTTTAGGGGGCATGGGAGGTTCCCAACCACAGAGCCATAATTTTTTTCCCTCTCTATATCTTCTCTCCTTCTACTTTAATAGAAAACAACCATTTTGGCACTTATGGACTATCTAAATCCATCACTGCTAGGATAGGGTCTAGAGGTTGCAATCATACTTATCCCAAGGAAAAGCCAAAACAAGAGACATTAGTGAAAATTTGGACTAAAAACCCTCTAAGAAGAGCCATGGCATTATTTTTCTAGAAAAAAGAGGGCAATGGTGAACCTTATGTATCTTATGTCAAAATCCCCATAAGTGATAAACATACCATTCAAAAGCCCTTGAAAAGTAGATTTTAAATCTACCACCTCCGATAAATTTGGGATTGATATGTTCAAGTTATGCCTTCTGCACTAAAAGGTAGATTCTAATGATTGCGAAATCCATGTTACATATGCTCAAGTTATGCCTTCCCCACTAAAAGGTAGATTCCAATGATTGAGATTTCCATTTTACATATGCTCAAGTTATGTCTTCCCCACTAAAAGGTAGATTCCAATGGGTGTCACATCCATGTTACATATGCTCATGTTATGCCTTCCCCACTAAAAGGTAGATTCCAATGATTGTGATATCCAACATAGATATCACAGTTATTGGAATCTACCTTTTAATGGGGAAGGTATAAGTTGAGAATATCAACTCCAAATTTGTCAGAGGTCGTAGATTTAGAATCTACTTTTTCTAACAGTACGTCATGTGGGGATTTTGACATAAGATCACAATCGTTGGAATCTACCTTTTATTGGGAAAGGCAATGCAACTTGAGCATAGCAACTCCAAACTTGTTAGAAGTGATAGATTTAGAATTTGCTTTTTCCAATAGTATGTCACATGTGGGGATTTTGACGTAAGATACATAAGGTTCACAATCACGATCCCCTTTTTTCTAGAAAAGTGATGACATAGTGCTTCTTAAAGGGCCCTTTTTTAGTCCAAAATTTTCATAATGTAACCATTTCAACACTTATGGACTATCCAAATCCATCACTCCTAGGGTAGGCTCTAGAGGTTATAATTATACTTACCCCCCAAAGCTAAAAGATATTCCTACATATGGACTATCCAAGTCCATCGCTCCTAGACTAGGGTATACATGTTATGAGGATGTTATAATCATACATAGCCTAAGGTAAAGCCAAAAATTCATCACTCCTAGAGTAGGGTCTAGATGTTATAATCATACTTACCCCAAGAGAAAGCCAAAATATTTGCCAATGTAGATGGTTTCTTTCACAAGTAGATAGTTGTCATACTGGCCGAGTCATATAATGTATGTACAAATATTTTTTATGCTCATTTCTTAAATTTTTTTTAAATTTACTCTTTTTCCCACCATACATTCTCTATTATCTTCTTTACATTTATCATCTTCTCTATATTCTCTATTATCTTCATATAGTATAAGAGCTTCTACAAACTTTTTCACATGTGATGTTGAATTGGAAGATAACAATATTTATGCTTAAGTATATCCCTAAAAAGATTCTAGCAAACCTCCAATACATTTATCATATCACGTTGCTATAGCCGTCTTTTCCTAATCTTTACTCAATCAGGGTGAATTTCAAGTGGGAACCTTTACTATAGCTGTCTTTTCCTAACCTTTACTCAATCAAGGTGAATTTCAAGTGGGAACCTTTACTATAGCTGTCTTTTCCTAACCTTTACTCAATTAGGGTGATAATTTCAATTGGGAACCTTACCTCGATCAAGGTTCCCAAACAACAAAAAAGAAACATGTGTCTGTTGAACACATACCTCATTTAAGGTATATGTTCATGCCAACCCAAACCTCGAATGAGGTCACTGGTTGGACACGTCGACATAACACATAGATACCTCAACCGAGGTATCTTTACACATCAACAGTTGAAATCATATGCCATGTAAATACCTTGATTAAGTTATTTACATGTCATGTAAATACCTTAACGATGATAAACGAGGTATCTTTACACATTGATGGTTGACATCATCATATGCCATGTAAATACCTTGATTGAGGTTCTATGCCAGGTCACATTCCATGCAAAAACATCTATATTAAATACCAAGAAAAAGAAAATATGCAAAATCTGGATAGCCGGGATGCATTAAAGACCTCAATCAAAGATGTTAATGTCTCTGGATTGTTAGTACCTTAATCGAGGAAGCAATTACATCTAGAACCTCAATTGATGTCTTTGTACATTGTGGCAATCCCAATGGACAAGGCAGATTGCATCTTGGACCTTGATCAAGGTCTTGCATGGAATGTAGACCATTCATGAAAGGAATTTGAGATCTTTGCCATCTTTCGTGTGTTTTAATGGCATAAATTACCTCCAAGACCTCAATTGAGTTTTTTGCTACATCATAGCTATCTCCTTGGATTCAATCCTACAAGTTGTCCATCATGTCATCGTCGCGTGAGACCTCAATTGAGCTATAATAATCCCCAAACTCTCTCATTTTCTTTATCTTATTGAACAACAAGCACACTCACGACTCGAGTTAGAGGGGATAGGCATCTTAATCCTTAATCTTTTTATTAATTATATTTAGTTCTTTAGTACTTCTAGTATTTTATGTCCAAAATTCTAAAAACTAATAATAATAATAATTTAGATTAACAAGACCTTAGTATAAGCATTTTTTCGATTAATATTTCAAACCTTAGGATATCACCATTAACCATACCTTACTATAAACATTTTTCAATTTATAGTGAAAACTTTAAACCTTAAGATATCACCACTTGCAATTTATAATGTATTTTCCAAGACCTTAGGACATGACTAAAACCTTAGGATCTTAGGACATGACTAAAACCTTAGAACCTAAGGACATGACTAGTATTTCTTGCTCCCATAGTAAGGCCCATATAGTACTCTCATTAATGATAAATACCATTGACTATTAATTAAATTAAGTATTATATATACTTTTATGTTATAATAAAAATATGTTGTCTTATATATTGTTCTCTTTTTTGTGTTACATGTGTAGTACTTGTTTTCATTTTTGCCCAATTGCCCACTAGATTATCCATATGGATTCACAAGAGCCCAATGCTAGAAAAGAAGATATATAGAAGCCTAGTAGTAGTGGTGGAGATAGATATTAACTTGATTAAGAGGGAGTTAATAGCTATTAGGAGGTCAAGCAGGGACTCTACCATGACGATGCACATTGTTGTTGATCTAGAGTCCATGCTTATATCACTTCATATACCAGCATTGACACATTTTGAGATGTAGATGAGTGGCTAGAGAGACAATGCAAAGAGAGTATCTTGCATGGCATGACATACTATGTGTCTAGGATCCCTGGGATTAGAGAGAGAGTGCTAGAGGATCTTGGGTTTATAGGTGGATTTTGATTTGGATCAGCACCACTCTGCATATCTAGGTGCACACACACCATGGCATGGTAGCACATGTATATAGCTGATATGGGGGGATTTTTTTGGCGAGCATTTTTGAGGCATTTTCTAGTGAGCGCTTTTTGGGAATCGGGCGAGTGGGTTCCAAAAAGATACCCTCCCCCCTCCATGAAGAGAGAGAGGAGCGAAGACAGTTGGAGAGAGTAACATGACATAATAATTTGAGAGGGAGAGGGCGATAGTGAGCCAGAGGGAGTGAAAACAAAAAAAAAACATGACAACATCACATCATCTACATCGAGGTTATTGCTTCAACTGAAAATAAAACCAAGTTCATTCATGTACAACTTCCAAATACATAAATGTGAAAACTGTCATCTTTACTATAATGAGCCTTACTTGTCCTCTAGGGCATAGGCACAAAGTAAGCGAATGGTGTTCGTACCCTTCTGCACTTCCTCTAGCAAGACACGCTGAGACGATTCATCAATAAAACCATGGGTTGCCATATTGCAATTAAGCCCACCACTTTGGCCTTAACTTGAGAAATAGCATCATCATTACCAAGAAGTGGAAAGGATGTGAGACCTTTCCATGCTTGTGCACCATTTATGGTCTTCTCTTGACCTTCACATTGTTGCCATATATATAGGCAGTGATGTGTGTGAACACACTTAGGACCGCCGGGGCACTTTTTCCCTCTTTAGGAGGTTTTTTCCCCCGGCTTATATATACGCCCATCCTTCTAGGGCTAACTTATCTTTGTACATTGACACAATCTAATACACTTTGTGTTGTGTGCATTCTTGCTTCTTCTTCTCCAAGCTTTGTGTGCTTTCCTGCAACCCTAATTCCAACAATTGGTATCAGAGCAGGCATCGGCTCCCAGGGCAACACCGCCAGCACCCTCCGACTCACGTTCTCCGATTGAGGTGAGTTTTCACGAGCGCTTGCAGGTCCCTATACTCTGCAAATAAGCCCGTAGGCCTTTGCGTTCTCAAAATTTGCATCTGAGGTCGTTTCGGGCTCCGTTTTTGCATTTCAAGTTCTACACAGGTGTTTTCGTCATTTTCTGCAGAAATTTCGACAGTGCAGTTTTCTGCAAAACAGGCATACGTACTCTATTGTGGACCGTGCTACATAGCACGAGTTATTTTCTGTTCAATCTTTGCTTCATTACAGGCAGCTTTTGCATCAGTTTCAGTCAGTGGCCATGGCTGATAACAGCAATGATGTATTTCGCATGTTGTCTGCTGAAGACAAACTGGATGGAGATAGCAACTACCCACTTTGGGCATACATGATGCAGCATGTTTTGGTTGCAAAAGGAGTGTGGAACATTGTGCAGGGTATAGATGTACGTCCAGGTTCTGTGGATGTAGGATCTGTGGAGGATGTTGCAGGTTCTAGCAGCTCTACTGTTGCTGCTGTTTTACCCACTGCTGAACAAGCTCGTTGGGATGGTAAAGATGCGCAGGCTCATGCCTTGATTGCACTTTCTGTCAAACGTAACATCACCCCACATATTCGTTCAGCTAAAACAGCAAAACAGGCTTGGGATATTCTAGCTGGTTTGTATGCAGGTCGTAACGAGGCAAAAATCACTTACCTGCGTAAAGAGCTAGAATTGAAGATTATGCAAGAAGATGATGACATGAATGTTTTTCTTGCTGAGATTAAAGATCTCAAAGAGCAGTTGATTTCTGCAGGTGAGATTATTCCTGATCATTCTCTTATGCAGACTGTTCTTGATGCTTTACCTGAGACATATCAGACTTTTGCTTCCACGTGGAGACTTCTTAATGAGGACAGACCTGATGCTGTCAAGTATGATACTTTAGTCAACAAGCTCTTGCAAGAAGCGCAGTCCAGGCAAAATAGGGCCAGGCAGCGTGCAGTTGATCAAGCATTTATTGCTGCCCAGCAACAGAGAAGAAGTGGTAAGGCAGCCCCTTCCACTGTTTCTTCTCCTATTAGTAGGTCTGCAACTTCTTCTCCTTCCACAGGTAGCAACAATAAGTCTGAGAAGGCTCTTGATAAAGGCAAGAAAAAGACCAGGTGCAACTATTGTAAGGCAAATGATCATGTCATTAAGAATTGCCCTAAGCTAAAGGCTAAAGAGGCAAAGAAGAAAGAGTCAAATGCAGCCACAATAGCGGATGCTTCTACAAATGCAGATTCTGCAAATGTTGTGCAGGATACAGAATGGGCGTTTAGCGTGTATTGCCAGTATGACCCATCTGTACATGATGCATGTTTGGCAGTTTCTGTTGACTCTCATGTTTGGTATTTTGACAGTGGTGCTACAAAGCACATTACCTCGCATCGTGATATGTTCACTTCTCTTGAGGCTGTCCCTAATGGGAATACTGTCACATGTGCCAATAATGCTTCTTACCCAGTGAAGGGCATTGGTAAAATTATGCTTACTGCTGCAAATGGCAGCGCTTTCACACTTTCAGATGCTTTGTATGTGCCAGGGATAAAGAAGAATCTATTGTCTGTCTCTGCGCTTGCTAGACTTGGATTTGTAATCAAATTTGTGGATGACAGATGTACTGTTCATGATTTGACTTCTGGTGATACGATTATTGTATCTGGCACCTTGTTTCGTGGGCTGTATAGGCTCAATTCTTATGACAAGTGTGTGGAAGATTCAGCAAATGCAGTTTCTGATGAAAAGGCAGTTTCAGATGCAAAACTATGGCATGCTCGTTTTGGTCATCTGAACTTTGCTAGTTTGCTGCGTTTGCAGAAATTTGATATGGTTGCTTCATTGCCCCCTCTTGAGGCACCATTGAAACATGTTTGTGAAGGCTGTATTTTGGGCAAAATGCAGCGTTCTGCGTTTCCAAAGGATGGTTCTGTGCGGGCCACTCGCAAATTGCAGCTTGTACATAGTGATGTATGTGGGCCTATGCAAACTCCGTCATTTGGTAAACACTTGTACTTCGTGACTTTCATTGATGATTACTCAAGGCATGCATGGGTATATCCACTGAAGGCAAAGTCCGAAGTGTTTTTGTGCTTCAAATAGTTTTTTCTTATGGCTGAAAATGGATCCAATTGTACTGTGGGCACCCTCCGTACTGATCGAGGGGGGGAGTACATGTCTAAAGAGTTTGATGCATTTCTGGCTAGTCGTGGGATAAAACACCAATGTACAGTGCCGTATACCCCTCAGCAAAATGGTGTTGCTGAGAGGAAGAACAGGTCACTTATGGAGATGGCACGATGTATGGTCAAGAGCCAAGCTTTGCCACATGCGTTTTGGCTTGAGGCTGTCATGTGTGCTGCATATGTACTCAACAGGTGTCCCACTAAGGCCTTGCAGTCTATTACTCCATACGAAGCTTGGCATGGCAGGAAGCCTTCTATTGGTCACTTGCGTGTCTTTGGTTGCTTGGCCTATGCTTTAGTGCCTGTGCAACAACGCAGAAAATTGGATGATAAGGCTGTCAAATGCATTTTTGTTGGTTATAGTGCTGAGAGCAAGGGTTACAGATTATATCATCCGCAGTCAAAGCGTATCTTGATTAGTCGAGATGTTGTTTTTGTGGAAGATGCTGTGCAGCCCTTGTTATCATGTACCAAAGAGACAGGTGTAAGCTCACGGGATGTATTTGATACGTTGTTGCCTCTCTTTACAGGTGGGAATTCAAATGTAAGTCCTAATGAGGCAAATATTCAGCCTATGCAGATTTCAAACGACATCATAGATCAGCCTATTTCTGATGCAGATTTACAGGATGTAATTCATGAGGATAGGGCTGAAAATGAGCAGGCTAGAGGTATGCCTAAATGGCTGGTGCAAACCTTGCGTGATAGTAAGATTGATGCACCTATTACTAGTCGTACTCGTTCAGGTTTTCAGCATGCCTCTTATGCATCAGATTGTTATGCTTTGGCTGTGTCTAGTATGTGTGAAGAGGAAGAACCTCTTTCATTTGATGAGGCACAAAATTCAGAAAATTGGTTGGCTGCAATGCAAAGTGAATATGATGCTATAATGAAGAATGGTACATGGTCTTTGTGTGATTTGCCTATTGGTAAAAAGGCCATTGGATGTAAGTGGGTTTTTAAATTGAAACGAAAGCCAGATGGTAGTGTTGATCGCTATAAGGCTAGACTTGTTGCAAAGGGTTATGCTCAAGAAAAGGGCATTGATTTTGATGAGACCTTTGCTCCCACCTGTCGTATGACTACCATTCGTAGCATTTGTGCATTGGCAGCTCATAATGGTTGGAATGTACATCAGTTGGACATAAAGACTGCGTTCTTGAATGGAGATTTGCATGAGGAGGTGTATGTATCGCAGCCTCGTGGTTTTGTTCAAAGAGGGCAGGAAAACAAAGTGTGCAGGTTGAAAAAGGCTTTATATGGTTTAAAGCAAGCTCCACGAGCTTGGTATGAAAAGATACATGCATATTTGACTGCACATGGGTTTCAGAATAGTCCAACAGAAAGCACTTTGTATGTTAAACGTGTGGATGGTGTACATCTAATCATTGCTCTCTATGTCGATGACATGCTGCTCACAGGACCAAATGAGAGTCATATTGCTGATTTTAAGGCTGATTTGAATGCCTCTTTTGAAATGTCAGATTTGGGGCATTTGCATCATTATTTGGGGATACAATTTAAGCAGTGTGATGGAGGTATTGCTTTGTGTCAGACAAAGTATATTGAGACATTGTTGCGGAGATTTGGCCTTGAAGACTGCAAGCCTATTGCTACTCCAATGGAGACAGGTTTGAAGTTGAGTCTTCATGATGCTGGAGATCACTTTGATGTCACACTCTATCAGACAGCTGTTGGTTGCCTCATTTATGTATGCATTACGAGGCCGGACATTCAGTTTGCAGTCTCACAGGTGAGCAGGTTTATGCATAGCCTAGGGTCTCAGCATTGGAAGGCAGTTAAACGCATCTTTCGCTACTTGAGTGGCACCATACATCTTGGGTTGTTTTATCCCAAGGGGGGATCGTTGCCGCCAGATTTACATGCTTTTTCGGACTCAGATTGGGCTGGTTGCTATGACACAAGAGTGTCCACAAGTGGTTTTTGTTTCATGCTCGGTAGCTCATGCATATCTTGGTTGAGCAAGAAGCAACCTACTGTGGCCACTTCTAGTTGTGAAGCTGAGTACAGGGCAGCTTTCACAGCTACGGTTGAGTGTGTGTGGCTCAGACGGCTTATGGCTGACTTGGGTGTTGGACAGGAGTCTGCCACCTCTATCTTCACTGACAGTCAGAGCGCATTGGCAGTTGCGAAAAACCCAGTTTTTCATGCTCGCACAAAGCACATTGAGGTGCATTATCACTATGTCAGGGAGATATTCTCAGCAGGAGAGATCAGCTTGGCCTATGTGCCAACACAGGACAACCTCGTCGATCTTTTCACAAAGGCGCTTCCTCGTGAGAAGTTCGAAGCTTTCCGCAAAGCTTTGGGCTTGCTCCCCTTTGTGGATTGATCTACTTCGGGCATGGCACCCCCCTATACATGAGTGCCAGCTCTCGTTCACACCATCACTCCCAGGGGGGATTTGTTGCCATATATATAGGCAGTGATGTGTGTGAACACACTTAGGACCGCCGGGGCACTTTTTCCCTCTTTAGGAGGTTTTTTCCCCCGGCTTATATATACGCCCATCCTTCTAGGGCTAACTTATCTTTGTACATTGACACAATCTAATACACTTTGTGTTGTGTGCATTCTTGCTTCTTCTTCTCCAAGCTTTGTGTGCTTTCCTGCAACCCTAATTCCAACACACATTGGTGGCCTCCCTCTGGATACGCGTAACAACAAATTCAATGCTAATATTTAATGAGGCCATCACAAACAAAATGAAGGAGGGTTTAGGGTGGTGTACTCTACTAACAAGGCTTGGTGGCAATGGTGTTTAACAAAGTGCTTTGGAGCTTACCTCTATATTTATAGCAACGGGAGAGGTGCACTCTACTTTTACAATAAACAAAATTAAAAATATTTTTTTCTTTTTTAATGTTAATAATAAAGGCATCTTTCCTCAAATTTCTACACCATAATAATAAAGGCATCTTTTAAACTTTTTTGGGAAAGAGCGAATATGTATTGGAGCACCTTCACCCTCTCTCTTCTCTCCTCCTCGCTATTCCCCTATCATTTTTGCAGGATTTCAAACTGATGAATGCTCATAACATGAATACCATTCATTAATACATGACAACGTTCTATAATACTACACCTGCTTGAAAATCAACAACCCATAGGAGAGAGGTAAGAGGGAGGGGGGAGAAAGATATTGCACAATTGAACCCTCTACAATGAGGTTGCTTCCACAAAGGCTACAACAAAGCTACATATTCTCCCAAAATACTATAGGTCAACTGATTATCTATGCATTCAATTGTTTAAATTAGGGTAGGTTCTCCTATGAGACAAGGCATTTTAAAGCTTAAGGTCCGATAGGATATACTGGAGGATGAACATATTCTCGCTCTAGCTTAAGCCTAGCACATGAAAATAAATAAAGTAAAAGTACTTGCATACAAGATACGACTTATTCTTGGATTCTCTATCTGCAAAATCTAGACATGTAAAACACGGTTTGTCTTCCACATGCACATTATATTTTCCCACGTGTGCATCATCCCCGTGCAATTCGATCTTGAAAACTTCATACTTGTGGTGCTCCACTCTTTACACTTGTACCACCCTAGCTTTCATTTTCAAAGCGACATTTATTTTTTTGGCCGCTTCCTCTGATATCGACGTGCAGTACTTGACTCTTATGCCATTTTGCATGCCTGAGTCACCAGCCTCTATGGCGGTTCTTTTGAATTTGCAGTAGTAAAGAACCTTGAAGTCCCACTGCTACGCGATGGTGCAGGCATAACACCTTTTGCATTCTTGCTCTCCACTTGGTATCCACCTTAATGAATATACCTTCTTGTCTGTGAGGTTAGTTCCTATAGAAACTGGTCATATCTTGGGTGGTGGATTGGGAGTTGGGTCTATGTTGGTGTCCACAATATAGCAATGAAGCACGCGGTTAGGGCCAAACCACATCAATTGTCTAATGAGACCATTAGGGTGCTTGTTTAAGAAATCCTTCAAAAGATGGTGCAGGCACACCGTTCCTTGCAGATCTGGTATGTGTTGCCCATACCTCTTTACCCCAAAAGGTGTTCTGCTACATGTGACCTTGTTGCAATGCATGTCCTTCGGATTACCCACATTGCTTCATTCACCTTACGCTCAATGACACTACCCTCTGTGACTTCCACTATTCTTTTTGGAGTATTGCTTGTATCATGCTCCTTAAAAATGATCTTCCATGGCTTCCCAGCATACTTGTGGTCTCTTACATGTGTGTTGTACTCTGGTAAATGTGTGGCCTCGTCATCAATATCAATTCACCACAGTGCGCGGTCTCTTGTGATGTGCACTTTCTTTGACACCAGTGAGAGGGGTAGGCGCCTTATACATGGGTGTTCCTTCAGTTGCCTGATTAATTGTTCATACTACTTGGGCTGGTCTTGTAGAGCACTGTTCTTTTAGTTTCTCCAAGCTTGGTCCTCTCCCTATGTGCTTGCCTTGAGAGTAAGAGATTACCTTTGTGCTTTGAAAATTTACATTTTCCATATTAGTAGTACATGCATTGTAAAGAGAAATCTTGCGTCCATATCCCTCCCATGCCTGTAAGATTCCTCCCCCAACCCCTTTTTGATGTCTAGCATATTCCTCTGTAATCAATTCCTTTTCTCAAATATAAGAGATCTTGTTTGTGGCTGTTTTAACCTAGAGAGAGAAAATATTCTAGAGAGAGAATATTCAGATTTGGAATATTTTTGGATAGAAAAATATCTCACCTTATTAAAATGAATCCCCCTGAAACAGAAATTCAGAAAGAATTTTCCAATGTGCAATTGGAATTAATTGGGAATAGGTATAAAGAACCTTAGTCTAAGGGTCTATATTTTCAGAAATTTTTGGATTATGGTCCAATTAAGGTTCCTATGGGCCAATAGCATCAATCCATGTGTAGGGAGGAGATAAATCCAATTTGTAAAAGAAGATATCCAAAAATGAGTAAATGCTCACATAAGATGAAGCGTTGAAAATGTACAAGGTTTATTAGTAAAAAACTATGAGCAATAAAATTTTGACACATATGTAAGGAACGGGAGTTCTTTAAAGAAGGTGCATATTTCACATAAGATGAAGAGTTGAAAATGTACAAGGTTTATGAGTAAAAAAACTATGAGCAATAAAATTTTGACACATATGTAAGGAAAGGGAGTTCTTTAAAGAAGGTACATATTTCACATAAGATGAAGAGTTGAAAATGTACAAGGTTTATTAGAAAAAAAACTATGAGCAATAAAATTTTGACACATATGTAAGGAAGGGGAATTCTTTAAAGGAGGTGCATATTTCACATGCTTGAATGAGTTTTAAACTCAAAAATAATGTGATATTTTTATCTCTCATCTCTCTTGAACCAAACCAAATCAAAATGGAACCAAATCGAATCAAAAAGTAACCAAACTAGGTCCAAATCTAGTCCAAATTCAACCAAACTGACTTAGAAAATTCTAGAATCAGTTTGTTTGGTTAAGAGCTCAATTTTTCCTATAAATAGAAGCCTTCCCTTGTTGAAAAAAATATAGTGTCTTATGCATTGTTACTCTTCTCCACGTAAGCCAAGAACTGTTAATTCTTTAATAATTCACTAGTTTTTGATACTTCTCTCTTTCTTCAATCCCCATTGGTGGCTCCATCAACATACTAAACCAATTGATTGGTTGGGGGCCTCTACCGTGAACAAAGAATCAAGCAAATTATAAGATAAGTATAGTGAATTATGATCTTTTCTATAATTTCTCAATGATTCTCTCTTCTCAACCCCTCTCAAGCTTGAGAAGCTTAATTGGTATGGTTTTTGAAATGCTATTGAAGTTAATTAATTAATGATAGTAAAGAATTACATAAAATTCTATTTAAATTTAATTCTAATGGTTTTTCTCTCTTTCTCACTTAAGAAATGGTCATACTCATGACCCTCTTCAATCCAAATGAAGCTTTTCATAAGGCTTTTCCTTAATCCAAGATTAAGCTATGCTTGAGGCCAAATTAATGGCTTTTTTCTATGCTTTTAGTTTATGTATATTGATGATTCAATCCATTATGGATTGATGATCCAATTAGAGACCATTCTAATTATTTTCTTAATGATCCAATTAGAGACCATTATGGATTGATGATCCAATTAGAGACCATTCTAATTATTTTCTTAATGATCCAATTAGAGACCATTATGGATTGATGATCCAATTAGAGACCATTCTAATTATTTCTTTAATAATGAGCCTTATCCCTTAGAAAAAAATTGAGATTTATCAGTCATAGTAGCGGAGCTATGGCAAAATTTTTATAGAAATTACGCATAAAATAATTTCATTCAAAGCATAAAAAGAGGACTTCCTACCATATTCTAGGAACTATCATCCTAGATTAATTAAAAGAATATTATTATGCATGGAGATATGGATGTTTGCATGTAGATGTAGAGGTATGGATGTGAGTGTGAATGTGGAGGTGGATGTATGCATGGAGATGTGGATGTATGCATGTAGAAATAGATGTGTAGATGAGGATGTAAATGAAGATGTGGATGGATGCATGTAGAAGTAGATGTATAGATGTAGATGTGAATGGAGATGTGGATGTATACATGTAGATGTAGATGTATAGATGTAGATGTGGAGGTGGAGGTGGATGGATGCATGTAGATGTAGGTGTATAGATGTAGATGTGGATGTGGAGGTGGATGGATGCATGTAGAAGTAGATGTATAGATGTAGATGTGAATGGAGATGTGGATATATACATGTAGATGTAGATGTATAGATGTAGATGTGGATGTGGAGGTGGATGGATGCATGTAGATGTAGATGTAAAGATGTAGATGTGAATGGAGATGTGGATGTATGCATGTAGATGTAGGTGTATAGATGTAGATGTGGATGTAGAGGTGGATGTATGCATGTAGATGTAGATGTATAGATGTGGATGTGAATGTGGAGGTGGATGTATGCATGTAGATGTAGATGTATGGAGGTGAATGTGAATGTGGATGTGGATGTATGCATAGAGATGTGGATGTATGCATGTAGATGTGAATGTACGCATATAGATGTGGATGTATGGATGTGAATGTGCATGTAGATGTGGATGTATGGATGTGGATGCATGAATGTGCATGTAGATGTGGATGTGAAAATAGATGTATGGATGTAGATGTGGATGTATGGATGTGAATGTGGATGTGGATGTAGATATATGTATGGATGTGAATATATGATATGTGATGTGAAGGAATCTGAAGTGATGAGATGAAAAATGATGTGATGGGATGAGTACACATATAACTGGAATGTGGAATAAGCAATGTGGATTGATGAGGGATAATGTGGAAAAATGAGAGTTAATATAGAAACTGTATTTTGTGACTGTTTGTGGATGTGTGGATGTGGATGCATGAATGTGCATGTAGATGTGGATGTGAAAATAGATGTATGGATGTAGATGTGGATGTATGGATGTGAATGTGGATGTGGATGTAGATATATGTATGGATGTGAATATATGATATGTGATGTGAAGGAATCTGAAGTGATGAGATGGAAAATGATGTGATGGGATGAGTACACATATAACTGGAATGTGGAATAAGCAATGTGGATTGATGAGGGATAATGTGGAAAAATGAGAGTTAATATAGAAACTGTATTTTGTGACTGTTTGTAAATGCTGTTTGTAAATGATTGTTTTATGTCAAGATTGCTGGGAAAGCATTGTGACCATCTTGTGATTAAGGTCGTGGAGACCTAACTGAAAAAGTTGCAACTGCTGACGGAGAGTCAATGAAGGACGTTCCGCGTAGCAAGGTCGGCCGAGGTCTTGACCAGCCTCGGTGCGATTAAAATGGTGAGCTTCCGGTACGGTGGATGAGGGGCCAAGGAAGCGGCCTATGAGTGAAGCGCTAGGTCACCTGCAAAGGATCCTAGAGGGTGCTGATCATACGGTGCTCGGGCTCTGGGTCGCCTAGGATACCCACGCGTGCGTCGAGAAAGATATTGGAACAGAGTTGGAGTTGTTTTCTGAAATCGGGCATGGATCTGGTTGATTGACCTTGTTGGTCTTCAATGGATGAGTCCATGGCTCTTTATATGGATCTGTTGGTTGATCTTGCTGATCTTCAACGAGAGTCCATCTTGATAAGTGATTATATTGCCGAGTATTATGGGCTAGGGATTAGGAAACGGCCCCTGAGTGGACAGGTGGTGAGCGTCCTAGTTGCCAATGATGCCATAGATACTCTGATGAAGGAATGATGGAAAAATTAAGAATCAACTGGATAAATTGGAAGATGGTGATCAGTGATACTATGGTTTTATTAAAGGATTGTTTTAAACTGGTTGAATCTGTGAAAAGGCAATTTCATATTGGGTGTGTGAGTGGTGTGACTAGTTTTATTTTGCATGAACATCCGGCTAGGGAGCCTTGGAACTCTTTTCCTTGGTACCCGGGACAAAACCTAACCAAATTATTAATTGGATCCCATCACTACAGTGGTTGGGCGGTTGGCTAACCCATGGGATCGGATGGGGTTAGGCTGGACTGATGGATCCGTAAATCGAGACTCAAACTTTTGTTTTTTACGATAGATAAAATAAATCCCGGATAGTAACTGTTCTATGGATAGGAATCAACGGCTGTGCCTCTTGAATGGGGAAAAAAGCGTTGATCCCAATGATCCAACTGCAAGTTTCTTCCTTGATCTGCAAGTTTCTTCCTTGATCTGACCAAGTATCTTATAGATGTAATTGGATCAGCTCGATCAGAAATGATCTTGACTACGTTAGAGTAAAAAATTATCCTGGTGGAATCGCCCGTGCTTTCCGGTAAAGGAAGTTTTTCCGGGTTCGATTTTGGAACAACCGACGGATTAGTCTCTTATCCGGATATCCGTGGGTGAGGCCTCGAAAGTGGGACCCCTGTCCCGCACGAGAAGTGCTACTTCCGCTGCTAGTATCCGAATCCGTTGCTCGGTGGGAACAGGGGGATCTCACAGTTGGTATCAGAGCATTTGGTTAATAAAGATCAACTGAGAAGACAAATATATCAAAAATTTATCAAGAAACACAAAAAGGTTATAATTGTGTGAGATAATTCATACAATTTGATATTCAAGCTGAAATTCGTAATTTGGTAATTGGGTCTTCAGATGGAAGTACCGCAATTATATAGAATCCCTGACTTGCTTGAGGCCTAGACATGATAGTATTTACCTTATAATTCCAAGGGCCATGACTACCCGTATATACCGAGAGTATACTGCAGCTCTTTACTGACAGTATATACGAGTAAATCTAAGACTTGAAATTATAAGCGTTAATGCTATCCAGATGATGATTTCGTATGTGATTGATATGATTTTTAATTCTGTTTGAGAATTGATGAATTGATTTGGATTCTAATTGAAAATTCTGATCGAAAAATGATGATTTTTAAAAATTAGTTGAAATATAATGAAACCACAATGAGGGGGAATGGGACGAGTCCCTGTGATGATATTCATAACTAGAATGATGATAATGAATTCAGCAAATCACTATGAGATTAGTGGGTTGTGCTGTCAGATTGCTACTGTTAATACTTGACCGGTAGATCAAGTTAAGGGATGTCAAATTGAGAACTTGCTTGACTGAAATTTCCGTGGAGGAATGTTCTGAAGGAAACTTTTTGGTCTAATGGACCATTATCATGTTAAAGATATGAATGATATGATCTGAATGAATTGTTATATAAGGGATATTTATCCCAGTGTTCTGTTGGGTTGACCAGAATATAAGGAACCCCAGAATAAAATTGGATCTTAAGAAAAAGAGCTATCCTCTACCTTGCGAGATGAGGACATCTCGCACTTTTTAAGTGGGTAGAATGTAAGATTCCTCCCCAACCTTCGAGGTATACAGGAGTAAGAATCTCCCTTTCTGATCTTATAATTATTCCCTCTCTAAAATAAAAGAAAGTTTCTGTTTAAAAAAGGAAGACCCTTTCCCTAGAATACTTCTCAGGAGTCCCACTTGTTTTAAGGATTTAGAACAATGAGTTCAGAAGTGAGAATCGGTGTTTTGGATACCAAGGTTTTGGTTTTCATTCGAGTACGGCCCAAAAGAAGTTCTTTATCTCTTGGGGAGTATAAGAAGTTATCCCCCAGATATTGTGACCCTTATATCTGAATTCAATGAAAGTAGGTGACTTAGCCTACAAGCTTCTTTTATCTCCTCATCTCAAAATTCTTAATGCCTTCTATAGAAAAATGTGTCAAACACAAATCATGGAAAGACGGTAAAACTTCAGTGGCAAGTTACCGTTGGCTTCTAGGTTACGCTAGCTCCTTCCTTTATATAAGTTGTAACTTTTACTTGTCGCTCACAGTAATCTTACTCCCATCAATCTCCTTTCTTTCTTAATCTCCTTCATGGCTTGGCAACAAGAATTAGTTTTATCCCTGATGATTTCTCACCTTCAAGACGCAAGAGAGTCTGTGAAGAAAGACTTTATAGAACAGTATGAGCGCTCACTTTTTCCTCACCTAGGAACTTCTGTAGCTCAGACCAAATGGCGGACCTATCAAAACATAACAAGGGTAACACCCTGGGACAACAGCACTTTCGTAACAATGTCTGCTTGGCCATGGTTATTGAAGCTTTGGGTTTGGGTCCCCGATACTACTGCGTCATGAGATCAAGGCATCTTGGGTTTTCTGAGCGGGTCTTCTTACTGGCGTGTTTTCTTCCTCATGAGAAGATATGCCTTTATCCCGTTTTTGGCTTGCCTCTCAGAGGTCCTTTTGTTAGATCACCTCATACCACTGAGATAGGTGCGGCAATAACCAGTAGAATCATTCCCATAGATGAGTTACCCTATACTTGTGCAGCTTGTGAGTGCTGCTTTTGTGACCATATGATGGACGGGCTTATGGAAGTGTAAAGAGTTCTTTTATCTTTACTGTATAAGTTCCGAGAATGAATAAAGTTTAAATCTTGTTCTTATCTTGCTTTCTTTAAGACTTTTCTTGGTGGTTAATCTTGATTAAAAATTTGTCTCTAAGTCTCATATTCGTCCATCTTGCAAAATTATCCCAGTTTGCGAGATGAGGACATCTCGTATTTTTTTAAGTGGGGTAGAATGTAAGATTCCTCCCCCAACCCCTTTTTGATGTCTAGCATATTCCTCTGTAATCAATTCCTTTTCTGAAATATAAGAGATCTTGTTTGTCACTGTTTTAACCTAGAGAGAGAAAATATTCTAGAGAGAGAATATTCAAATTTGGAATATTTTTGGATAGAAAAATATCTCACCTTATTAAAATGAATCCCCCTGAAACAGAAATTCAGAAAGAATTTTCCAATGTGCAATTGGAATTAATTGGGAACAGGTATAAAGAACCTTAGTCTAAGGGTCTATATTTTCAGAAATTTTTGGATTATGGTCCAATTAAGGTTCCTATGGGCCAATAGCATCAATCCATGTGTAGGGAGGAGATAAATCCAATTTGTAAAAGAAGATATCCAAAAATGAGTAAATGCTCACATAAGATGAAGAGTTGAAAATGTACAAGGTCTAATAGTAAAAAACTATGAGCAATAAAATTTTGACACATATGTAAGAAAGGGGAGTTCTTTAAAGAAGGTGCATATTTCACATAAGATGAAGAGTTGAAAATGTACAAGGTTTATTAGTAAAAAAACTATGAGCAATAAAATTTTGACACATATGTAAGGAAAGGGAGTTCTTTAAAGAAGGTACATATTTCACATAAGATGAAGAGTTGAAAATGTACAAGGTTTATTAGAAAAAAAACTATGAGCAATAAAATTTTGACACATATGTAAGGAAGGGGAATTCTTTAAAGGAGGTGCATATTTCACATGCTTGAATGAGTTTTAAACTCAAAAATAATGTGATATTTTTATCTCTCATCTCTCTTGAACCAAACCAAATCAAAATGGAACCAAATCGAATCAAAAAGTAACCAAACTAGGTCCAAATCTAGTCCAAATTCAACCAAACTGACTTAGAAAATTCTAGAATCAGTTTGTTTGGTTAAGAGCTCAATTTTTCCTATAAATAGAAGCCTTCCCTTGTTGAAAAAAATATAGTGTCTTATGTATTGTTACTCTTCTCCACCTAAGCCAAGAACTGTGAATTCTTTAATAATTCACTAGTTTCTGATACTTCTCTCTTTCTTCAATCCCCATTGGTGGCTCCATCAACATACTAAACCAATTGATTGGTTGGGGGCCTCTACCGTGAACAAAGAATCAAGCAAATTATAAGATAAGAATAGTGAATTATGATCTTTTCTATAATTTCTCAACGATTCTCTCTTCTCAACCCCTCTCAAGCTTGAGAAGCTTAATTGGTATGGTTTTTGAAATGCTATTGAAGTTAATTAATTAATGAAAGTAAAGAATTACATAAAATTCTATTTATATTTAATTCTAATGGTTTTTCTCTCTTTCTCACTTAAGAAATGGTCATACTCATGACCCTCTTCAATCCAAATGAAGCTTTTCATAAGGCTTTTTCCTTAATCCAAGATTAAGCTATGCTTGAGGCCAAATTAATGGCTTTTTTCTATGCTTTTAGTTTATGTATATTGATGATTCAATCCATTATGGATTGATGATCCAATTAGAGACCATTCTAATTATTTTCTTAATGATCCAATTAGAGACCATTATGGATTGATGATCCAATTAGAGACCATTCTAATTATTTTCTTAATGATCCAATTAGAGACCATTATGGATTGATGATCCAATTAGAGACCATTCTAATTATTTCTTTAATAATGAGCCTTATCCCTTAGAAAAAAATTGAGATTTATTAGTCATAGTAGCGGAGCTATGGCAAAATTTTTATAGAAATTACGCATAAAATAATTTCATTCAAAGCATAAAAAGAGGACTTCCTACCATATTCTAGGAACTATCATCCTAGATTAATTAAAAGAATATTATTATGCATGGAGATATGGATGTTTGCATGTAGATGTAGAGGTATGGATGTGAGTGTGAATGTGAAGGTGGATGTATGCATGGAGATGTGGATGTATGCATGTAGAAATAGATGTGTAAATGAGGATGTAAATGAAGATGTGGATGGATGCATGTAGAAGTAGATGTATAGATGTAGATGTGAATGGAGATGTGGATGTATACATGTAGATGTAGATGTATAGATGTAGATGTGGATGTGGAGGTGGATGGATGCATGTAGATGTAGGTGTATAGATGTAGATGTGGATGTGGAGGTGGATGGATGCATGTAGAAGTAGATGTATAGATGTAGATGTGAATGGAGATGTGGATATATACATGTAGATGTAGATGTATAGATGTAGATGTGGATGTGGAGGTGGATGGATGCATGTAGATGTAGATGTAAAGATGTAGATGTGAATGGAGATGTGGATGTATGCATGTAGATGTAGGTGTATAGATGTAGATGTGGATGTAGAGGTGGATGTATGCATGTAGATGTAGATGTATAGATGTGGATGTGAATGTGGAGGTGGATGTATGCATGTAGATGTAGATGTATGGAGGTGAATGTGAATGTGGATGTGGATGTATGCATAGAGATGTGGATGTATGCATGTAGATGTGAATGTACGCATATAGATGTGGATGTATGGATGTGAATGTGCATGTAGATGTGGATGTATGGATGTGGATGCATGAATGTGCATGTAGATGTGGATGTGAAAATAGATGTATGGATGTAGATGTGGATGTATGGATGTGAATGTGGATGTGGATGTAGATATATGTATGGATGTGAATATATGATATGTGATGTGAAGGAATCTGAAGTGATGAGATGGAAAATGATGTGATGGGATGAGTACACATATAACTGGAATGTGGAATAAGCAATGTGGATTGATGAGGGATAATGTGGAAAAATGAGAGTTAATATAGAAACTGTATTTTGTGACTGTTTGTGGATGTGTGGATGTGGATGCATGAATGTGCATGTAGATGTGGATGTGAAAATAGATGTATGGATGTAGATGTGGATGTATGGATGTGAATGTGGATGTGGATGTAGATATATGTATGGATGTGAATATATGATATGTGATGTGAAGGAATCTGAAGTGATGAGATGAAAAATGATGTGATGGGATGAGTACACATATAACTGGAATGTGGAATAAGCAATGTGGATTGATGAGGGATAATGTGGAAAAATGAGAGTTAATATAGAAACTGTATTTTGTGACTGTTTGTAAATGCTGTTTGTAAATGACTGTTTTATGTCAAGATTGCTGGGAAAGCATTGTGACCATCTTGTGATTAAGGTCGTGGAGACCTAACTGAAAAAGTTGCAACTGCTGACGGAGAGTCAATGAAGGACGTCTCGCGTAGCAAGGTCGGCCGAGGTCTTGACCAGCCTCGGTGCGATTAAAATGGTGAGCTTCCGGTACGGTGGATGAGGGGCCAAGGAAGCGGCCTATGAGTGAAGCGCTAGGTCACCTGCAAAGGATCCTAGAGGGTGCTGATCATACGGTGCTCGGGCTCTGGGTCGCCTAGGATACCCACGCGTGCGTCGAGAAAGATATTGGAACAGAGTTGGAGTTGTTTTCTGAAATCGGGCATGGATCTGGTTGATTGACCTTGCTGGTCTTCAATGGATGATTCCATGGCTCTTTATATGGATCTGTTGGTTGATCTTGCTGATCTTCAATGAGAGTCCATCTTGATAAGTGATTATATTGCCGAGTATTATGGGCTAGGGATTAGGAAACGGCCCCTGAGTGGACAGGTGGTGAGCGTCCTAGTTGCCAATGATGCCATAGATACTCTGATGAAGGAATGATGGAAAAATTAAGAATCAACTGGATAAATTGGAAGATGGTGATCAGTGATACTATGGTTTTATTAAAGGATTGTTTTAAACTGGTTGAATCTGTGAAAAGGCAATTTCATATTGGGTGTGTGAGTGGTGTGACTAGTTTTATTTTGCATGAACATCCGGCTAGGGGGCCTTGGAACTCTTTTCCTTGGTACCCGGGACAAAACCTAACCAAATTATTAATTGGATCCCATCACTACAGTGGTTGGGCGGTTGGCTAACCCATGGGATCGGATGGGGTTAGGCTGGACTGATGGATCCGTACATCGAGACTCAAACTTTTGTTTTTTACGATAGATAAAATAAATCTCGGATAGTAACTGTTCTATGGATAGGAATCAACGGCTGTGCCTCTTGAATGGGGAAAAAAGCGTTGATCCCAATGATCCAACTGCAAGTTTCTTCCTTGATCTGACCAAGTATCTTATAGATGTAATTGGATCAGCTCGATCAGAAATGATCTTGACTACGTTAGAGTAAAAAATTATCCTGGTGGAATCGCCCGTGCTTTCCGGTAAAGGAAGTTTTTCCGGGTTCGGTTTTGGAACAACCGACGGATTAGTCTCTTATCCGGATATCCGTGGGTGAGGCCCCGAAAGTGGGACCCCTATCCCGCGCGAGAAGTGCTACTTCCGCTGCTAGTACCCGAATCCGTTGCTCGGTGGGAACAGGGGGATCTCACAATGCCAGCCAACTTCTATGCTTGCTTTCTGCTAGGTTTGTTCTTGGGGTATTTGGACCATCATTACTTGAAGTAATCCCTCCCATGTGATCATTGCGCCACCATTGACGTATCAATCAAGCCTCCACTGATGCAGCTGGTAGGAGCCATGCACCACTTCTCGCACATTGCTTTGTGCTCTTCTTGAGACATAACACACACATAGTTTGTTATGTGGGAAACCATGCTCTACTCCCAATGAAATATGCAAGACCTCTCCCTATCTGTCAAGACATTATTTTTTCCACCATTGAACATATGTCGAACTACATTCCAATTAGCCGGACCCTCATTTGCCATGAAACCAAAGAAATCTGCCCTTTCACAACCATGGTTGGCCATTACTTCATTAGTGAGAGTCCTCTAGCAATGTTGGGTCTATTGATAGACCATGGAGTGGAAGGTTGCATCAAAAAACCAATCCTATAAAAACAAGTGCATCACCAAAAGGTAAAGAGAAGGTTGATGTGTCTCTTAGTATGCCAGACATTTCAGCAGGGCATTCATATGTTGATGGAGAGTCTAGTGGCTTAGAGCAGAGCCTTGATGAGGATTTTAGGATTCCAACTATTAAGACACCTAGTGCAAGGAAGGCTAAGGCAACCACACCAAGGACAAATCTAGGCCCACGTAGGTCGGGTAGGGTGAAAAACCCTATTCAGAGATTGATGTATGACGGACCTTATATAGCTCACCATTATGCATACATGGCAAAAGGTTATGTATGAGGCTAAGCCCACATGTTTTGAGGATGCTATTAGGCATGTACATTGGGAGAAAGTCATGGATAAAGAAATAGCTGCATTGGATGAAAATAAGACATGGAAATTGGTGCCTTTGCCTGAGGGTAAAAAGGCTATTGAACGTAAGGGGGTCTACAAAGTGAAGCACAACTAGTACAAGCCGAGATTGGTTTTGCCAAAGGTTATGCACAAACCTATGGCATTGATTGTGAGGAGACAAAATGGAAACCGTGAGAGCTATTATTGTAGTGTGGTAGATGGCTACATCAAAAGGTTGATTTTTGCATTAGATGGATATAAAGAATGCATTCTTGCATGGTGAAAAGAAGTCTATTCGGAACAACCCCTTTGGCTATGAGGATTTGAGTCACCCAAATTATGTGTGCAGGCTACGTAAAGCCTTGTATGGCTTGAAGCAAGCACCAAGAGCATGGTATGATAACGTTGCAGAGTATCACCACCATTAGCTTTCATATGGCAGAGGCTAATCATTCACAGGGCATGGTATGATAACGTTGCAGAGTATCACCATTAGCTTTCATATGGCAGAGGATAATCATTCACAGAGTGATAAGGGAATCGTGATCATCACCATGACTTGATTGTTGGGGGTGAAGAGAAAGTTGAGAATATAAAGGGTCTCCTCAAGAAGAAGTTTGACATGAAGGATTTGGGTGCGTTGAGATACTTTCTTGGCATTGAGGTCATTAGGACACTTGATGGCATATGGCTATCACAGAGATGGTATGCATTGGACATGTTGTCCAAATATGGTATGGCTGGCTGTAAGCCCATTTCTATACCATTGGATCATAATGGCAAGCTAAGTGCAAATGCAGGTGAGATTTTAGAGAATGACACTATGTATAGGAAGATAGTGAACAGGTTGATTTATATGATGAGGCTAGACATGAATTATGTAATTGGGTTGGAGAGCCAATTTATATAGGTTCTTCGGAAGCCACATTTGGATAGTGTGAGGTGCACTATGTGGACATCACATAGCGCACACTGCGCTACGTAATGTCCACAATGGATTATCGTCTCTTCTATGAGGCTGGTATACATTTGCAGGTGTATGGATACATTGATGTAGATTGGGATGGTAGCATCTTGGACAGAAAATCTACTAGCGGGTTTATGTTTTCCTTTGGGAGTGGTGCTGTTACATGGAGAAGCAAGAAGCAGTTAGATAGTTGCCTTGTCAAGTATAGAGACAAATTACAAGAGTGTTGTGATGGCAGCATGTGAGGTAGCTTGGTTATGTAAGCTACTGGGAGATTTGGGGTTGCATGTGGACAGGTAGGTTGTCATCTATTATTGCGACAACCTTAGTAGCATACATGTAGTGTTTCATGCACGGACCACACACGTAGAGGTTCATTATCACTTCATTAGAGAAAAGGTCTTGGCAGGAGATGTTGATCTTGTGTACATCAGCATAGAGGAGCAAGTCACTGACATTTTCACCAAGGCCTTAGGAGCAAAGAAGCTTTGCAAATTCAGCACTATATGCTTAGAGTCTTAAAGATGGAGTTGAGCTTGAGGAGGAGTGTTGAGATGCCAAGTTCAACATCAGCTGACACTCACGACGTGCTTGGATGACCGTTCCATATTTACATGACTCGCGTGCTTTATAGAGCCGATGTGACAGATCTAGTCGCCAACCAGTGATTCTACAACTGGACTACACCTACCTAATACAATTGAGTTATGGCATACTTATCTCACTAGCTCACCTACTTACGTGTTCACATTATGGACCGCTTGTACATAGTACTCTAGTACTTATGTTATTTTTTACTTATCTTTTGTAGACCTCTATTTTGAGCAACAAGGAGAAGAAAATTTTAGCTTTCCATCTTTGAGTGTGTCTTATCCATTGTTATATGAGTGTGTATGTGGTGCTTGCAAGAGCTCAAGCTCTCTCTCTCTTCCTTCAAGAGAGAGAGAGCTCAAGCTCTCTCTTCCTTCAAGAGAGAGCTCAAGCTCTCTCTTCCTTAAATATTTTCACCCCTATCCCTGCACTATGTGCCCCCTATCCATGTGTGTCTGCCATCACTAATCTCCACTACATGCCCTCCCATGTGCCCCCTATACCTAAGTGCCTACCCCCCAACCCACCCTTGGCCCATGTTTCCCATGCACCCCCCCTTTTGTTCACTTTGTCTTTGTATTTCATAACCTTTAGAGCTAAAGGCTATGGCCATCTCAAGCTTTCTCTATGCTACTCTCCTACTATTATATTTTGTGACCTTCAAAGCTAAAGGCTATGGCCATCTCAAGCTTTCTCTATGCTACTCTCTTGTTGTTGTCATTCGTACCCAACTCTTGTTATTTTTCTACTATGCACGACTCTTCTAGCTAGACCATTCCCTCCCTTAAGACTACAAGCAGTTGGCTCCTTCCATGTTAGAGACTCCCTCTTTTTGATCTATGCCAAGGATCTTCATTCAGTTCTACAAGTCAGCCACCCAAGCTACATGGACTAAAACATAGCAAGCCCTCTTTTGACCAACAACAAAATGACAAGACAGTCATAAATTTGTCTGAGAAGGTTTCCTACTACTTCATCTGTGGGGTTTTTGGCCATTTCCAAGTAGGTTAGAAGTTCCAATTGAAGGTTGTGGATGTGGGGGGTCTTTTGGATACATCAACTATAGTGAGGGGTGGCACTGACACAATTGTGCATACATCGACAGTAATGGTGATGTCCCCTCGGCATCATCTATGCTTCTCTAAAAACATCAACTGTATTGAGGGGTGGCACTCTGACAAAACTACACATACATTGGTACCCAACAAATGGTGTTATCCCCTCGGCTTGTCCCCTCAGACATTGCATTGGCACCTTCTCTCCAATATGCAAAGATGATGATGATGGGGATCGTGATGATGGGTCTGGTAGCTTTTGCTACTATATCTTATTTGCCCATATAGGCCACCTCATCATGGCAACATGCAAGTGTAACCCATTTTCTAGGAGGGAACTATGATGCCCTTGTCATCCGTAAACTACTCATCCCCTTATCATTACATCAAAAGTGTAGCCATTCTAGGGTTTCATATGGCATCCTTTATAAAAAAGCAAAGAATGCTAGATTTTAGGGTTTTTTAAATACCCTCATCATGCATGTGAATGTAAATAATTTTAGGATTTTGAATGTAGGCAAGTGCAATATTTAAGGGCTTTGATTACTCTAATGTATGCACAACACAGAGATTCTAGCTAGTTTAGGTCTTTGAGTGGCTAACCACCACAGATATTTTAGGCAACAATAAAAATGTGCCCTACACCCCCATCTGAGCCGCCACTTTGGCTAGTTCTTCATCTCCACGCTATTGAAAGCTCTATCAGTGGCCTCATGCTATTAAACTAACATATTCTATATCCATTATTTAAAAGGATGTTTAAGGTATGGTTGCATAAGCGAGACCTCTAGCCTATGCACTCCATGTATTGGTTCCATGCAAGGAACCTTCGTGACCATTTTATAGGCCATTTTGTCGTCGATAACATCATCATAATCATGAAAAAATCTCTCGATGTCTCTTCTTGTATTCTCTCCTCTACCTCAAAGAATAAATCCATCGGGTCGAACTATTCAGGTAGAGGGTCATGCACCCATGGTGTTGTCCTTCTTCATGTTGCTTGCTACCCTCTGTTTTGGCTATGGTGTTTCCTCAAAAGCATGGTCATGGAGGTTTGGGAACTCTGTCTCCTTATACTGGCCCTCTTGCTATGTCATTGTGTTCCTTGGAAAGTTTTGGTGTCTATAGGTTGCTCTTCAGTTGTGGCCCCTGAGGGTGGCTTTGTGTCATCTCCTTCTAGACCCTTGCACCCTTTATGTACATCTTTACTAAGTTACTCTTCTTGAATGGTGGTAGGTGAGTGTTATGGATGGATTAATATGAGCAGGGGAGCACTAGTATTGCAAATATGGATTCTAAATTTTTTTAACACCATAAGATTAGATTTTTAATAGTTTTTCTTGGCGCTTTGCACCAAACTTTTGAACTAAAGGAAGCTAGCTACGTGGACATGGACCTCGTTACATCCCTACACAAGATTTGAAGTTTATCATGGGCTTGCCATCTAGCACAAGCTCTTTATTGAGGGAGCTAGAGGCTCTTTGATAAAATTTACAAAATCACTCTATGTATGGTGTAAGCATGATGTGCAAAGGTGGAATTTGAGAAGTTGAAGTTTTTTCTAGCTAGTAAACAAAATTGAGAGCATGTGGCTCCATAAGAATACTAACCAGTGTAAACTTCAACGATGGTGAGAGTTGTACCCACCACCATCCCTCTTTGCTTGCATTCAAATTAGGCAAGTAAAAATGATAAGCTTCAAATTGCATCGCCTAAGACAAGCCGTGAAACATCGAAGGCATGCTACTAAACAAAACACATGCCTCTTCTCACATCATCTATGCAAGGATTGCGACAATATTCTCGGCTATAAACAATCGGTATTTTTTTGCTCATCCATAAAAAGATTGCAACAATATGCTTAGCTATAAACAATTGGTATTTTTTTGCTCATCCATAAAAAGATTAGTTTAGGCTAGTTGACATTATAGCTAGCAGCACACTATAAACATTTAATAGTAGTGTAAAAAGGTTGCTTTAGGCTAGTTGACATTATAGCTAGTAACACACTATAAACATATAATAGTAGTATAAATGTTGCCAATGAGAGAAAAATATGTAGTGGGTTGGTGATGTTGTGTCTTGTAGCTCTTTGATAGTCTACATTGATTGATGAAATTTAGTGACTTTAGATAGAAGGTGAATATATGCCACATGAACCTCCTTTGGGTTTTATATGACACAGTGGAAACTTTTTTATTGGACCTTTAAGGCATTCACATACTTCCCATGAGTTTTGCAAAAGTAGTTGATTCCCTGCAAAAAGAGAAGATGTCCATCGCTCATTCCTCATGGACGTCTTTGTCCATCAAAATTTTAACCTGTCTGTCTTTGCCTTTGAGCCCCTGTAAAAAGAGAAAGATACCCCTCACCCATTCCTCATGGATGGAGGGTCTCCCCCATCCAAACTTCCCCCCTCCTCGTCTTTGCCTTGACATATCACCAAGCATGCAAGAAATGGACCAATAACATAGACAAGGAAAGATGTCATATAGTGCCATGAGACTTCTCTTCATTTCCTTATTAGTATTAGTAGATATTTTGGATTGATGCCTTTAATTGGACACGTTTCTTCAAAATGAAGTGTGGCTTCAATAACACGTATAGTTTTTTGATAAAGCACCATGTATATGTACATGTACATATATACATTCATATACATATACACACATGTATATACGTGTATATGTATATATATACATATACACACATATATAGATGTGTGTGTACATGTATACAAATACATACATTATGTATACGTACATTTATACATACACATACATATACATATACACACATCTATATATATGTATATACATATACATACATACATACATATATATATATATATATATATATATATATGTATGTATGTATATATGTATATAAACATAAACATAAACATATATGTATATGTGTGTGTGTGTGTATGCATATAAACATATACACATACATACATATATATATTATGTATGTATGTATTATAAACATGTACACACACATACACACATACTGTGTATATATATATGTGCATGTATATATATAGGTACACATACATGTACATGTGTGTATACACACATGTATATATATGTATATACATATACATGTATATAAACATATATGCATATGTGTGTGTGTGTGTATGCATATAAACATGTACACGTACATATACATATACATGTATATAAACATATATGCATATATGTGTGTGTGTGTATGCATATAAACATGTACACATACATACATATATTATGTATATGTATGTATGTACACATAATATATATATGTATGTATGTACACATACATACATACATATATTATGTATATATGTATTATAAACATGTACACACATACTGTATATACGTATATATATATACACACACACACACACACACACACACACACATGTATAGGTGTGTGTATATGTATGTACACGTACATGTATAGGGACATTTATACATACACATATATATGCACACATGTATGTATATATGTATGTATATAAACATAAACATATACATACATACATATGTATGTATATGTATATAAACATAAACACACACACACACACACACACACACACACATATAAACATGTACACATACATATACATATAAATGTATACATGTATGTGTGTGTGTCTCTGTTAATATATAAATATATATATGTATGTGTGTGGTGTTTGTTAATATATAAATATAAATATATATATACATATATACATATACACACACATGTACATATATACATACACACTTTTTTTTAAAATGAAACTTCACACACATATATATATATATATGTGTGTACATAGATATATATATATGCACACACATATATATTATGTATATTTATATATACATAATATATCTATATATATATATATACATATACATGGGCATATTTGACAGTTCTAAACTTGTTTATATATATATATATATATATATATATATATATATACATGGGCATATTTGACTTTGGAGAGGCTAAACGATTGCACATACCCATTCAAATTATTGCAGTGTACACAGTGCTAAACTTGTTATCTTGCTTCTTGATCGACGCAGAGTCTTCCCATCCCCACCAGAAGCAGGTGTTTTTTCTGTTTCTGAGGATCACTGTGTAATCCTGTTTCTGAGGTTGAAAACTGGCATGATCGCAGAGCGCATCGCAGAGCTGTGAAGAATGACAAAGGTGAAGGTGAAAGGTGCCTTCATTTCCAAACCATTCGAAAGAGTCCGCGCTGCAGAGGAGGAGGATGAAGATGATGACGAAGAGGAGGAGGAGGAAGCGGCCGGGGCCAATTTCATGCCCTTTGTGAGGGCACAGAACAAAAGGAAGAGGGGCCCGAGGGGAGCACGAAGACACAGGCACAGAGAGTCATTAGGGTTACAGAGTGAGGGTTTCAGCGACTCTGCACTGGCTACCTCATCGAGCCAACGTTCTGACGATGATGATGAAGAAGTAGGGGATTCTGCACAGAACCATAATCATGGCCATGGTGGTGCTGGGCATGGGTTTGTTGAAAGCACAGCCATGGATGGTGCACGACGAGGTAGTGTCCGATTGAAGGTGAAACCATCCAAGTTCAGAGAGGATCCATCGCAGAGCAATGATATGGCAGAAGGGAAGTCTTCTTTGAAGAAGAAGACTACAGGGCCTTCTTATGAAGCAACTAGCTCCAAACACCAAGTGGTTGCAAGGGACTACACTTCTTCGGACCGACAGCAGGAACGTCTGACAGATGAACTCAGGACCGCCTTAATGGTAGCCTCACCCTTCCCCTTTTACTTGTATGCCACCTTCATTCATTGCATAATTTGCTTGCCTGGTATCCTCATTAAGGCTACTCTCCCCATGATACCCTCATTCATTGCACAGTTGCTTGCATGGGGCCATCATTCAATGCATAATTGAGGGTGCAGTTTACTGCTCAACCATGAGTTAAACATCAAAGCATCATTGTTCCTGGTTTACCATCAGTGGACTAATCTTATAACAACTGTGTTTCAAGGTCTTGGTAATGTGGGTTTCTTTCCGGGGTTATATTAAACTGTATTGTTGAAGGGGATTCTTTTTTGGTGTGCGTGGATGTAGGTTGTGAGGAAAATCATGAAGATGGAAGCAGCAGAGCCTTTTAATATTCCTGTGGATCCAGTGGCCCTCGGAATCCCGGTAAGGTGGCAAACACTTGAGAGTGCTGCAGTGTGCAATGAACACATGATCCTTAGTCTTTGGAATTCATGACCACACATGATCCTTATAATGGCGAAGTGCAGGGGATGTGATTTGAATCCAAGGTCTAGCCCAATGCCCAATGCAGAAATACCAAAGTCTAAGGATCATATGTGGCATTTGAAGTGCAGGGAAGGGGATTTGAACCCAAGGTCTAGTCCAATGCATAAATAAACTGGTATGCCAGCACCCCAGAGGGGAATGCAGAAAAGGGAAAGGGGAATTTAGATCCGTAAACACCTAGGAGGCTGATCAGTCTGATTTTTCTTAATTTGTAAGCTGGGCATTATGAATATATATGTATGTATGTATATAAATTCTATTATATACATATGTATATGTGTGTATATATATATATTCGTACGTACATACATACATGCTATACGTACATACATACACACACACACACACACACCATATATATATATATATATATGGTGCGTGTGTATGCATGTACATGCATGCATGCATGTTTGTATATATATATACATGTACGTATAGTTACACATACACACTTACACACACACATATTAACACACATATATTATATATATGTGTCTATAATGTGTGTGTGTCTCTTTCTTTCTCTATACATACATATATGTATATATATACACATATGTATATACATACATACATACAAATATATGTATACACAAATATATGTATGTATACATATATACATACACATATATGTATATATATGTGTGTGTGTGTGTGCATATACATACATGTATGTATGTATGTATACATATATACATACATACATACATGTATGTATGTATGTATACATATGTGTACACACACACACACACACACACACATATATATATGTATGTATGTATGTATATATTGTATATGTATATATCTATATATGTACATGTATGTATGTATACATGTGTATATATATGTGTGTGTGTGTGTGTGTGTGTGTATGTATATGTATGTATGTACACATACACATACACATATACATACATATATGTGTGTGTGTGTGTGTGGCTATACATATGCATATATATGTGTGTGTGTGTGTGTGGCCCTATAGAAGTGGAAAATATTGGTGAGGCAAAGAGGGGATACAAGGTGAAAGATAGGTAGTGCTTGACATTGGGGACATGGTGTGAGCTAATTTGTCTCATAATCATGATATAATCACTTTTTTGGCTTGACACTAAGGAGCTTGGAGTGTATGCAGCCTTTGTCATGCATGGTTTAAACTTGAATTTGTAACCATCAGGATTACTTCGACATTGTTAAGAAGCCCATGGATCTGGGCACAGTATGCAAAAACCTGGAGAGAGGTGGAAAGTACAGAGGCTCCCGGGATGTGTATGAAGACATCCAGTTTGTGTGGACCAATTGCCGCATCTACAATCAGAAAGGAGACCCTATTTTGGAACTTTTGGCAAGAGTAAAGAAAAATTTCATGAAGTACTGGACTGCTGCCGGCTTATATACTGAAAAGTCTCCAGGTTTTTTTCTCTTCTGTTTGATATCTGGTTATTTTTATGTTTTCCACTTTGATTTGATTTGGTGGCTGCATGTTTGTTTGAAATGTGTTTTCTGTACTGTGGCTTTAATCCTCATAGTGTGGATGGGCTTTTTAGCCCTGTGATGTTTTGGCATGTCATTGAAACAGTGGCAGAAACCAAGCAGGTGTTATTGTTTTCCAATTCTGATGTTTGAGCATAAAATTACCGCAGTGCAGGGCATGCCGACCACCATCAGAGCATGTCATGTTGGCCTTTTGCAAGCTGTTGATTGGCCGTGGGTACCAGTGTCCCACTGCCCAAAATGCTCAACCAGTCCTGGTGGTTGGGGCCCAAAATAAAGACATCCTGCTGCCTGAATCTGGAAGCATATGTCACCCTTTTGCTTTATGGGCTGAAAATTTTTCTTGATTGAACTCAGTGTTTTTGTTTTCTGCCTTTACTTCTATGGCCAAGAGGATGTCGTCAATTCCAGATTTTAGATAATTAAGTAGACTGGATAGTTACATTGCTATCACCCACAACCAGGTTCATATAAATAATTATAAATGATAAATAGCTTAGATAAAGCAATAGCTTTAACACACACCAACAGAAGCAATACAAATCAAATAATTTAAGGCTCAATGGGGAGAGTACTCAACACAAAGATACCCTTGTATGTGCTCCCTAGAAAGTTGTGGAAGGGAGGGACGGTATCCAGGTTGAGCACCATGGATACACAAGTTCACACTGTCAGTGTTCACAAAGTAATTTATGTGTCTTATGGTTTGCGGTTATGAGAATGAATGAATTTCTATGCATCTAACCACTACATTCAAGTCTGTAAGGAAGAACTGTGAGAAGACTTCTTGAATGAGTTTTTAATGCTTTAACAGCTACATTCAAGTTTCAAGGTAGAAGTCCTGATTCTTTACAGTCAGAATTTGGGGGGCCAAGCATCAAGCAAAAGGATATGGATGAAGACGTTGATATAGGAAGGAACAAGAAGGTGACCAAAATTGCCAAGGATGCAGATAGCCCTGCAAATTCAACCGCGAAACGTAGTGGTATGTCTTTTCTCAAATAGTTATTCTTTATTTTAGAAACATGAAATGCCAGTAATTTTCTTATGTGTGCCATTTTGCCACAGTCCTTAAATCCTCCTTTTTAAGAAGGGGAGGGTTTTTTTTTTAAAAATTATAAAGAAGACAAGTACATAGTTGCATCCTTGCAATGAGTTTTTCAGAAGCTGACACTAGGAAATGAGAGTGCATTAAAATGCACTTTGACCTTCATGTAAAACTGAATCTTCGAGGTTTGATATAGAATGTGCAAAAAGGATCAATAACCTTGTTAGTATCTGGGATTTTGAGAGATGAGGTATCAAAGCATGCTTGTGGAGTACCTTTTTAAAGTCACCCAAGGCTCCAACGTTAAGAAAGACTTCACCTCTGCAAAAGTGCAACGAGCAGAAGCTCCCTGCAGCCTCTTGAGCCTGTACACACTCCCTTCTCCGCATGTGGCCCCCCCCCCAATCGCTCCCCAGCCAATTGTCCCCCTCTCTCCCCCATTTCCCTGCTGCCTCCTGTCAGTTTTCCTCCCTCGCCCCCATCCCCGTTGTCTACTCTCTGCGTCCCCCCCACCCCACCCCACCTTGCCTGGATTTTTCTCTTCCTCCCTGATTTTTTACCTTCCTCACCGTTTTTGGCTTTGCCTTCTTGCACTGCTGCTCCCCTCTTTCCTCTGCTCCGCGTTCTTTGTTCCTTGGCTGCTCATCACTGGTCAATGTTTGCTCTTCATCCGCAACTGGAGGACTCCATGGCAGCCGCTGCATCTTCAAGGCCACCCTCAACTGCCCTTTATTGGAGGCGGACCTCTCGCTTTTGTTTTTATCGGTGGCTCCATTGGAAGCCACTATGTTGCCTTGCAAAATCGTCAGCAGCAGACCTGCAAGGGGCCAAATTCGCAAACCGCACTGGCAAAGTGCCTATAACAGAATGTCTACCAGTTGGGATATTTTTAAAGTTTATGGAAGGACCCATCTCTTAGATTGGGACATGTGGCAAGAAAGTGGACCAAAGTGAGACAAGTGGCCTGACACTTGTTAAAAAAATGGATCAAAGTGAGACAAGTGCCCTCACACTTTTCACTTCAGCTATTGTGTGGCTCTCCACTTGTCATTGTAGCCTTCTCTTGCCATTTTAGCTCATGGGAGGCCCAAATCTATAAATTGGAGCCCTCTCTCTTCATTAATGGAGGCTCTCTTGCTGCACACTAGCCTCTACCACCGTTACAGGCTGCCCTAATGATGGCTACTCTCTTTCTCTCTCTCTTGAAGGCTGCCCATGAAGAATACCAGCTGTTGGGGACTGTTTTGCAAGCTTCCATCGCGAAGAAATACTGAAGGTAAGGGTATTTAATCATTTATTATGATTTCTAGCCATTGTACTTGTTGCACCAGCATTTGTACTTGCTGTATCTGTTGTACCAGCCATAGTACCGGCTGTACCAGCCATCGCACTTGCTGTACCAGCCATCGTACCTGTTGTACTAGTCATCGTACCTGCTGTACCAGCAACTGTACTTGTTATACCTGCTGTACCAGCCACTGTACATGCTGTACCATCGTACCTACTGTACCAGCCATTGTACCTACTGTACCGGCTGAATGGAGAGTTGTACTTGCTGTACCAGCTCTATTGCATGAAGACCCGTGGTTTTTGGGGAAGAATCAGTACCCACACGGAGGTATATGGATTATATTGTTGGCTCGGCATTTCTACAGCCTATGTTCCGGCTTGGTAGCCTTGTGTTGGGCTGTGTTATGGCATTTGTATAGGGATAATCCGGCATCTCCCGTGGGGAGAGTAAGGCCCTCAAAGCTTGTACATGATATTATTCTCCTTGGGTAATAAAATACTCCAAGGGGGGGGTCGGCCCATTCCGGCCTCTATGCGGTGTCACACGTGCAAGCTCCATTTTCAGCATTTGTGGATGTTTTGTCCAGCTTTATGTTTTATGCAAAGTGATGATGGATATGTGTTAAGGCTGTGGCCATGTTTAAATGTTTTAATATGCATTGATGGTATCAACAAGTGTGTCAAAGGCCCTAGTCCCCCAAGCACCCGCCGCGAGTTTCATTGGTATCAGAGCATAGACTTCCTTGGAAGCGGAGGCTTCCTTCTATCAATAAGGAAGAGAAAAGATCTCAAGTGAGGACCACACTTACCATCATTGCTATTAAGCATGGCCAGCCACTTCAGACCCTATGAAGCAAGGGCATGAGCAATAGACAGCTTGGTCTAAGGATTTATGAATTTACAAAATTTATCTTGGAAGTATGAATTCATAAAATTTATAGACAGCTTGGTCTAAGGATTTATGAATTTACAAAATTTATCTTGGAAGTATGGAGTTGGCTTTATGTGCACACGTTTAGCACTTTTTCCATATGAATATTGTGGATTATATTATCAAGCTTACAGGCAAGCTATATGGAGATATATCTCAGGATATCTGAAGGATATGGTGACGAGATATTTCTTTTGGCTTCATGACCAACCTGGCAAAGAAAAGCTAAGTATACTTTGAGTTTGCAAAGTTGGTGCTTTTGCTATTTACTATGAAGTGTTTTTGATGTTCACTAATCCTTGTATAGCTATGCAAGGAGAAAGGTGTTGTTGTTTGCCTTGAGATGGTTTCAGGGAAACATTGTTTATGGCTCCCTTTAATGGGATGAATTCTTTTTGGCTCCCTTTATTTGGGATGCATTGGACTTATGAAACTCATGGTTCACATACCCTGTGTAGTGTTCTCTTGTTCTACGTGCTCTCTTGAAGATTGTTTCTACCATGTGTGGGTAGAACAATAGAGAGCAGATGGAAGGGAACATGGGCACTTCAAAGGGTAGTGACAAGCACAACATACCCTGTGTAGTGTTCTCTTGTCCTACGTGCTCTCTTGAAATTGTTTCTACCATGTGTGGGTGGAACAATAGAGAGCAGATGGAAGGGAACATGGGCACTTGAGAGGGTAGTGTGAGTTGGTGGCCGAAATGCCTACAAACTATTGGTGGCCGAAATGCCTATAAACTATGTGTAGCAGAAATGCTTATGGAACACCAGGTTATCTATGCCTGCGAGTGATTGTTTTATCTTGTTACTTGAGCCCACCTCTCATCCAAGGTGTGTGATCAGAGTACCAACACGGAGTGCAAGTGGTAAAGTGGACATGACGGGACTTATGTCTATGCCAAGGGTCATGTGGACCGATGTCTTGTTGGCAGGAGACTTATTTTGTCTCGCCCATT
The DNA here is from genome assembly GCF_041138505.1 of Cibotium barometz. NCBI lineage: Eukaryota > Viridiplantae > Streptophyta > Polypodiopsida > Cyatheales > Cibotiaceae > Cibotium > Cibotium barometz. The sequence goes on along the minus strand of NC_141076.1, from coordinate 31,862,582 downwards.
TACTTGGAACATGGATTATGATATCTGGACTTATGGGTCTGTTTTGTCTCGCCCATTTACTTGGGACATGGATTATGATATTTGGACTTATGGGACTGATTTGTCTCGCCCATTTATCTTGGGACATGGATTATGATATGTGGACTTATGGGACTGATTTGTCTCGCCCATTTACTTGGGACATGATTATAATATCTGGACTTATGGGACTGTTTTTTGTCTCGCCCATTTATCTTGGGACATGATTTTGATATTGGTATTATGGAGACTTATTTAGTCTCGCCCATTTCTTTGGGACATGGATTCTTCAGTTATATTGGATTTTTGAGACTGTCTCGTCTCGCCCAATCGATGGGACATGATTATATCTTGAATATATGGCTTGAAGCTTCAAGTTGCGGACAACTTTTAAGAAGCTGGGGAGGATGTCACCAGCCTAGACATTTCCCAGTCTGAAAGGGGTCTGGTGGACTCCAGGATGTCTGAATATTTGGAAAGTACAAGCTTTGGGAATGGGGGATTATCCTAGAATACAAAGGACCACACTCCTAAAATTTAGGAGAGTTGCTATTTTTGGCCCGACTCCGATGGAAATTCTGTTCGCTTCATTACATCTGGAATTGAGCAGATACCAAGAGTTGGCAAAGTGCCTATAACAGAATGTCTACCAGTTGGGATATTTTTAGAGATAAAGTTTATGGAAGGACCCATCTCTTAGATTGGGACATGTTGCAAGAAAGTGGACCAAAGTGAGACAAGTGGCCTGACACTTGTTAAAAAAATGGATCAAAGTGAGATAAGTGGCCTCACACTTGTCACTTCAGCTATTGTGTGGCTCTCCATTTGTCATTGTAGCCTTCTCTTGCCATTTTAGCTCATGGGAGGCCCAAATCTATAAATTGGAGCCCTCTCTCTTCATTAATGGAGGCTCTCTTGCTGCACACTAGCCTCTACCACCGATACAGGCTGCCCTAATGATGGCTACTCTCTTTCTCTCTCTCTCTTGAAGGCTGCCCATGAAGAATACCAGCTGTTGGGGACTGTTTTGGAGGCTTCCATTGCGAAGAAATACTGAAGGCAAGGGTATTTAATAATTTATTATGATTTCTAGCCATTGTACTTGTTGCACCAGCATTTGTACTTGTTGTACCTACTGTACTAGCCACTATACCTGTTGTACCAGCCACCGTACCTGCTGTACCAGCCACTGTACTTGTTGTACTAGTCATTGTACTTATTGTACCAACATTTGTACTTGTTGTATCTGTTGTACCAGTCACCATACCAACGGTACCAACCAATGTACCTACTGTACTAGCCATTGTACTTGTTGTACCAGCCATTGTACTTGTTGTACCAGCCATTGTACTTGTTGTACCGGCTGAATGGAGAGTTGTACTTGTTGTACCAGCTCTATTGCATGAAGACCCGTGGTTTTTGGGGAAGAATCAGTACCCATACGGAGGTATATGGATTATATTGTTGGCTCGGCATTTCTACAGCCTATGTTCTGAAGGAGCTCAGCTCTTAGGGTTAGGGTTTGGAAGGTACTTCAGCAAGAAACGTAAGAGGTAGAGAGAGGAACACAACTTCTCTTGTATTGAGTTCATAAAATGAAGTACAATAGCCACATAAAGAAGTGACCTAAAAGGGGTGTTCACATGGTCCGGCCATAAAGTGTGCCAGGTGGACCAAATCACTTAGAAAGTATTATAAGTGAAACTAAGCTAAAACTGGGGGAAAAAACCTCCACTAACTGAAGTAAAAAGTGCCCCAGTAATCTACTGATGATCACTAGCACTCCTCTGGGTGCATACACAGCATAAAACCCAACAAATCCCCCTGGAGTGATATGTGATCACTGTACATCATCCACCAAAAGGAAACAAATTCAAAGCAGTGCGGAATGCTTCGAATTTCGGACGTGGTAATGCCTTGGTGAAGATGTCTGCCACATTCTGATCTGTAGGGCAGTAGATCAGACTGATATCACTTGCCTGGAGTCTCTCCCGAACAAAATGATAGTGAATCTCAATGTGTTTCGTGCGAGCATGAAACACAGGATTCTTGGCCACGGCAATGGCACTCTTGTTGGAAATCATGGATCTAGGGCTAGGCTAGCCTATGGAGGCTCAAACATAATGCTAAACATGATTATAAACAAATGACAAAAAGCAATACAAAGCAACACAAGATGCACTTACTTGACCAAGAGATTGTGTACTTGAGAATGAGTTGTTGTATTACATTACATTGAAATGACCCTTTATATAGGTCCAAGTACCATATGGGCTTTGCCTTTGCATGTGGGATAACTCCTAGCCTTCACCACATTCATCCACATCCCTTTGACCTTGTCTATGATATGACATAGATCACTTTTTCTAACACCCTTCCTTGATCATGGCATATCATAATGCCCTTCCTTGCTTCTAACATTACATGAAAGAAAAAGCTTAACTCATAAGGAGTATAGCTCTACAGTACATAAAAGAAATTAGCATCGCTCATAGGGAGCATGGCTTCTACATTGCGAAAAGAAAATAGCATGACATGAAAACATTCCTACATGAAAACATTCCTCTCCCATACCCCATCATCATCATAGCATCATCATCATATCCATGGGCATCATCATCATTTGTTGGTCATGGAGACCCAACTCCCCATCAATCCCCCCTTGAGGGCTACATGGCCTACTGAGAGATATTGTGGGCATCATAAAATAACACATAACCTACATCATCGGTGGTTAGAGGTGTCCATACATTTGGGTAAGAGAGGGCATAATTCATTCGTCATTATGACATGTGAGCCATGACATAATAATCAACATAGACAGCATCTTGTTCATCTTCATTGACATCTTCGTTTTTGTCTCCATCCATTTTGCATCTCTGTCTGCATCTTCATTTGCATCTTCATTCTGCATAGTATCTTCTTCGTCCTGACATTGCACATAGACTGGACGTACGTGCATTCCCATCCTTGAGGCATCTTCATAATGCATGTGGGCATTCCATTTGTGGCATCCACATAGTACAGAGAATTTTCCAAAAAAGGTAAAAGATACACCCTTTCTTAAGTACCATATGAACAACCTCTTATATTACTTAAAGGTTTTTCAAACCTTAGTCTCAAAATAATAAAGAATAAAAATCCTTTATTTCAAATGAAAAAAAAACGGCCAGATTTATTCCACCGGCACCGCCCGTTTTCGCTGCTCTGATTTCGGATCTGGTTTGTCAGGGGCTCCATGCTGTCGTTTCTGTTCAGAGCTATCTCTGATGTGCTGATGAATGCTGAGTTGGATCTTCGTCACAAAGCTGTAGATGTGTTTGCTTGCTGATCATCACTCGCCTCGCTGCCGTCAGCTTCTTGCTTGCGAAAGGTTTGTGCTACTTACTGCTGGATAGCACTGACAAGCAACGGGGTGGCTGTTGACTATTGCTGAGGAGGGAGGTCCCTCTAGCCTCTCTCTCTTTGTCTCTACGTGTTGGCGATGGAATGCTTGCAGCCTGCTGCTGTCGTGTAAGCTACTGTGTTGATGCGTTGCCTAGCTGGTCTTCTTTCTTTCTTGCTGACCTGTTGACAGTGTCAAGTCCCACCACTGCTAGCACTCTTCTTCTCTCTCTGCTGTGAGCTATGGAGAACACCGCTTCTTTCTAATGACAGTGAGCTGGCTTTTGATGTGCAATGCGGGAACAAGAGCAAAAGCTCTCTCTACTTCTTTGAAATGAATGCAATGGACAACACCTAAGGAAACCCTAATGATGCAAAGACTAATGCAATAATTTTGTTATTCCTTCTTCTCAATGGCACTTCCTTTTGCGGGCACCATATTGAAGAGAAATGCAAAACAACTAAACTAAGCTAAGCCATAGCCTGCCAGGCTCTGATACCATGTTGGAAATCATGGATCTAGGGCTAGGCTAGCCTATGGAGGCTCAAACATAATGCTAAACATGATTATAAACAAATGACAAAAAGCAATACAAAGCAACACAAGATGCACTTACTTGACTAAGAGATTGTGTACTTGAGAATGAGTTGTTGTATTACATTACATTGAAATGACCCTTTATATAGGTCCAAGTACCATATGGGCTTTGCCTTTGCATGTGGGATAACTCCTAGCCTTCACCACATTCATCCACATCCCTTTGACCTTGTCTATGATATGACATAGATCACTTTTTCTAACATCTGACTATCAGTATAGAGAGGTGTAGGCTCCTCCACTGAAATATTCATATCAGTCATGAGACGACGCAGCCAGACACACTCAACGGTAGTAGTGTAGGCTGCTCTGTACTCTGCCTCACAAGACAAAGTGGCCACTGTGGTCTGTTTCTTGCTTAGCCAAGAAATACATGAAGAGCCAAGAAAGAAACAATTCCCACTAGTGGAATGTCTGGTATCAAAATCACCAGCCCAATCTGAATCGCTGTAAGCATATAACTGCATGTCACCCCCCGTAGGATATAGCAATCCAAGAGACAAGGTACCGTGCAAATACCGAAATACACGCTTCACAGCTTGCCAATGTGACAATCGCGGGCTGTGCATGAATCTGCTCAACTGAGATACGACATACTGAATATCTGGCCGTGTAGTACACAAGTAAATAAGGCACCCAACAGCCTGAGCATATGTAGTGGCATCAAATAAAATATTGTCATCGTGTAGTGACAGTTTCATTCTAGGCTCCATAGGAGTGCTAATAGGCTTGCAATCCTGAAATTTAAACTTCTCCAGAAGTTTAGCAACATACCGAGATTGCAACAACCCAATGCCTCTGTTATCCTGCACAAACTGTATGCCCAAATAGTAGTGTACGAGCCCCAAATCAGACATGTCAAATGTCTGTTGCAGTATCTCTTTCAAAGCTGCAATTTTGTCATCATTTGATCCCATGAGCAAAAGATCATCTACATAAAGACTGATGACCAGCAGATCTTTCTCTTCTTTCTTTACATACAAAGTGGCTTCTGATGGACTGTTCACAAAGCCTTGAGTGAGCAGGAAAGCATCTATTTTTGCATACCAAGCTCGTGGAGCTTGTTTCAAACCATACAAGGCCTTCTTCAGCCTGCATACTTTCCCTGCAAAACCTATGGGCTGATATACATAAACTTCCTCCTCGAGGTCCCCATGTAGGAAAGTCTTGATGTCCAACTGGTGAACAACCCAACCACGATGTGCAGCCAATGCAATGACACACCTAAGTGTCGACATACGGGATGTAGGAGCAAATGTCTCCTCATAATCAATGCCCTTATTCTGTGCATAGCCCTTTGCAACTAGACGGGCTTTGTACCTGTCAATGGATCCATCTGCATGTCTTTTCAACTTATAGACCCACTCAGTACCAATAGCTTTCTTGCCTTTGGGCAAATCAACAAAATCCCATGTTTGATTCTTTTTAATAGAATCAAGCTCATCCTGCATGGCTTTGTTCCAATGCACATTGTCTCGTGCATCCACAAATGAATCAGGTTCATCATCATCCTGTAAACTGGCTGCCATAACCATATTCAAATCCATGATGTGTGCATGCTCATTGGTTCGTGTCTCCCTACGAGTACGACCAGCAAGAGGACCCTCTAGATGGCTGTCCTGTAATGTCCTCAAATACCATCTAGGTATGTGTCTGACGTGTGGAGCCTGCTGCCCCATATTTGGTTCAACTTCTGGCTGAATTTGCTGCTGAATTTCTGCACCACCTTCATGATTGGCTGGCTGTCCTGCACCCTCATGGGTTGGATCACCAACTGTGGAATGAAACTCCATAGGTAGTAGACCTTCAAACACATCATTTTCAGCCTGATTTGCATCATAACTAGCCATGGATATTTCTGATTTTTCATCAAAAATCACATCCCGACTAGTGAATATCTTCTTGGATAGTGGGTCATATAACCGGTAGCCCTTGCTCTCACGGCTATACCCAACAAAAATGCATTTTGTGGCTTTATCATCCAACTTCCTCCTCAACTCTTTGGGTATGTGTGCATATGCAAGACACCCAAAAGTACGAAAATGTGATACCGAAGGCTTGCGGCCATGCCAAGCCTCAAAAGGAGTAATGGAAACCAATGTCTTTGTGGGACATCGATTCAAAATATGACAAGCACACATTACAGCTTCACCCAAAAGATATGTGGTAGCTTCTTTGTCTTTAACATACATCTGGCCATCTCCATGAGTGACCGATTCTTCCTTTCTGCAACCCCATTCTGATGTGGAGTATAAGGAGTAGTATACTGATGTTTGATACCTCTACTCACAAGAAAGGAATTCAACATGTGTGACACATATTCCCCCCCTCGGTCAGAACGAAGAGTCTTAACCTTGCATCCTGACTCTGTTTTAGCAAGTGCTACAAAGGTCAAAAATGCATCATATACCTGTGATTTCTGTGTCAACGGATAGACCCAACATATACGAGAGAAGTCATCAATAAATGTAGCAAAATAAAAGTAACCTCCTAATGACTTTGTCTGCATGGGACCACAAAGATCACTGTGTATATGCTGCAACTTTGCAGTTGCTCATAGAGCCTGATCACGTGGGAAGAAAAACCGATGCATTTTTCCCAAAATACATCCTTCACATATGTGATCTGGAGGCTTCTCCATAAGAGGTAGGTCTGTCAACATGTTATGTCGCTGTGTGAGGATTACTGTTATTACTTAGTATTTCATCCACTATCTGTGTATTAAGACTGAAACTGAAAGTAGACTTGAACACAGATGTTTGATTGATTGATTGAAATTGTGATACAATAGGCTCCTTATATAGGAGTTCAAGAGACACGAATGAAAAGACACATCCCATGACCAATAGTCATGACTCTAGGCGAAGAGACACATCCTTTGGACGAATAGCTGCAACCATTGGGTGAAGAGTTGCAACCCTAGAGCGAAGGGGTGTGACCAGTCGTCGAAGGATTGTGGCTCTTGATGAAGAGGCATGTCTCTAGAGTGAATAGTCGTGACCATCCAAGTGTAGGGGTCCTCTGTAATCATGTCACTTCAGTATCTGTAATCATAAGGAGACTGTATAATGAACTAAGTCACAATCGTGACATTCCCTCCCATTTAAAATAAAACCCATGTGATTAAATGAGAGTCGATCGTCTGTCAAAGAATTCTTGGAGGAGTTGAGGATATTGTTGCATTTCTTCATCTGTCTGCCAAGTAGAATCTGACTCATCCAAGTCCATCCACTTAACAAGAAATTCTGTAGTAAGCTTCTTTCTTGTTTCTTTCTGACGAACGTCAAGAATCTTCTCAGGAACAAGAATAATATGATCATCTTCAATCTCAGGAACATAAGAAGATAAATCCAGAATAGATGAATTTCCTTGTATGTATTCCTTGAGCCAAGAGATGTGAAATGTTGGATGAATTTTTCCCCAAGATGGTGGAAGATCCAACTTGTAACTGACAACTGAAATCTTCTTTATAACTTTAAATGGACCATAGAAACGCGGTCGCAACTTCGGAAAGACTGACTTTACTGTCTTATATCGATGCGGTGCAACATAAAGCAAAACCAAGTCACCTTCTTGAAACTCAGTATGCCTTCTGTGCTTATTCGCATACTTATGATACTTCTGCTGAACATGAATCAGTCTGTCTCGAACTTGTACAAGAATATCTTGCATTTCTTGAATCAACTGATCTGCTAATGCCACCTTGTGTTGAAGAACAAAGTTTGTGGGCACAAGCGGAGTGCGACCATATGCTGCTTGAAAAGGAGTCATTCCAGTGACTGAATGTGGAGAATTATTGTAAGCAAACTCCACAAGAGGCAAATATTCTTCCCAAGAAGCTAATCTTGTCTGAATATAATGCCTAAGCATTTGATTTACTCTTTCTGTCTGTCCATCTGTCTGAGGATGATAAGCAGAACTGAACAAGAGATTCGTACCAAGAGATTTGAATAAGGAAGTCCAGAAATGTCCAGTAAACTTCGGATCTCTTTCAGAAACAATAGATCTTGGCAATCCATGGATTCTGAAAATATGCTGTACGAACAACGCTGCAAGATCTGGAGCAGAAACTGTCTTCTTGCAAGGAATAAAATGTGCCATTTTGGAAAACCGATCAACCACTACTAAAATTTGAGCATTGCCTTTCTGCGAACGCGGCAAAGTAGTGATGAAATCCATGCTTATGCTTTCCCATCTTTCCTGAGGAATTGGCAAAGGCTGAAGCAATCCTTGAGGAAGTTGTCGTGAAGCTTTCATAATTTGACAAGAGTGACAAGCTTTAACAAACTTAATAACATCCTGTTGCATCTGAGGCCAAAAGTATGTTGCTGATAACAGACGATATGTCTTGTTAATTCCAGGATGAGCTGCAAAGGGTACTTCATGATGCTCTTGAATAAGGAGTTTCCGCAAAGATGCATTGTGAGGAACATAAATGCGATCTAAGTAATAAAGTAAATCATCTGTAATTGTATATGCGGTAAACATATTCATTTCTGCAACAGTAGGATGAAGAGATTTGAGAGCTCGAAAGACATCTCCAAAGTCTCTATCTGTCAAATACTCATGCTTAAAACATGCTGGAATCTCCATCTGCACATTTGAGATAGCAAAGTTCGTAGCTCGAGGCATGCGGCTCAAAGCATCTGCCACCACATTCTGTAATCCAGGAACATAGAGTATCGCCATGTGAAAATTCGCCAAAAATTCAACCCATCGTTCTTGACGAGGATTCATCACTGGCTGAGTAAAGATATAGGTCAAAGACTGATGATCTGTCTTAACCACTGAATCTGCTCCAAGAAGATAATGCTTCCACGTTCTATAAGCATGTACAATTGCCAAAAATTCCTTGTCATAAACGGGATATCGCATTTGAATAGCCGAAAATTTATGACTATCAAAAGCAATAACACGATCATTCTGCATAAAAACGCCTCCGGATGCTCTATCCGAAGCATCGGTCATGACGTCAAACGGCTGAGTTGGATCCGCAATAGCCAAAACAGGCGTAGTTGTCAACGCATGCTTAAGATCATTAAAGGACTTTTCAGCTTCAAGTGACCATTGCAATTTATCTAACTTTGTAAGGGCCGTCAAAGGAGCAGCAATATCTGAGAACTTGTGAACCTTGGTGTGGTAAAAGTTTGCTAATCCCAAGAAAGATCGCACATCTGAAATTGTAAGTGGCAAAGGTCAATCAACAATGACCTTTATCTTCTTAGGATCAACTGCAATACCCTGTCCAGAGATGATGTGTCCAAGATATTCTACATGATCTTTGAAAAACGGACTCTTCTTCTTGTTGATGTACAAGACATTCGTACGGAGTACGTCGAAGACAATCTGCAAATGCTGCTTGTGATCTGCTAAAGTCTTACTGAAGACCAAAATGTCATCCAGATAAACGATGACAAACTTATCCAAGTAAGGACCAAAGATGTCATTCATCAAAGTCATGAAAGTAGCTGGGGCATTGGTTAACCCAAAAGGAATGACCAAAAATTCATAATGTCCATACTTTGTTCTGAAAGCTGTCTTATATTCATCTCCAATTCGAATCCTGATTTGATGATAGCCTGACTTCAGATCAATCTTCGAAAATACCTTTGCACCAAGCAACTGATCAAAGAGCTCATCGATGCGAGGCAAGGGAAACTTATTCTTGATTGTTTGCTTATTAAGGGCACGATAATCAATGCAAAGTCGCATAGATCCATCCTTCTTCTTGACCAATAAAACTGGAGCACCAAAAGGACTTTTGCTTGGACGTATATGACCTTTATCTAACAACTCTACCAATTGTCTCTGAATTTCTTGAGATTCTGAATAAGAAACTCGATAAGGAGCTCGAACTGGCGGTGGTTGTCCAGGAATTAGATCAATCATATGATCTACAGAACGTCGAGGAGGCAATGTCGTTGGTAGCTCGTCAGGAAATAAATCCTTATAAGGTTGAAAGAAGGGCTGTTGTAAATAAGAAATATCTGATGGCGAGGATTCCGATTGGTCAACTGTATTATCTTCTGCTTCTCGCAACATAACTAAGGCAGAAGTGCTGTCGCGTTTACGCACTAAGCGTTTGACTTGCATAGCAGAAACCACAGTAATCGGCTTAGAATTAAACAGACCTCGTAATTCCATTTCTCGATGATTATGATAAAGTCGAATGGAATGATCTCGAAAGCTGATCAAAGGATCATACTCATATAACCAAGACTGTCCAAGGATCATGTCATAGTGTGACAAAGGCATAATAGAGAAGTTCAGCTGATCCTGATAGTCCTGAATCTGAAAATGCAACTGCTGAATCCGTTTGCTGCAATGCAAGAAAGAACCATCTGCAAGTTCCACTTGGAAAACTTCCGCACTCTGCTGAGTAGGTAATCGCAACTTGCTGACGAGAGTAGTTCCCACAAAATTAGTCGAGCATCCACTATCAACAAGAACATTGATAGGATGCTGGCCAATAAATCCCAATAAGCTCAAAACTTGATTGGAAAGGTTAACAGGCACTGAAGTATGGTTGTGGGCATTCAGCATGAAAGCACTGACAACTTTAGAAACTCGCACTGCATGAACCACCTGCTTGCCTTTTTCTGGCGCAGAAGGATGATGATGTCCATGTTCACCTTCTGGGAAACATTCCATGTTGGAATTCTGGCGAGAATTACGCTTTGGGCACTCATACCACCTGTGTGGTCCATGACAAATTGTGCAAAGACCTGAAGGGTTGGCCTGAGAGGTTGAAGGTGCCGATGTAGAGGCTTGCTGACCTGCTGAGGTATCGCGGCGAAAATTGCGGCGATTGTTGGGTCGGCGATCTTGCCAGTTGCGTCCTCGATTCCGATTGTTGTTGTTGGAAGAGGATCTTGTTTGTGAGGCTGCTGCCTGACCTGAAAATCTAGGCCGAAAGGACTGTTGCCGAGTAGATTGCTGACCAGAGGATTGGGAATATTGAGACGCAGGTTGAGATAAATTTCCTCTGCGATTGGGCTGGGAGAAACGAGCACCGTTTGAGGACGGATTGCCAAAGAAGGATGTCCTGGGTTGTCGTCGTAAATCTCCAAGGTGCTCTACGTAGGCAATAGCAGCATCAATGGTGAGAGGGTTAAACTTCTGCACATCTTCCTGTAAGTTGGGTTCAAGCCCATCGATGAAGCTGTGTAGCTTGTCAGCGGGGCTGAGGCTCTCAATTTCCAGAGTTAAACGTTGGAACTCTGTGATATATGCGGCTGAGGATCCTGTTTGCCTCAGGCAGCGGAGAGCAGACCGGGCATGGTAGTCCGCACTGGCAGGTTCAAAGGCCTTGCGGAGGGCGCGCCGGAATTTATCCCAAGTAGGAGTGTGTTTACCATCTGCAACACGTCGTTGCCACCATAGAAGTGCCCTATCCTTGAGTAGGGAACTGGCTAAAGCAACCTTCTTGCTTTCGACCAAATCGGTATTGGTCAAATATACCTCCATTTTGAATATCCAGTGGTCAAGCACGCGCTTGTCGCGGCGACCATTATAAGGGGCAGGCAGTTTGACATCGAGTTTCTTTTTTTGTGCAGCAGTTAATATTTTATTAAGAAGTTGGAGTTTTGCATTGTTTACCTCGGCAGTTGGATCTGGTTCATCTTCATTTTCTGCTACCGAAGTCTCTGAAGAAGAGGGTTGTGGATCACTGGCTGATGTGCGCACTGGATGGGGCCGCTGCAACTGGTCGAGTCGTCTGATGGTAGAGAGACTTGTCGAAAAAGTCTGCTGAAGTATCTCCATCTGTTCGCGTAATAATGTAATGGCCTGCATTTGCTCGTCCTGTTGCTGGCCCTCTGCCTCTGAGATAGATGCCATGTTGGATCTGCTAGAGGGAGTAGCGCGGAGAAGCTGGTGAAATATGTGGTACTGCTGGAGGAGAGAGTGACAGTGAATCGTCTCCCAATTCTGCTAAGAAATCGGAGCCTAACTCCGAAGGCTCAAAGTCTTCCACCTCGTCGAGAGGAGGTGTCTCTGCAGGGGTTAAGGGAGTGTAATCGGGCACAATGAGCTCGCTGTATACTCGAACCAAGGGCTGGAGCGAGATGATCCGGTTCACTGCATCCACACGGCACTCGTCCAGGAAATACGCCAGATGTGGGTACCGTCCCAAAATAAACTCGTAATGAGCAAGATGGTGTGCTGGACATGTCAAGTAAATATGCCAGATCACCCACGCCTGGAACTGAGTGGCGTGGCGGTGAGACTGATGTATAATAAAAAGTCCAGGGGACCTGGTACATGAACTGGAGCCGGAACAGGTTCTGCAACAGGTTCGGGTAATGGGGCGGGCTCCGGTGTGGGTGTCTCGCGAGAGTTTTCGGGCAATATGGCCTCCGGGACCTCGTCTATGTACGAGATGTAAGGCACGGGCTGATTGCTGTTGGGTTCCATTGGACACCTGGTTGAGAAGGGGAGTGTGTGCCAGAGTGGAGAGGAGTCCCTGGCGTGGCAGCGTGGGAGAGGAGCGCACCGTGTATGGAACAACGTGCAAGAGAAGCGAATGGGCTGGCCGGCGGATGAATCCGTTGCGCTGGCCCCATTTGCTCTTTTATATTTTTTTATTATTGTTTTAAAATGCGTTGGTCGGCTGGTGGGTGTCCTTGCGCTGGTCGGCGGCAGCAGGTGTCCTTGCGCTGGCGGCCGTTGGGTGCTGGCGCCCGACTGCTCACGTGGCTGGTGAAAGCCACGTGGATTAAAAAAAAAGGCTTAAGTGTATAAGCCTTAAATCATAAGGCTTTTTTATTAATCTGAAGCGTTACGTTTTTTTTTAAAAAGTTGACGCTTCGCCGACTGGAAAGATGCGCCGTTTCGAAGGCTGGGATCACATCGCCGACTGGGGTGCCTCTTCGAACAGTGCTGAATCGCCGACTGAAGATGCCACCAGCAGTCGCTGAATAGATTAAGGCGGCTCACAACTTGAGCTGGTGGGTGGCGGGGCGATCCATGCGCTTGAAGGCGAGTTGGCGCCCTACTCTCCAGGAGTCGTGCGAAGAGGTGCCATCTCTTGGTGCCACCGTGCGTGTGAAGGGATGCGAACCCATACACGAAAGGGCACAACCCATACATGAAAGGGCACAACCCGATGAAGAGGTTCACGAAGGGCTACCAGCAGGAGATCGCTACATACTCACCGGGTACGCCACACACACATCTGTGCATCTGTCTTCTATATGTGAATTGAGAAAGAAGGTTTAGGTTACCTCATACTCGTAGATGCAGGTTCCATCTTTCTTCTGCTTCCATACAACGCCGGGTAGGGGAGTAGAGCGGAGAGGGTGAGAGGCTCACAACCGTAGGCCCGGGAAAAAATTTTGCTCTGATACCACTGTGAGGATTACTGTTATTACTTAGTATTTCATCCACTATCTGTGTATTAAGACTGAAACTGAAAGTAGACTTGAACACAGATGTTTGATTGATTGATTGAAATTGTGATACAATAGGCTCCTTATATAGGAGTTCAAGAGACACGAATGAAAAGACACATCCCATGACCAATAGTCATGACTCTAGGCGAAGAGACACATCCTTTGGACGAATAGCTGCAACCATTGGGTGAAGAGTTGCAACCCTAGAGCAAAGGGGTGTGACCAGTCGTCGAAGGATTGTGGCTCTTGATGAAGAGGCATGTCTCTAGAGTGAATAGTCGTGACCATCCAAGTGTAGGGGTCCTCTGTAATCATGTCACTTCAGTATCTGTAATCATAAGGAGACTGTATAATGAACTAAGTCACAATCGTGACACGCTGCATAAGCATAAGACTACCAAAATTTACATGCCCCATGCGAGCATGCCATAACTCCGCATCAACCATAGCTGGAGTAAGAGTGAATGCATTATAAGCAAACTGATCCACTGGCTGAAATGCATCCAACTGATAAAGTCCATGACATAATGTACCATAAGCATCAAGGTCAAAGCATTAGCTTTGTCTCTGACCATGCATTTGTCATCATCAAAGTGGACTTGCATACCACACTGTGCTAAAGAAGAAATGGACAACAAATTCTTCTTTATCCCTGGTACATATAAGGCATCTGTAAGGCGAAGAATAGAGCCATCAATGGCTGTGAGCTGAATCTCCCCAATGCCACGAACTGGATATGAAGCATTATTGGCACACTGAACGGTTTTGCCAACAGGGGCAGGGCCTACATGACAAAACAAATCCCTGCGAGATGTAATATGCTTTGAAGCACCACTATCAAAATACCAAGTACATGCATGCTCTGTCACACTGAGTGCCTGTGAAGACCAAGAGGCATCATAGCTGCATGTGTAGAAACAGTAGTCCCTGTCCTCAACAAAAGAAGCAGTCTTCGGAGGAGCTTTAGAGGCATCATTTACAGACATCCCAGATTCCTTTGCCTTCTCTTTGGCAATCCTTTTCCTACACTCTGTGATGTAGTGACCTGGCTTCTTACAGTAATGGCATTTGCCCTTCTTCTTGGGCTGTCCATCACCTTTCTTGGTATCCTGAGATGAACCACCATCACCTGAATTCTGATTTGAACTCTTTGGCTGAGATTTGCCTTTCCCTTTTTGACCTGTTGTAAATGCTTGTTCAGCACTTGTGTTCATATTCATGTTCTTCCTGATTTGCTCTTCTTGTAGCAAGAGAGCAACAAGTTCCTGATACTTAAGGGGTTCAACAGCATTCCTCATGCTGAGGTTCAAAGAGGTATGAAAAGCCAAGTAAGATCTTGGCAAAGAGTTCAAAATGGTGGACACAAGCTGTGTCTCAGGAATAATCTCATCCACATTGATGAGTTGCTCTCTCAAATCCTGCAGCTTGTTCAAGTGGCTAGACATATCATCTCCTTCATGCATTTTCTGATTTTCCAGCTCTCTTTTCAAAAACGAGATCCGAGCCTCATTACGAGCAGCATACATCTGCTCCAAAGTCACCCATGCATTCCGTGAAGAGCCAGCTGAACAAATATGAGGTATAATAGACCTCTGTACTGACAATGCAATAAGTGACAAGGCTTGTGCATCTCTGGCATCCCATGTCGTCTGAGCATTTGTTCTTTGAACAGGCAATGGCTGACCTGGTGCCTGTACCTGTTGTCCTCGTCCACAAGCATCCCCTTGGGGAGGAGTCTCTAGAGCCAATGGACCTGGACGTGGTTCATCACCACTAACAAAATCCCAAAGATCTTTTGCCACGAGCACATTTCTCAGCATAAAACTCCACAAGGAGTAGTTCATGCCGTCCAACTTGTCTTCCTTAGACAAATACGTGAATACATCACTCTGCTGTTGATTTGCCATTATGCCAATGCACAATGTTGTACCTGTGTATCAAAAAACCCAATAGCAACAACCCTGAAAGCAACTGTACTCCACTGAATACAGCTAACTCAAATATGCCTGCACTCTCAATCCTCTAAATGTGCAACACAATGCACCACTGACTGAGTAGAGCAGCAAAAATGGCTTACACAGTGCCAAAATGCCCAAAAATGCCCAAAGTTACTGCACCCACAACCTTGCAAAAAACCTGTAGAGATTTCTTTGCAAGAAAATCTGCCTGTATCTGCCAAAAACTTTCACATAGAAAATGCCAAAATATCAGAACTTGTAAAGCTTACCACAAATGTGATTTTGCAGGTACAGGTGGCTGTTGGCTGTATAGTACAAGTGTACGGTACAGTGCAGGTACAGGTCTGCAGGCTGTACGGAACGGCTGTACGGAAACAGATCGACTGTATGGCGACTGTACAGTGCAGGTACACGCAGCAGGTACTGTACGGGAACAGCAGTCGACAGGTTGGCAGCGGGTACTGTACGGAGCTGGGCAAGCAGCTCACGGCATGTGTAGGTCGCTTTCAGGTACTGTACGGGGGTACTAGGCAACTGTGTACGGAGCAAAGCAGGCGCCTGTTTGTACGAATAGCTGAAGACGATAGCTGATAGCGAACCTGCACGGTGCTGTGTACGGAACAGTAGCTGGTCGACTAATGTACGGAACAGAGTACGGAACAAGACAAGCGCCTGTACGGGAGTGTACGGCTGAAGGCGACTATCTGTACGTGGCTGCAGCTGAAGGCGACTAACTGTACAGACACTAATGGCGTGGAACAGTACGGGCAGGGTGCGTGGAGCAGTACGGGCAGGGCAGGCCAACCTGGGAGCTCTGATACCAAATGAAGGAGCTCAGCTGTTAGGGTTAGGGTTTGGAAGGTACTTCAGCAAGAAACGTAAGAGGCAGAGAGAGGAACACAACTTCTCTTGTATTGAGTTCATAAAATGAAGTACAATAGCCACATAAAGAAGTGACCTAAAAGGTGTGTTCACATGGTCCGGCCATAAAGTGTGCCAGGTGGACCAAATCACTTATAAACTATTATAAGTGAAACTAAGCTAAAACTGGGGGAAAAAACCTCCACTAAATGAAGTAAAAAGTGCCCCAGTAATCTACTGATGATCACTAGCACTCCTCTGGGTGCATACACAGCATAAAACCCAACATGTTCCGGCTTGGTAGCCTTGTGTTGGGCTGTGTTATGGCATTTGTATAGGGATAATCCGGCATCTCCCGTGGGGAGAGTAAGGCCCTCAAAGCTTGTACATGATATTATTCTCCTTGGGTAATAAAATACTCCAAGGGGGGGGTCGGCCCATTCCGGCCTTTATGCGGTGTCACACGTGCAAGCTCCATTTTCAGCATTTGTGGATGTTTTGTCCAACTTTATGTTTTATGCAAAGTGATGATGGATATGTGTTAAGGTTGTGGCCATGTTTAAATGTTTTAATATGCATTGATGGTATCAACAAGTGTGTCAAAGGCCCTAGTCCCCCGGGCACCCGCCGCGAGTTTCAGCTTTCCTGATGCAGCTTTCTTGCTCTCAGCCACAATCTCATTCGTCACAGCCTCCATCGTGGCCTTCCCATGTAGTGTTTTCTGAACCAAACACTGAAGCACTCTAGACAAACAGGTTTTCGTCTCCATAAAGGCTCGCACTGCAGTCCTCTGTGCGCCTGTAGGCCAGCCTGCCTGTGTGCCAAGCGAGGAGGAGAGAGAGCAAAACGCTGCCTGCAGCTCTGTGCGCCACCCTCTATAGCAGCCTGCAACCCTGTGCCTCCTTCCACGAGAAAGAAAAGAAGAGAAAGCGAGCGCAGTCCAGCCCACGTGGCAGTGCCAAGAGTGTATGTGGTGCAGCCCTGTTTACATCTGCGCAGCCTTTCACTTAAGGAAGAGGGAGAGCGAGAGAGAGAACAGAAACCTTCAGTCTGCGCCTGTGCTCTCTGGTGACCAACCTTCCAAGGAGATGCGCCACACCCCTCACGTCGACTCTACCACCTCCTTTTAAACGATAAGGATGTGATTCAGCCCTGCTTTTCTCCAAAAAGCAAAAACTAATAGCAAAACGCATCTTCCCAAAATAATATTGTTTTTAAATCATCACAAAGGTTATGCAACCTTATAAACTTTAAAATCCTTTTGTGCCCTTCACACTTGGGACTGTCCACACATGGGTTTCCTTCTCAAATCCAAATGGATGCCATTCACACTGTCCATCTTGTGCCCATGCCCACTTGCATACTGTCCAGAGAAAAACATAGGGTCGTAACATACCCCCCCTCTTGAGAAATGGCAAGCGTCTTCGATTGCACTCAATGGCATAGTAAGGCATTTTATGAGCAAAGACTCCCCATATGACAGAAGCAATGGCCCTCAAGTGCATCTGGGTGATGAAACAGTCATCCTGGACAATATTGCCACACCGTCACGTGAAAGTGACAAACAACTCTTGCTTGTTCCTTTAGAACCTACAGCAAAAGTCTAAAACCAAGTGGAAACACGTAACCTGTGTTAGCCAAAAACAAAACCATGCATCATTCTACATATGACAAACATATGCATGACACATATATGCATTCGCAAACAATATGCTCCTCAAGATGCTCTACCTACTCCAAAATAATAGTCTAAGGACTTCTCGCAAGTATTACGCCCATGGACATCCCGCAGGACCCACGACTGATGGTACAACATGAGCATATGAAAGCAACTCCACAAATAGCATCATCTCAATATCCAATTGACCAATCTTGTTGTCAAGAACAGCCAGAACCATATGACAAAGATCAACATTCCAATCTTCCTCAGTCATACCTTAGTTCCAAAGGCAAAAACCATCTCTGTTACCCATAGATGTATACAGTGTTATCCATAGTTGCAGTTATAGTTCATGGTGCAGCCGACTGTGAACCATACCCAACTTTACCATCTCATGTGACTAGTACACAATATCATAGAAGTCCCATAAGTAGATGCACTGTCAGCCTTAGTACCTTCTGGTGAATACAAAGATGTCACCAAGCGACGTCTAGATGAAAATTGAGCCTGTCTATAACAAGGGAGTGGAGGTGCTACCCCCCTCTTGAGCATCAGGCAATGCTCTAGACCCATGCTCTGCTGAACCTGAATGAGCCATAACAAGAGTTGGCCGCAACTCAAAGGCATCAAGATAAAGGTGCAATACTTGAGGTGAATCTGCTTCACCCTCCTCCATCCACTTCGCATCCATCGGTGAACTTCACAAGATAGTGATGGGAAACTTTACCTTGTACCTTTCTTTCCTTGTGTCACGTGTGCCAGTATCTGCTTGGGAATAAGAACCTCATCAAGTTCCTCCACTTTCGTCTGAGCCTCATCTGCTACATCCTCAGGCACCCAAAACCTCCTTGCACTCCACCCAAGTGGTAAGCACAAGTCCCTAATGAAGCATAGTAGATCACCACTGCTAAACATAGAAAGAAGCTGCCTTCCGAACCCCATGAAGCCTCCATGAAGATACCACTGGTGACAAAGTGTTGAAAGCCATAGCCTTCAACCCAAGTTTTGCACCATAACACTTCAAATGCTTCTTGTTCCTGGCCAACTACCTCCTGTCCTTGGTGCCTTTTCTCCTGAGCTTCATCTTTAGCTTTTGCTCTTCACCTGTGACCTCATACATGCAAAGACACACAATCTTGCACTGCCTCGTGTACTTCCTTTTCACTTTCCAAGCCTTCAAGCTAAGTGCTCGAGGGCCTCGTACTACACACTCAAGGCTCAAGACTCGCTAGCTGTCTTCAAAAGCCTTCAAGCTAAGTGCTCGAGGGCCTCGTACACACTCAAGGCTCAAGACTCGCTAGCCGGCACCTCTCATGGCGCCCTTGCTCACTTGCAAGTCTACCTTAGATGTGTCCCATGATCCAAGCTTTCAACTCAATCTGGCTTTCCAAAGGCACACATGGCCGGCACTAGAAAGCACTTCTAATCCACCCAAAACATCGTGACCAAAGACAGAGAAAGCAGCCCAAGATACAAACTGATCTGCAGCTTTTTCCTTCCAGGAGTTCAGACGTTCATGTTTGGGAATCATAGCCTCATGCTCCCACTCTTGCCATAGCGGTTTATGCCTCTGAAACAATCCCAAAAACTCTTCTTTCCAAGTTTCATGTCACCAGAGCTTTCCTTGTTGGGGTAAAGGCACTATGCCCACCCTTATAGTGTGTACAAGCCCATAAGTTATAGTACATAGTACACTTAGTACCTTTAATGTACTAAGTGCACACTGTGTACTAGTGCAATATACATGTGTGATAGGGGAGTCACACACTCATGCCTCATGAGTTGACTTATCCCCACAACTCTCTCTCTCTCTCTCCCTTGCTTCTCTGTGTATGTCTCCCACATGACCTAACCCTAATTCTCCCTCACAACTGGTATCAGAGCCCTGGAGCAGTCGTACTGGTCGTGCTGAATTCTGATCTGAGGGTTGCCTTGTTCTTTTTTTTTGGTCGCCTTTCTCTGCCCAGCCAACCAGCGTGGGCTGCCCAGCCAGCCCCAGCCAGTAGCGTGGGCTGCCCAACAGCCACGAGGTCTGGCCAGGCACTGCTCCTTCCACGCAAGCTTCAGCAGATTAGGCCCAGGCGGGTTTCACACCTCCGCAGCTGAAGCCAGACACGCCGTCACCAATCTTCGGGGGCAGCACGGGCGGCCTGCTGCGCAAGGCGCAGGTGGAGGAGTTCTACGTGAACACGTGAAGGAGTCGGCTGGCCACCTAGGCGAGTGGCGAAGGCAGCAGCCGTAAGCGTGGAAGGTCGCAGGCTGGGCGTGAACGAAGGCAGCAAAGCGAGCGTTGGCCATTGAAGGAGGCGCAGCCAATCAGGCGGCGAAGGCTTTAGTCGACCGCTGGTCACCGAGCGAAAGCCTGTGTAGGCTGAGTGCTGGGCGTGTACGAAGGCAGCAAAGCGAGCGAATACACAGGCGACGCACACCTCGTGGCTTTACGCCTGCAGCAGCCAGGCGGAACAGGCATCTTGCACCTTGTGCCTGCGACTGCCCTCTTGAGGCCTGCGCGAACCCAACGCGAAGAGCTTCCTTCCAAAGGACCCATACTGCACGCTTCTGGGTAGACTTCGTAGACCAGAAGCCTTACGCGTGTTCCGTGAAAACCCAAGTCGACAAGGATGCCTTGGCTGTGGAAAAAGGTGGAGAAAAGGAGTTCCGAGCACTTCATAATCGCTACGAGTTTCTCAGAGTTGTATACACGCAGCACAGTAATGCTGAAGATGAGAGCTTCATAGCAGGCAGCCAACCGTACATCAGCTACAGCAGCTTCATCATCAAGCCCCCTTTTCCTGCAACAACAAAACCCGCCTGCAAATCAGAGAAAAAATCAGAAAATTACAAGGTATTTTCCTCAATTTTTTTTTGGAATTTGCAATTGAGCAAGTACAATCAACAATTGAGCAGATACAGGTGTCGAATTGCTCAATTTTGAGCAAAATTGGCAAAATTGGGTGACATTGGTCACAATCAGGATCAATTTGCAGGAAATTGGTCACAATCAGGATCAATTTGCAGGAAATTGGATGTCGAAATTTGGGGCCTTTGATGTAATTGTGCAATTAAGCACTCATACATGCTGTATGATGTGAAAAATCGCACATTTGGGCAAAATTGCAGCAAATTGCAGCAAATTGCAGTGCAAATCAAGGGGCTTTTGTGCCGATTTGGTTGATTTGCATGCAGGCAATCGCATTTGATGCTGTGGATAATGTGTTGATGCCTTACAAGCACTCAATGTGCCTGTAAATCAAGGGGCTTTCATTATTTGGATGTATATGTGGCCAGGGGGAAGCATCGTGAACACTCTGGATGCCTTCATGTGCGTCAATGTACCATGTATGATCAGAAATTGATCTCAAATCAAGGGGCTTTTCAAGTTTGTATGCTTGTTGAGCTTGGCAAAGCAGCAGGCAAGACATTTATGCCTTGAATCCTCAAAAATCAGCTTGCAGTCAAGGGGCTTTTGCCCAATTTCTGTTCGGGACTGTTGTATGCAGTGTTCGGGACTGTAAAAGTCTGATTTTCACTCATTTGGACAGCCAGGAGAGCATTTATTGCTATTGTACCTGCTGGTACAGATTTGGCACAGCTTTGTGCATGTTTTGGCATGGCTGTACACTGTTTTGAGTGACCAAAAGGTTCAATTTCAGCTGCTGTACTTGCCGGGACAGGTTTGGTACATCATTGGTGAGCACTTGGTACTGCTGTACAGTACTTTGGAAGGGCAAAAGAGCACATTTGAGGTGCTGTCCAAAATCTGCAGCAACCAGATTTTGGTGTTTTCATCACATAAAGTGGGAGAAAAGTTGCATTCTTGCTTCCGCAGTGGGAGATAAAGCTTGGGAGAAAAACTGTGAGCACTTTGTGTGCTTTTGGTGCAGTGTTTGCACATTTTGCAGGGAGTCAGGCATTTATAGGTTGCATTTTGCTATGGCAACCACAGGTGAGAGCTCTTCATTGCTTCACATCAAGAAGCTTGAAGGCTCGCATAATTATGATATTTGGCAAACCCAGTGCTACAATGTGTTGCTCCAGAAAAAGCAGCACAAGCCTATCAAAGAAAGGGGTGTAATGCCCGCTTCTCTTACTGCTGAAGAGTGGGAAGATATGGATGAGCTGGCAAGATCTACTATCATGTTGTCTGTGTTAGACTCATTACTTTTCAGCATTCGTGAAGAGAAGACAGCTTGGGGAATGTGGCAGAGATTGCAGGACTTGTATGCCCAACAAAGTGCCTCAAGCAAAGTGTATTGGTTGAAGAAACTCATAGGTCTTCAGATGAAGGAAGGGGCGTCTATGACAGCCCATCTAAATGAGTTTAATGGTATAGTCAGCCAGGTCATTAATCAAAAGTTGGCAATGGACGATGAGTTCAAAGTCACTTTTTTGTTATGCACTTTGCCAGAGAGTTGGGACACATTTAGGACAGCCACTAGCAATTCGAATGCTATGCTGTCATATGCAGATGTTGAGGGTGCTCTTCTTCAAGAAGAGATGAACAAGAAAAACAACTCTGTTGGAAAGTCCAATGCAATGAATGCACGTGGGAGATCCCAGCAAAGGGGAAAAAGCCAAGAAAGGGGAAGGAGCAAGTCTCGCTCCAAAAAGGATTTGGAATGCCATTATTGTGGCAAAAAGGGACACATTAAAAAGCAATGCTACAAATGGAAAAATGATCAAAAAGAAAAGGGAAAAGGCAAAGACAAAGACAAGGATGAAGCCAAAGGTGTAAAGCCAAAGGGCAAAAGTGGAGTCAAGATTGAAGAAATCAATGTGTCACATGCAGGTGGCAGTGAGGATGAGGTCCTCTTTACGTCTTCACTTGATGCCCATTCACTTCTTACAGGTGGTCATGGTATGCACTCATGGATCATTGATTCAGGTGCCTCCTTTCATGTCACAGGTTGCAGAGACTTGTTTGTCAGGTACACTGCTGACAATGAAGGAGTGGTTTATTTGGGTGATAACCATGCATGCAAGATTCTTGGCAGAGGTGATGTAAGGCTTGTATTTTCAGATGGCTCACAGCTTATGCTCCATGATGTCAGGCATGTGCCTGAGATCAAGAAGAATCTGCTTTCTACTGGACAGCTTGATGATGCTGATTATGTTACCACATTTGGTAGTGGAAAGTGGAAAATTAGTAAGGGCTCACTGGTTGTTGCCAGAGGCTCTAAGGTGGACACTCTTTACTTCATGCATGCAGGTGTTTGTCACCATGCTAATGTAAATGCAACCGAGCTGCCGGAAATTTCTATGTGGCATAGCCGGTTGGGACACATGAGTGTCAAGGGAATGGAGCAATTGTCTCGTTTGGGTTACTTGCCTTCTCTAAAGTTTTCAAGTTTTCAGTTTTGTGAGCATTGTATATATGGTAGGCAACTACAGTGCCCCCACAAGAAAGCTCTTGGACAGAAAGATGCTCAGTTAGAGCTTGTGCATACAGATGTATGTGAGATGCCTCAGCTTTCTTTGGGAGGGGCAAAATATTTTGTGTCTTTTATTGATGATGCCACACGCAAGGTGTGGGTCTATCCTCTTCGTTTGAAGAGTGATACATTCTCAGTGTTTGAGAAGTTTGTTGCTCTTGTTGAGAATCAAACTGGCAAAACACTGAAGGCTTTGCGTTCCGACAATGGTGGAGAGTATATGTCCAAACAGTTTCAGGACTTTTGTGATGCTAAAGGCATCAAGAGGGAGCTCTCTACTCCTTATGATCCTCCACAAAACGGGACAGCAGAGAGGATGAACAGGACCATTCAGGAGAAGGTCCGTTCTATGTTGTCACATGCTGCATTACCTCATGGTTTTTGGGCTGAAGCTGTTATGACAGCCGTTCACCTTATAAACAGGTCACCTAACACGAGGCTTGGTGGGAAAGTGCCAGAAGAAGTATGGACAGGGAAGCCTCCGTCATACAAGCACTTGAGAGTGTTTGGATGCGTTGCGTACGTGCACATACGCAGGGAAATGCGCACCAAACTTGATCCTAAGTCTCACAAATGCATATTCCTAGGATATGGTGACAGAGGTGAAATGGGGTATAGACTTTGGGATCCCATGAATAGAAAGATCATACGCAGCAATGATGTCATTTTTGATGAAACATGCATGTATAAGGAGCCTGCAAGGCAACAGGAGCCTGGCAGAGTCATCTTTGATGATGATGGACATCATGGACAACAACAAAGGGCTGTAAATCAGCCATTACAGCAGGAAAACCAGCCCTTAAATGGTGCTGAAAATGGTCCAAATGGACAGCCAGAGATGGCAGAAGATATCCCTATGGATATACCACAGTTGGAGGAGATACCGGGCATGATATTTCAGCCTTATGGCATGGAACAGGAGCCACCAATGGGTGATATGCAGGCTGGACAGCAACCTGCAAATGATGGTCATTGGGTACGGAGGTCCACTAGACCCTCCAGAGTCCCTGACAGGTTTGTTCCAGGGGTTGACTACTTGATGCTCACTGACTGTGGGGAGCCCTCATGTTATAAAGAGGCTTTACAGAGGGCAGACAAGGCTTTATGGGAGCGTGCCATGAAGTCAAGAAAGCTTTGGATGGCAGTCTATTGATCCTCATCTTGTATGTTGATGATATGTTGATTGCCGGGAAATCTCGTAAAGAGATGGATGCATTGAAAAAGAGGCTGCATGAAACCTTTGATATGAAGGATTTGGGTGATGCAAATCACATCTTGGGTATGCGGATACTTCGGGACAGAAATCAGCATGTGTTGTATTTGTCTCAGAAGGAATACATTGGCAAAGTCTTGCAGAGGTTCAATATGGACGGGGGGAAGAAGACTAGTACTCCTTTGCCTCCATATGTGAAACTCAGTGCTATGGACAGCCCACAATCAGATAGAGACAGGGCTGATATGGCCAAGATTCCGTATGCTTCAGCTTGTGGCAGTCTCATGTATGCCATGGTTGCTACTAGGCCGGACATTGCATTTGCAGTGGGAGTGGTTTCTAGATACATGGCCAACCCTGGCAAGAAGCATTGGGAAGCAGTGAAAGGTGTCATGAGATACCTGAAGGGCACACAGGATATGTGCATTTGCTTTGGCAAACAGGATGCATTAGTGCATGGTTACACGGATTCGGATTATGCCGGTCATCCAGATAACCGGAAGTCTACTACCGGTTATGTGTTTACATTCACAGGAGGTGCTGTGTCATGGATATCCAGGATGCAGAAGTGCACTGCCTTATCTACTACAGAGGCCGAGTATATTGCAGCCACAGAGGCTTGCAAGGAGGCATTATGGCTATCTCGGTTAGTGGTTGATTTGGGTTATACAGGGGATATTCCATTGTTGCATTGTGACAGTCAGAGTGCCATCCAGTTGGCAAAGAACCCTGTCTTTCATGCAAAGACGAAGCATGTGGATGTGAAGTATCACTTCATCAGAGAGGTGATAGAGAACAAGCAAATTCAGCTTGTTAAGATTCACACGGATGACAACCCAGCTGATCTGTTGACGAAGAGTTTGCCTCCGGAGCGGTTTGCTCATTGCAGACACTTGATGGGCATTGGATGAGGCCATTTTCAGCCTTGATATGGCCTTGTATATTATCATGTACATGCTGATTTTTTCTTTTCCTTTACTTAAGGGCACTTTGCCTTTAAGTGGGAGGTTGTTGGGGTAAAGGCACTATGCCCACCCTTATAGTGTGTACAAGCCCATAAGTTATAGTACATAGTACACTTAGTACCTTTAATGTACTAAGTGCACTATGTGTACTAGTGCAATATACATGTGTGATAGGGGAGTCACACACTCATGCCTCATGAGTTGACTTATCCCCACAACTCTCTCTCTCTCTCTCCCTTGCTTCTCTGTGTATGTCTCCCACATGACCTAACCCTAATTCTCCCTCACATTCCTGATGCAGCTTTCTTGCTCTCAGCCACAATCTCCTTCGTCACAGCCTCCTCGTGGCCTTCCCATGTAGTGTCTTCTGTTCAAACACTGAAGCACTCCAGACGAACAGGTTTTCGTCTCCATAAAGGCTCGTGCTGCAGTCGTCTGTGCACTTGTAGGCCAGCCTGCCTGTGTGCCAAGTGAGGAGGAGAGAGAGAGCAAAACGCTGCCTGCAGCTCTGTGCGCCACCCTCTATGCAACCCTGCGCCTCCTTCCACGAGAAAGAAAAGAAGAGAAAGCGAGCGCAGTCTAGCCTAGGTGGCAGTGCCGAGAGAGAAGCTGTATGTGTGGTGCAGCCCTGTTGACATCTGCGTAGCCTTTCACTTAAGGAAGAGGGAGAGCGAGAGAGAGAACAGAAACCTTCAGTCTGCGCCTGTGCTCTCTGGCGACCAACCTTACAAGGAGATGTGCCACACCCCTCACGTCGACTCTACCAAATCCTTTTAAACGATAAGGATGCGATTCAGCCTTGCTTTTCTCCAAAAAGCAAAAACTAATAGCAAAACGCATCTTCCCAAAATAATATTGTTTTTAAATCATCAAAGGTTATGAAACCTTATAAACTTTAAAATCCTTTTGTCCCCTTCACACTTGGGGCTGTCCACACATGGGTTTCCTTCTCAAATCCAAACGGATGCCATTCACACTGTCCATCCATCCTGTGCCCGTGCCCACCTGCATACTGTTCAGAGAAAAAACACAGGGTCGTAACACCAACTCCGGCCGTGGAACCCCAACAACAATGAAATCAACCAAGTCATAGGACTCCAAAACAGATTCCATCATTACCTCCCATATGCCGTAGTTGTTCCCGTCCAACTGGTAGTCCACCGGGAACGTGGGGAGTGTCAGGATCTTCACGTGCTTCTCAACCATCTCAAGCAAATCTGCCATCTCAAGGGTTCACAAGGTCTTGTGAAGGGAGGGTGGGTGGGAAAAAAGAAGAAGAAGAGGCTGCAAATAGAATGCAAGGTGGCTGTCCAACGGTGATGGCCGCCTTCTATCCGATCTCCAAGTCCTGTACAGCCCAAAACAGTCTCCAATCAGCACCTCAATCAGCAAACCCTCGACGTCCCACTGTCTCCAAGCTTCAAGCCACCTGGGGCTCTGATACCATGTCAGAATGCACAACAAAAATGAAGACAACTGTTGTAGAGAGCAATACACAGATGAAAGAGAGAGAGAAGCTTGTGTAACTCTTCTATATACACCAATAAATCCCAGAAAAATACAATATTGGAGTGTGGGGGCCAACCGAGAGTCAGCCGACAGCAGCCCACGACCAGCATATACCCAGTCGGCCAGCACAAAAAATACAGTCGTGCATCACCTGATCATTTGGGCAGCACAGACAAAGTTGGCCAGCACCTGGGGGCAGCCGACAGCCCATACACAGCTCCAAATAAATGGTAAAAAATACGGAGAGTGAGGAAAAATGGGAAGACACCAAATGCGGGCGGGCACACCCACAACAGAGGCCCTGACATAGTGTACAGACAAGAGATGACTGCTAACAGTCTCCACCTTCACCTCCTCCTTCACCACTGTAGCAAACCCCTTCTTGAGCGTGTCCTTGATTTCTTCGATGTCAAAGCTGATCTCTCCATCTTCCCATTCTTTAATCCCTTGCACCTTCTCCTTAAGCAGAAAGATCTCCGTTTGCATGGTTGACCATTCCTCAGCTTAAGGAGACCAAAATGATATATATATATATATATATATATATATATATATATATATATATATATAGAGAGAGAGAGAGAGAGAGAGAGAGAGAGAGAGAGAGAGAGAGAGAGAGAGAAGAAAGTTGTATTAATGTCTTCCAAAGGCCAAAATGATATATGAGACCAAAATGTTACATCATGTCCATGGAATACATCACCATGGTATTAAAAGTAAAACTAAAAGAAAATATCCATGAAAAAAACAAAGAGCCTCAAGCTCTCGCATCAACCAAGAATATCTCGCATAGGGTGTTGCAACACGATACCCAATGTAGTGAGGTTGGCAGGGCAGGAGAAAGTGCTGCGGTGGTGGGAAATGATGGCTCTGATCCTCCTCAAGTGACGTGAGCGTGGGTGGTGGCCGCTATGTCGGGGGTGTCGGGCTTTGCATAGCTCGGTGGCTCTGTCTAATGCCACTCCTCTCGGCCGAGCTCTTGCACATGTTGCTGAATTGCGTAAAGCTTAGATATATGCAAATAATCTGCCGAGTCTGAGGAGAATTAAACTGCTTACTGGTCTCAAAGAACATGTCTGAGAATAGAGCACAAAAAATTTGATGCAATACACTGATTTGCGCCAGTGGCTCGTGCTTGGGTGCATTTCAAGGCCTAGTCTTCTCTCCCTTGGTCTGCTTCTTTAGAATGGGGAGAGGGGTTCTATATATAGATTTTCAAAAAGTAGGCATTTTTGGTTAATTGCATTCACAAGCTGCAATTTTGTTTCTAAAAATTTGGTTGCTAAAAAATAATGACCTGCCCAATACAAGAAAAACAAACAAAATGTACCTTGCTTCTTGTTTTGTGTACATGCCGTCCTTTGCAAATGCTGTTCTCAATAAAACCCACCTTAGAGGAAATGTGTTGTGAAGTTTGGGCTCTAGACTCTCTATTTGTAACGAAAACTTCAATGGGAATCGAAACCAGGAATTAAAGATTTTGCATGTTCTATACATTTACAGGGCTTTCAATGCTTTCGGGATGTTTCTAGGCCAACTATGCACGCCCTCTCCCCCCCCCCCCCCCCCCCCCAAAAAAAAAAAAAAAACGTGAGAGGGTCTACGCGAGGTATTTTTCCTCCCTTGTGTGCGCGCGACCCACCCCTCTTGCCTCTCTCAGAAAAAAGAACAAATAAATTTAAAAAAGAAAAAATAATAAATTTAAGCATGAAACATTTTTGAAACTCTCAAAACAAAAAACAAAAAACAAAAGTAAAATAACGTATGAAACATTTTTGAAATGTGTTCATAGTTGCATTCCGTACTCGTACTTATCCGTTCGGTACTTTCAATATGTACCATGCCGGTACCATGCATTATGTATCCGTACTTAAAAAAAAGTTTAAAGTGACTAGTCACTAATAACTACTAGTGAATACATGGTATGTAGGTTGATGTCGAGGAGCTCGAGCGTCACAATCAATAGCATGGCGAGGAGAGTGACATAGTATGTGATGAGCAGGAGGAGATATACATACAGCTTCATAGAGAGCATTGATAGACAAGTCACTCGAGCTTAGTCTTTAGCTCTCACAACCATTTTCCTCACTTCTTCAGCTCAATAGAGTCGTCCTTTCATCTCTTAAGGCACCAAGGTGTTTACTCGCAGTGCACATTCGAGAGGGAAAGCCGCCAAAGCGACCACGGTAGAGGCGATCCAGAGCACCAAATGTAAGACTCTTCTAGAGAAGAGACTTGGACCCCCTACCATTGTTGAGGAGATATCGGGTACTGATGTACTATGATATGGTGGAGCGGGAGCCGCTCAAGGTCACTGTGAAACGTTTCACTATCGAAACGAAACGATGCTGAAATGATTTATTTTGGAACAAAACGTTTCAACACCGGGTGGGTGGACCATGAAACGTTGGACCGAAATGATCATATACATAAAATGTGAAGGTATTGGCCAATAGTTATATGCTGATATTATATACCTAGATGAATCCAAGACATGCCCAAATTCACCTTTTAGGAACGTGCATGTTATATACTCATGGTAGTCAACCCACAAGACTATATAACTATCAACTCCATTACGCATAGTATGGACTAGATACTACGACATCCCCACTAACATCATCAGTGCCCAATAGTGGGTGTAGAACTCTGTATCAAGATATGCTCTCACACGCACTCGACACACACACACACACACACACACACACACACACACACACACACTCGACACACACACACACACACACACACACACACACACATGAGCATATATTCACACAAAGCTCTTCGTACTGAGTTTCTGTCAAACCTTCGGAGATGCAGGGCAGACTTAGCCATAATGAAGCCTAGCACTAAGGGAAGTAGCAAATAGAAAGAATTAGTACATCAAATAAGTAGTTGATAGGGCAAATGCACCGCTAAAGATAGAATGAATTAGCACAATATCAATTGGCCACAACTCGGACGAAAACTTCACTAATAAACAAAGAAGACATACAAAAGAGAAGAGAAAAGAACAAATAGGATGAAAGAAGGAAAGAGAGAGAATTATAAAAGCTAAAAAGCACACAAAATCACAGCCTTTTTCCCTACATGAAACGATATGGTTTCAATGTGCACATGAAACGTTTCAACACCGAAACATGAAATGAGTTTCAAAGCCACCGAAACGAGTTTCATGGTGACCATGGAGCCGTTATATGATTTTGATGGGAATCTCCTCAGAGATGGAGGCTACTCATCATCCTCATCTTCAGGCTTGGATGATGATGAGTAAGTGGTGACTCATGAGACTTGATTTATCAGCTAGAGGCCTTGCAAAGACCGGTCGCTCTTACTAGTTAGTAGTTTGCATGTCAGTATTTATTTCAATAACGACCACTGACTAGTCACGTATTTAGCTTGTAACTACTAGCGATTAGCCTTGTACCTTTCATGATTTATGATCAAACATGTATGATGTCGTATTATTTTGTGTCGGCCATATGGCTATTGGTGTTTGTATTAATTTCTCTTTGGCTGAAATGAGACACCACTTCTTTCTACAAATGTTCCTCATAGGCTCTCTTTAGATACCCCTAAAAGTCCTTCATTTGTCCTTGTAACGGCTCTACCTTAAAGATAGCTCTAGAACCATATGAATTATGCAAGTTTTTTGGATATTCCCAAAACATCAAAACTTCTCAGTTTGTATGTCGTTATTTTATGGCATAGTTGATAATCTATGTTTTCCTTATCTTCTGAAAGGATTCAGAGAGTAAGGTCAAATGCTAAAGCATGGTGTTCTTTTGTTTTTGTTTGAATCTGTGTAGGCTCTATTGAACAGGGCGTGATTGAAAGTAAGGCTACAAAGGTGCGACCTGGCGAGCTTGCAACTGGATTGCATAGAGAGCAGGAAGCGGCTTCAAATATTCTAAATGATAACCTTGATACATACTTTTTAAATCGCGAAGGGCCCAAAATCATATCTGTATACAAGGCACACAAGAAGAAGAAGTTGGAGCAGCAGGACATCTCTAAAGAACATCCAGTGCAGGCTGGCTTACTGAAAGGTAAAATATATTTGGAGTTTTATGGGCAGTTTGTGAGTATGATCCCCAATTCATAGCCAGCTGACAATTTGCTGCTAATCACCCTTGTGGTCTTTTGTTGGATATATCAAGTTAGTGTTTTTAACTCTTTTACTTGCCTTACATTGCTCAACCTGGGGATACTCACCACAACCTTCTGTAGTACTTGCATGCACTCACGTCCAATGCCAGGTCTCTAATTTGAACATAGGTGGTGTCATTCCCACCCATAGAGGCAGCACAAACAAAGGGACCCCAAAGCTTTGGCATCTTGGTCCACTAGTCAAAACTTCCAGGAGTGTGTTTCCATTTAGAAGTGTTATGTATATGCATATCACACTCAGCACGTGGGCCAGTTTTACTTGGCTATTTTTAGGGTTTATGCCCAGTTGACTGTCCTATCTGTTTGTTAAGGGCTTCAGCTAACCCTTAACCCAGAGTTGAGCTTGGTCATAGTAGAGGTCATAATCTAGGTCTCATCAAGGATGAAAGGAATACACAGATTATCATTGTTGAGATTCACTTGCATTGGGTGTCTTTGTCTTTCATATTCTCAGTATATTAGATAGCACTCTTTCTGTATTGTGATGCCTTGACCTTTTGCTAGTGTAGTCCATCTCTTACATTAGATGGCACTTTCGTGTATGATATAAGCGAAGGTGCAAGAGAGAATTTGGTAGGTGATATCATTTGAATGCGGAGGTCCTCCTAGTCTATTCACGGGAGGCTCTCTTCTGAAGACATGAGAGCTGGCGGAGGGGCTTGCCCTGTAACCGATCCAGTAGACTCAGAAGGATAGAGACAGTCTTCAAATACCAGACAGAGCTTTGAAACACAACGGAAGAAACCACAATAAAATAACGACACCGCACTGAGCCAGAACAGCCGGCCCCCCGTAGGAACTTCTTTATTCAACTAGAAGGTTTTACAGGATACTAGAGTGCGGGTGCAGACTTGCACCGTATTTTCCACAAAGCATCAACAACTTTTCACATAGCGTATATAATATTTTAGCTTGTCCCTCCTTGCAGAAGACAGGCCTCAAACCAGCCCAAGGCTGTCACAAACAGTCCCAAAAGTCATCCTTCAATCGCTATATGGCAAAATCTGTGAGAGAGAAGAGCACTGGCTGAAACCACACGTGTGGGCACTAGACGACTGTATGGATGCTGAGCTGCTGAAAGCGAGTACTGTTGTTTGTACGGCCAGCAGCCGGCCAGAAGATGGAGCTGGTTAGGAGAAGCTGTACACGGCTGGCGACCAGCAACTGAACAGAGATGAGAGAAGGTGCTGTACGGCCTGTCTATGACCACCGCACAGAAGAACTAAAAACTGGCCGACTGCCTGCTGTGTACGGTCAGTGCAAAGGAACACCAGCAGTCAGCTGTACGGCCAGAACCACGAGCTGTGCCTGCTGTATGGTCAGCACTGAAGGAGAGAGAGAAAAAGCTGCTGCCGACCAGGGGATGTGGGCGCTTGATGATGATCCAAAGAGAAGTGCTTCCCCTTCTAGCTTTTTATAAAGTCCCTTTTTGGCTTCTGCTTTTCCTTTCTAGCCAAAAGTAGTTGGGTTGGCCCAAAATATCAACTTTTATGCTTTTCCGAGATTGTAGCCCAAGTTTACCCTAGGCACCTCCTTCTGTCCACATGTTCATGACCAAAATAATAATATGTCCAGCTCGTCATTAATGATGTGTGAACACACTCACAAAACATTACGAGTCTTTTTGATGAATAATGCTCATGCTCTGTAGCCATCTTTCAGGCCAAGCCTTGCTAGTGAATGCTTTAGCTTTCTTCTGTGGAAAATCCTCGTTCTCACCTTGGCTATGTTCAGTGTGTGAAACACTGATCAAGACTGATGAAGGGACCAAATGGTGGCATCCCCTCCATCTTATAAAACAGTTGTCCGCAACTGTATATGAAAGCCTAGTGAGGCGCGCAGTGACAGACTCAACCACGTGTCCAAGAGATAAAGATATAAAGAGAGAGAGGGGAGAGAGAAAAGGGAATGGGGATCTTGCACAGTACACCACGCTGAGCGGGGGACCAGGCCCCGCTCCCTTTCAGGAATTTATTTAAGAACAATCCACGAGCACATTGGCCATGATCAATTCAATCAATGAATACAAAACAAACAGATATGTCGATGTAGGATATCCAAGTTGATGTCAATGTCGATGTCGATGTCGATGTCGATGTCGCATGCCGAGCACACCATGGGGATGACCCACAAGTATCTCTCACTGGGCTAGTACCAAATCTAATATCCAAATCCAATGAATCCAAGTCCAATGAATCCAAATCCAAGTCCAAGTCCAAGTCCAAATCTAGACCCAAGTCCAAGTCCAAGTCCAAGTCCAAGTCCAAGGCCAGATCCAAGTCCAAGTCTAAGTTCCATGTTCAAGTTCCATGATTCATGCCCAAACTTCATGTCCAAGCTACATATCCAAGTTCCATGTTCAAGTTCCATGCTTCATGTCCAAACTTCAAGTCCAAGTTTCAAACTTCGTACATGAGGTTCATAGGAGATGTGTGTAGATGGTGAAGTATATGATACTCAACCGTGGGTTTGAAGCCCAATCCTGTAGTAGAAGACAACCCACAAAAGAGGCCTCACAAATGAGTATGATCGAAGTTCCGTGAAACAGTACCGTAGATGAATGGTACAGTTTGGGCAACAATTGGCCACAATAGACAACAATTCAGTTTGGCCCACAATAGGTGTATGGTTTTGGGAGGAGTTTGATGATGTCAGTGGCAGTAGCAGCATAGAGGGGTGGTGTTGGTGGCTCTACGCAGAAGGTGGCAGCAAACAAAATAGGCAGGCGACAAGGTTCTAGTGGGGGTAGCTGGCAATTCAGATGGCACAGCCAGTCATGGGGCAGCACTGGTAGTCGCAACCAGGCAGCAATACAAAACAGAAGTCGGCAATGAGGGTTCAGGTGGTGCAGGTGGCTGCGCAGCAAGTGCAGCCCTACAACGACGTAAGGTGGCAGTACTGGCCAGGTTCAGGCGGCGGTGGTAGTGGTTCAGGAGGCAGCGCCAATTGGGTGGTGCTGATGAGCGCAGCTAGGCAGTCCAGAAATCAACGCTGGCTGAAGTAGGTAGCCACACAGGCTGGCGCAAGTATAGGCAGCATTGGTGGAAGACGACAGGGCTAGCTGAACCTGACATGAGTGTTGTACAATAGACGGGTAGTAACGAAAAACTGCAAGCATTCGTTGATGAAGACGATGATGCGCACCTTGCTTCTCTTATAGTTACCATGCCTTGATCGGTGAGGATGTTGAGCTCCACACACCCTTCAATAAAGATGATGATGACAAGAGAGGTTCAACCCTTTTTATACGTGTAAGAGACCCTGCTTTTTGCCAAAAAGGCTTCATGCTTTTGCTTTGCCTTTTTCCTTTTTTCCTTTGCTTTTGTTCTTTTTACTTTTATTAGTAAAATACAGGCTTAGTTTCGTACGTCGTAAGGATCAGATCGTACGTACGATTCGTTCCGTACGGTACCACACGTATTTGTACGGCCGGGTATGATTTTGCCCTGTTTCTGCCCGTTGGAAATAGCCGTTTTTTTGCCCGTTTTTTCTGACCGTTTTCTGCCCGTTTTTTGGGCTGTTTTCCTTTCAAAATGGGCACCTCTCCTGAGTCCTTCTATAAAAGCCTCAAGGACCAAGCCTCTCCTCCATCTACTCCAAGCCTCTCCTCCACCACCCTCCATCTACTCCAAGCCTCAAGGACCAAGCCTCTCCTCCACCCTCCTCCAAGCTCCTTCCATCCCACTTGAGCCTCTACTCCAAGTTCTCTTCCTCCAAGCTCTTCCCATACTTCATCTTCTCTACGCTCTCTCCTCTACTCCACGCTTTAGCCCTTCTCTTATCCATCATGCCTCGGGAGAAGCATGAGGCTTTTGATTTGCATTGCCTCAATGTGGAGAAGGACACCAAGAAGTCCAACTCCCATCATTGGACATGCTGATATTGCGGCAAGTCATACACTAGTGGTGCAACAAGGCTTCTCTAGCACCTTTCAAAGATTGGGGGACAAGTTGCCCCATGCAAGGAGATTCCGCAAAGCATTGCCGATGACATTTCGTGGAAGATGAGCGGCGGCTCAAATTCAAGTAGAGAAGCATCATCAACACACGCACCGGCACCACCACTAGCACCACCATTGGCACATGATGAAGTGGCCACCGGCTCTTTCATTGGTGTATCCTCCACTGCCACTTCCACGGATTCACGGTCCGCCTCCGCATCGGGCAAAAGGCAAAGGGTGGTGGAGCGTGAAGGGGTGCAACCCTCTCTCCACCAAGTCACGGGTAGTGTGAGAGGTTCGGTTGCATTCCTTAAGGAGCGGCAACGCCTTGGGAGATAGAGATTGCTCGCACCATTATTGAATGCAATCTTGCCTTATGTACTCCAAAAGGAGCAATGGAAGAAGATGGTGACGGCGATTGCGAATGTGAGCCCATGTGAGGGGTGGACGGGGGTCTCTTACATGGCTATGCGCACGAGGAAGATTGATGAAGAGAAGGAAAGAATTGATCGAGCCCTTGACCCGATTCGAGCCTCATGGACGAAGTATGGATGTTCTATTCTCACAGATGGATGGAGTGATCAAAGGAAGCGTGGCATTATCAACATCCTTGTGTCTTGCCCGCTTGGCACATACTACTTGTTGCGTGCGGTTGACTCCGGAAGAAGGGGGAGAAAGACTACCGGGAGTTTCATCTACCGCCATATTAGGCAAGCGATCATAGAGGTAAGCATTATTTTACTTAAGTGTGGCTGATTTTGTCATTTGTGGAAAGCCCTCAACTCATATGATTTATCTACCATGTAGGTTGGGACTCAAAACGTGGTGCAAGTCATCACCGACAATGCATCAAATTGTCGACGCATGGGCCGCTTGCTTGAGGCGGAATTCCCCACCATTGTGTGGACTCCATGTGCGAGTCATTGCGTTGACTTACTCATGGAGGATGTGGCGAAGCTCGGGTGGGTGAAGAGGATTGTGCAACAAGCTACATCTATTGTCAACTTCTTCATGCTAAAGGTGAAGGTGCTTGCTATGTTTCGTGAGCATAGCAGGCTTGACTTGAAGAAGCCATCGGCCACCCGCTTTGCCTACATGTGGCTGGTTTTGGAGCGTCTATACGATGTGAGGCCCGCCCTTCGCTAGACAGTTGTTTCCACCATGTGGAACGAATGGGATGAGCACGTCACTGAAGAGGCCAAAGCCATGCAACGCTTTTGCCTAGAGGAGAGATTTTGGACTAGAGTCCGAGCAATTGTCATTGCTATGACTCCATTCTATAGGCTCTTGCAGATGACAGATTGCGAGGGGTCCACCATGGGCCTTCTTGTCCACTTCTTTAGAGCTGCCCTTGTGGAGTTGGAGGCTTGCACAGACATTACATTTGACGAGCGAGCACAAATCATGGAGATTGCACAGAAGAGATGGAGGTGGATGCACAAACCAATCCACGGGTTTGCAGCATTGGTACATCCAGCCTACAAGTCTCCAGTAGTTTGCACTGATAGGGAGCTTCGACAAGATCGGGATGCATATATGCTTCGAGCTGTGCCAGTTGATGAGCACAATGCCTTTCTAGAGGAGTTGGGCTGCTATGTTGATCAGAGAGGACAAACCTCCTTTTCGTCTCCCGGACACTCTAGAAGTAGTGATCATGTTGATGATCATGCAGATGTTGGTGATGATGTAGACTTTTGATATGTTATAGCTCTCTAGGCATTGGGCATCTATCTCCTTCTAGCCCATTGATGATGTATTGTAGTATGTAGTATCATGTATGTACGCATGTTGGTGGTCGTCCATGCCATGAGTTTTTGGCCTATCCTTTTGTACCAATTTTGTACTCTAATGGCATGATGACATTATGTTCATGGTTCTACTATTTTGTAGCTTCTTATCTACAATTTTTAAGTTTAGGAAGTATTTTTTTTTAAAAACGTACTAATATCGTACCGTACCTCAAAAAATTTTAGGTACCAATTAGTACCGTATTTTATCGTACCGTACCGTATCGTACCTTTCGTACGAACTAAGCCTGGTAAAATATTACTCTACTTTTGGTGCTTTGCTTTTTTGGCTTTAAGGCCTTAGAGCTGCTTTTTGAGAAAGCGCCTTTTAGCTTTTTGGTCCGGCTCAGTCTCCTCTTTCCAATGGTGCCCTTGGCTCATGGTCAACCTTGTTTGATTTTTCACTTTTTCTTGTTTTTTGACTAAGAATTGTGCTTTTTCTTAGTCAAACCTTATGGGCCTTGTCCCCATGTCTTCTTCCATCTGTGTGGTATCCGGGCATGGGTTTCATCATGTGAAATAGAGCTAGGAAGGCCAAATAGTTATAGTATAAGCCTGATACCACTGAAATATTCTTCAAGTATAGCAGATCCATTGCCAATGTGTAATGTTTCATAATTCGGGCATTAAAGCCATAAGTCCAGATCCAATGTAACCAAAGTTAGATACAGGCACAAGAGCCAACTGGATCAAGAAACATACTTTAGCCATAGCCTGAGTCAAGAACTCTGATAATAACTTGACACACGCACAAGAGCCAACTGTGTCCCAAATATTCATAAATCCATAAGTAGCTTTAAGTACTTGCAAAAGAAATATTGGTAATCTGACATTGAGTTCCCCATTCAGGAGAGCTCTCATCACTTCAAACAATTCAGGATCTCCACTCAATCAGGTGGCTATAGTTGTATTGGTTTGCAGGCCATGACCTCTAATAATTTGGGAATATTTAGTGGTGCATTCATGACCTCCTTTCGAGAAGAAGTAGGTGCTGGTGAGACTGGAAAATCCATTTTCGAGATGGGCTCAGGGTTTTTGTATGGTAATTGTCCCTTGAACCAATTAGGGATCAAACTATGAGAGGTGGAGGCCTTAGTCTCTTCCATGATGAAACTCGGCACATCTACAGGTTTGCAAATCTTAGTAGTAGGCGTCAAGGTACTAGGTGTACAGTATCTGAGACTCTCACTTACTTGGGTTTTGGTTCAAGGTCCTCTTGGGTTTTCATAACTAAATCACTTTCCTCAAGACTTTACTCACTAGGGTCACCAACCCTTCCATGAGTTCATGAAATACTCATTGGACAGAGTCACCAACTCTTCCATGAATTCATGAAGTACTCACTGGACAGAGTCACCAACTCTTCCATGAATTTATATAGTTAGTAATCAAAGTCACCAATTCCTCTGACTAAACAGAGTCACCAACTCTTTTGACTCATAAGAGTCACTACTCACTGGACAGATTCACCAACTCTTCCATGAGTTCAAATTCTCACTCACTAGAGTCACCAACTCGTCCATGAGTGCAATATAACATAAGATAAGAATGATTCAGAGGCACAGAGATCGTGGTTCTCCATAAGCATGTCTGTGATAGATAGTTTTATAGGCATTTTGGCCGATAATTGAAATCCATAGAAAAATCCTCGATTCATAAAATATCTAGTGCATCCCATAGAACAGGGAGCGAGAAACTTGATTCGAGAAGTCACTGTCATGTGTATACACATTCATAATGACAAAAGCGCCAAAGAAATCTCATTGGAGATAAATCAATGACTCCGTATCACGTAGAATACATAAATTAGTTTAGCGGCTTTGCAGCCAAGAAAAGAGAGATATATTTGAATTGCTCAAAGTATCTATCTTGCAATAGAGAGATGATTCTTCTTGCACAAACATGGAAAAGTAAAAACATATATTCAACCGAAAATTGAATATATATATATATATATATATATATATATATATATATATATATATATATATATATATATATATATATCTCGAAAGAATTGCATATACAAAGCCAAAAAATACTTAGTTGAGAAAAAGGATACTGGCAAAAATACACCATTGAAGTGTATGCAAAAAATAGCATCCTTTATACAAAAATTTACGCCTTGATGTGAGGCTGAAATCTGCTAATCTATAATTTAGGCGAAGCCTCGACATCGTCATAGTGTGTGATCTTTGGTTGAGGGAAGAAAACTATCATATGACCTACTGCTCCACAACCTGTACACGTAGGCTGCCACGCATGTTGTTTCACACTAGCTCGGGGTTTCCTACCAAGTGCTATCCTTCCCTCAAACCGAGGAGGAGGAGGAGGAGGAGGAGGAGCTGGGTGAGGATCTTTAGTCTTTAGTTGTTCTTCAGGAAATGTCACAGAAGGCAAGCGGGGCCTCTTCTTCACATAGCATGAATGCTCATCCAAATCCTCAGGTGTGTGTTTCCTGTATTGCTCGAGAGGAGGAATTCACTATTCTCCCAGAGATACCTGAAAGCTAAGTCTACGGGATTTTCGGCGTATATCTGTGCTATATCTCCGAAAATATCCATAATCGATCAATCACAAGCTACCTTCCGAGATAATAATCTTTCCACATACGGGTAGCGTTGGTATTTGCTCAACAAGAACTCCCGTGTGGCCCAAAAGCTTGTCCAGCAGCAAACTCCTTTTGAGCATCTAGGGTCTTCTGGAACCCTGTAGCCATGTGCTCGAACAGTGTTTTGATGTCGTATCCCAACAAAGCTGTTCTGTCCATAGTGTAGAAATATTCCAAGTCTTTTTTTTAGTTAAAGAAAAACAGTCACAAAGGGCTAGATACAACCACCACGGGCTACATACAAACTCACCTCATTTAAGGGCGGGAGTGAAATGATCATGAGGGGAAGAGACGTTTCTCCTCAAGCTGGCTGCTTTGTGAGGGAGAAGGCTATCTCATATAGGGGGAGGGGGTGAGAACAATCACACAGGTGGTCTGTAGTGCCAAATGGGGTCTCCTCCTCTGTGTAAGGAAAAGGGCCAGGCCTCCAAAGTCGCAAGAAAGCTTCTCGGTGCTTCTGCATGCGGTCTGAATCTCCCTGTAACTTCTCCCACTGACCGTGGAGGGTGTGAATGATATCAAGCCATATGCTCCTAATGGTCTCGGCCGGCAAAGTGTGGGTACCCTCGATGGCCTCGTTGCATCTAGCACGCCAAATATGCCAGACTGCTATGCTATTGCAAGTCTCCCATCTCTGGCATGAGCCTGGTCGCCAGTCGCCGTGGGCTTGTGACTGGTACTGCTGCAATACGATGGTGAGAGATCTGAAGGCCTAGC
Organism: Cibotium barometz; assembly: GCF_041138505.1. Lineage (NCBI taxonomy): Eukaryota > Viridiplantae > Streptophyta > Polypodiopsida > Cyatheales > Cibotiaceae > Cibotium > Cibotium barometz. The sequence continues at coordinate 31,822,364 of NC_141076.1, read as the reverse complement.
CCTCCCCCATCCTCCTCATAAGCCCTGACCACTCTAGCCTCTGTGGCCCAAGCGACAGTGCCCCATGTGATGATCCGGGTCGATGCCCTATCCATAGCAAAGATGCGGGAATCCTGTGCCAAATGTGCTGAGCCTTCAGGCAATCCCAAAGGCAATGTCTTTGAGTCTCTTGGGGGTGGCTGCACCGCGGGCATGTTGTTGGTCGACCACCAACTCCCAGCGAAGTACCGACCGCTAAACTCTTGTGTGCCGAAAGCTGTTCCCCAATCTCTTCCAAAAATCTGAAAGGAAACGTTGTGAGAGGCCTTGAGAGTGCCAATGTGTTGTTGTTGCCAGTGTGCCATCTATCTCGGGCATATGGATCCTGCGGCCTAGCCGTGGAGTATATGCAAAGAAGGGGGCATCCAAAGTCTCCTCCCGATCCGCTGGATCATGCTAAGTCCACTCTCCCGGATCCCACTGCAGGCGCGTGAGAGGGCGGCACTCCCATATCCATAGCCGCCATAATCTCTCCCTGGCCACCTTGGCCGGTGCTGGATCAATATGCCATTCTCGTGCCCGAAAACCAATCACCCTTACCCTCTGCAAGGTGCAGTTGCTAAAACCTTCCAAAGGAAAGCTCAGATCTCTCTAGTCTGCAATGGGATCCAATAGAGAAAGTGAGTAGACCACTGTCCTCATCTACTCCATGGACCGCCACTAGGATATCGTGCCGGGTAAACACACCTAGCCACACTGGGGGAGTCGGGCTTGGGGGAGTCAGCCGCTCTTGAGGGATAGCTGAGTCGATGTCAATGCTGAGCCTATCTCTGCCCCGGATCCCTGTCAGGCCTCTCTCCTGCACCTCAGGGGGTAACTGCGTGTGGGTGATCCAATCTCCAAGAGACCTGGTTGGTCCCATGCTCAAGGTGCCCCAAGAAATGTGCGGTCGGGCCCCTAGCATGAGGCCACTGGGTAAATGGAGCAAGGGATTCCAGACCAAAGGCTGCCGTAGCCGCTCCTTTGATGCAACTAGAGCTATCTGTCTGAGGGCGGGCCTAAGGTGCTCCCAAGCACGAAGTAAGCTGGCTGCAAATCTGTCCTCAAAAGCCAAGCTAAAACCATGGGCTCGCATCTCTGTGAAGATCCATTGGGTACTCTGCGGCCAAGGGCCCCCAAGACTCGGAGTGTAGGCTGAAATTCGGGCCAACAAAAAATCCTTCCAGGGCTCACTACCGGGATGGAGGCCTCTAACAATCAACTTGCCTAGCAGGGCGCGGCTCTGAATAGCCGGGTCAATGAGGCCTAGCCCCCCTCTGCGACGAGGCTGAATAATCACTCTCCATGCCACCTTGGCCTTGGCTGGCCTCCCATCACTTCCGGCCCATAAGAAATTCCGGAGAAATCTTCCGAGTCTTTGCCAAAATCTTTGCCTTTTTCCAAACAGTCTAGAAAAGGTGCGCTCTGATACCATTGTAAGTGATCCAACAGACTCAGAAGGATAGACAGACTCTTCAAATACCAAACAGAGCTTTGAAACACAGCAGAAGAAACCACAATAAAAAATGACACCGCACTAAGCTGGAACGGCCGGCCCCCCATAGGAACTTTTTTATTCAACTAAAAGCTTTGACAAGAAACCAAAGTGTGGTGCAGACTTGCACTAGATCCTCCACAAAGCATCAGCGACTTTTCATAGAGCTGAACGGACAGAACAACAAGTTGTGCTTGCTGTATGGCCAGCACTGAAGGAGAGAGAAAAAGCTACTTCCGACTAGGGGATGTGGGCAGATCCAAAGAGAAGCCCCTTCCAGCTTTTTATAAAGTTGACCAGGTGCCCTTTTTGGCTTGTGCTTTTCCTTTTTGCCAAAATTAGCTGGGTTGGCCCAAAATGTCAACTTTTATGCTTTTCCGAGCTTGTTGCCCAAGTTTACTCTAGGTGCCTCCTTTTGTCCACCTGTTCATGCCCAAAATAATAATATGTCCAGCCCCTCATTAATGATGTGTGAACACATTGACTTATTTCCCATGTTGCTCATGCTCTGTAGCCATCTTTCGGACCAAACCTTGCTAAAGAATGCTTCAGCTTCCTTCTGTGGAAAATCCCCATTCTCACCTTGGCTCTATTCAGTGTGTGAAACACTGATCAAGACTGGTGAAGGGACCAAATGGTGACATGCCCTACCGCGCTTTCGTTGGTGAAAGCACTTTCTTGCGGAATGTGCCCCACAGAAGATAGTTCTTAGCACCACCGAGAGGTTAAATAAGATCATGCACATGGGAGAGATGCTGTAGAGATTTAAAGAAAGGGGGTGTTGGCAAGACATTTTGACATTGGAAAATTCTGGGAAGGTGACTTTCACCCTTCCTCTCTGAGCGCATACTTTCATTTTATGCCGGATAGGAGAATTGTGATCAATGCTTGAGACTACAGTAATAGACTGGAAAATTTTGGGACAACGACTTCGACCCTGCTGTTGGGTATTTCGGAGTCTCGTGTTACTTGTCGGTATGTGTGTAACCATCTATGTGTTTGTATAGGTGTGAACCATAGTAACATGAAACGTTTCGTCGTTTCGAAGGTTTCGTTTCGTTTCGTTTCGTCTGTTTTGGACGAAATGCAAAGGTTTCGAAATGACACTTCTTATATACACATACCAAATTTATAACGTAGCCAACAAAAAGATGAAGATACATTTTTTGGGACTAGTGGGTATGAAATTCATGATTTTGGGAGTAGGTTTTTTGGTTTTTTCAAAATTTGGGCAAGAAAAGGAGAGGAAGAGAGGAGGAAAGAAACAAGTTGGAAGGGAAGAGGGAGGTGAGAAGAAAAGGAGAGAAACTTGGAAGACAAGAAAAGGAGAGAAAGAGGAGGAAAGAGGAGGGGTGGACCGTCGAGGAGAAGAGAGAAAGAGGAAAAGGGAAGAGGAAGAGGACGCATGGAGGAGAAGTGAAGGAGTGAAAAGGAGGAGTGGACGAGGAGAAGAGGTGGAGCAACAGGTTGCGGCCGAGAAGAAGCGTCGAATGCGTGAAGTGGCAAATAGGCAGCAAACAAGAACGGAAACGATGGTAAAAATTGCATTTGCAAAAAAAAACCTTCTGCCCTTGTTTTTAACCTCACTTTACATTTGGGCGAAACACCGTTTCGATGGGCAGGTTTCGTTTTGTTTCGAAACATTTCGTGCCGTTTCGAGAGGGCAAAACGGGTTTTTATGTTACTATGGTGTGAACACCCCATGTATGTGTAAGTGTGCCGATATGTGTGTGAACACCCTCTTATCTGGAGAAGATAAGTGTGTGCCATGTGTCATGTGTCATGTCCCCATATGTGAGTGTGATTTGTTTGAGTCAAAAGATAAGGTTTGCAACCTATAAAAGCATGTACTTGGTGTACTTCAAATCATATCAAGCAATCTAATCTTCATTGAGTCGTGCAAACACTTGAGCATTGTTTCTCTCTTCTTTTTGCAGACTCCACAATGGAGTTCTACCCCCCATAGTCTAGCAACAAACCCTAATCTAGGAGGTGCAGCCTTCACCTCCCTCTCTGAGCTCATACTTTCATTTTTGTGCCGGGTAGGAGAATTGTGATCAATGCCTGTGACAGCAGTAACAGAGGCCTGGGTTAGGAGCTTGCTGTACTTTTCTTAATTTTCAAGAAGCCTTATGATAGGGTGGATTGGGCTTTCTTAGAAGTTGGAAGGTGCAATGGTGAGCTGTATCGGCGGTGTCTCAGCTTGGTACTTGCGATCCAGGGGCCAGAGACCAAATGGTTTGCTCCTCCGTGTGGTTGGGCGGTCATTGCCACCTTATCTTTTCTTGTTTGTGGGGAAGGCTATGGGAAACTTCTTGGTGGTTTAAGTTGTAGGCCCTCAGAGGCTGTGGATACCCATCTGAAGTACGGAGGTTACTGAAGTGGGATTTGCTGCTACAAGGGGTTCTTTAGAAGAGAAGGACAAGAACTTCTATGGTAGAGATCTATTGCTTTTCCTTGAGAGTATGGATCAACCGGAGGAAGTCTTGCAGCTTTTGGCTGCCTCCCATAATGGGGTAAGGAGCTGTGGGGGGGCCATGGGAAGCTAGGTCACCGTCTTCCTTGGGTTGGGTCATTGTGGTTGTTTCCTGGTTGAATATCATGAACAGATCAGCCACTTGTTGAAGGTTGACACTGTGAAGCACAGTGAGAGCCCTGGTGTTATCCCCTATGGGTTGCCTAGTAGGTCAGGTGCAGAATCAGGCTGTTGCCTACTAAAGGTCACTTTGTATATATGTAATTGATCGATTTTTATGTGCTAACACATCTACATGTTTGTGCAGTGCCTGAAAAGGAAGCTGAACAGAAATCAGGGGGTCCAGGAAATTCAGCAGTGAAGCATGCTAATGCTGATAAATCTCAACGTAAAAAAGATGCTGATTCTTATGCCACACCTGGAAAGTCACGCCGTGTTTCAGGGTCAGTTGTAAAAGGAGTGATTGTTCTTGGATACGTTGATTTTTTAATCCAAATGTTGCTGCTATCTCAAAGACATGAATCATGACAGCAGCTGTCATACTTTGCAGGACGGGACATCATAAGGCTGACTGTTCATGTGTAGTGTGCACGGGTGTTCGGCGGAAACTTGCTCGGGAGGGAAAACTTGGAAACCCTACAGCTGAAGCTGCTGGTGCCACTCCTATCACTCAAGAAAGGATACTTGTTAGATTAAAAACAGAGGTATAATGGAGGTTGAAATCAAAATGTAGAGGTGTTACAGTATTTACTTGCTTGCTTAGCTTTCAGTTACTTGCTTGCTTAGCGTTCAAATAACTGCATTGTGACTGACGTTGTCATCATGGACAGGCAAACAGTGATGGGCCCAAAACTGCTGCTGGGGCAGGATCCGGAGTGAGATCTGGTCAAGTGACCAAGGAAAGAAGAGAGAATTTAAAAGCAAAAGAAGGTACACGGGAGAGAGCAAGTGCTTTTGCACGTGAAGAAAATAATGTGCATCTAAAGAAAGTTAAGGTTGACGAAGGAGACATGGATGCAGCATTCGGGGGTGGTGCTGGAAGTGATGGTGCTATGAAGACACAAGACAATACTCTTGCACAGGAAAGGAAAGATGTTAAAGAAGAAACCATGTCTGAGCAAAACAAAGATAACTCAGTATCTGAACTGAAGCTGGACTCAGTGAAAGCTGTCATTGAAGAGGGGTCCAAGGGAGCTCTGGCTGAAGATACGGAAGACAAGGAAGATGCAGGTCCTAACGATGAACATTTCACAGATATTCTGGATGCAGAAACAGACCGTCAGGAGGTAATACATGATATGGCTGCTTGCTTGAAATTTTCTTGTAAACTGCATCAATATTCTGTCCTGTTTGCTTAGACTTAAATTTTTCCATGTCAGGGAGGGGTTCGATATTACCGGGCAAGCTATGAAATGCCGCTGCGCATGATCAACCCTTCCATTCTGCGGATAGGCCAGAGACTGCTTGGAAGCGGTTCCCCTTGGAATAGTGGGCGTTCTCTTGGTAGCCATCCAGCGAAGACTTGCTCAGAGAATCCTGTTCTTTCCACTGTCTCTGCGCTTCTACAAACAAAGGGCACGGGATACTGAGGTGATCCCTCTCTCTCTCTCTCTCTCAATACTGTGCAATAAGGGAGAGAATGGATTCTTCTGGAGGATTTACATTTACAATGAGTTGCTGAGGAGGAGCCAGAAAGCATCCAAGTTTTTTCTCAAGAGCAATGGGATGCATGGAAAAGTGTTGTTACCAGATTATCAGGATGGGACTGTTTGATTGATCAATTCTTCCTGGAATTTATTCTCATGTAACCGACAGCCAGTCATTAAATTATCCTGAAAGTGAGCAGGCAGCTTAGACATACACAGTTGCTGTTTGAGATTTTCTTGGACAGGGAAGTACATGCAATGGTACATAATTATTGTGGGTGTATTGTTTATCTGTTTAACAACAAGAAGTCCTAAACCAAACGAAGTGCTTGTACACACTGAAAACAGCATGTGCGTTTTCTTAGAGAATTAGTATTTTCTGCAGACATGCAGCAATGTGAAGAATCACTTATATTCAAGGGGCATCAGGGATCTCCACTCATTTATATCAGATGCTTTATTTTGCACCATGGTTATTTTAAAGGTGTGATTAAGTTTCTTGGATGGTTAGCATATGGCTAATTGCTAGGATGGGTCGCTAATATGCAGACTTGTCCATGTACTTATACATGTATCCGAGTAGATGTTTTGCATCATGCCACTTGATCTTCTCATTGGTTGTCGCTCGGTGCTTGCTCGTTCGTTGTTTGGGTAGCTTAGGCTTAGCTTAGGTTTTAATTAATTAATCAAGCTCGTTAGGGCTTGGTTAACTAATTAATGTGTTTCATGTGAGTATGGAACATAGGATTCTAAGCAATGGCCATGCAATAATTCTAAAAGTCACTTTTACTTATTATGGGTTGCTTTTGCACCACTTAAATAGCCTAGCGAATCCTCATTAATCGTAATCTCTCGTAAGAATAAAAAAGAGGAGCAAAAGCTAAGGATAACCAAGTTGAAACACGAAGATCATAGATGGTTCCATGATTATAAGATGGAAGTGTATACATGAGTTTTTGTTAGAAAATTAAAGCTTTAATTGTGTATATATTAATGAACAAAATGAGTTTAATGGGGATAGTATATTAAATGCTAAGAAGTACGTCTCTGGATGGGGGGCGATGGTGAGCGAAAGCTTGGGCAATGGTACAACCCATCGCCTGATTTTTTTTTTCAAATTACAGATCTCTCCAAACAACCCTACCATCTTCACAAATCAATAATCTTCAATTTTTAGTGAAGATATTTATATTAGCCTCGCAAGTCAACTTAATTCTTTCAACCTCGTCAACAAGTGACTACTTCAACACATAGCAGTTCAATAAGAGTCTATTTGACTCAATTCTTGTAATTCATGTATATTTTCTTCATAAGAGCACTTAAATATACATAAAAACATAAAAAGCACATGGGAAGAAACATGCAGGAACAAGTTCTACTCTAACATTTATAAGAATCTTGCCACACAAAGGGACATCTTCGAAGGTCAATTTTTTCAAATGATAATGAATCAAATGAGGAATTGAGAATTATCATCTCGTTCTGATGATTATGTCTATGTTCCTTTGGATCTTTCTTTCTCTTCTCTTCCATTATTAACATCTCTTAGCGTTCCCACTAACACAAATCACATGTAACCTTGTTTACGATTGTCAAAAAAAGAGAGCAAAAAATCTCAGAAAAGCATGCTCACACAAATATAAAAATGTAATCACTTGCAAAAAATTCCACCCCTCGTCCCCCCGGTTAGGAGTTCCTAATAAACTACTAACCTTTTCACTCACTAAGTAGCTTTTCTTATTCCTTCTGGAGGATCATAGATCATTGAGCATCAATCAACATCAAAGCCATCGACAAAGCTTCTCCATTCTCCTCACACAAAGGTCTTCAATGCGATCATGACGAGGACGCGATCTCCATTAGGAAGGGGGGGTGTTAGCCCATTCCTAGGGTTAACAAGAGCTATCACCATTATCTTACATCAAGGATTCAAGATATCAAGCAATGGTGTCCAAAGCTACAAGCGTCCGTAATGGTATGAAATCAGTCCCAAAGAGAATATTTAGTCTCGTGTTTAAGCCAAAAAATTGTAAACAGCCAATGAGATTAGCATAAGGTTTATGTGGGGCTAATGCTTCGTCATGAGTCGTAGATGTATACTTTCAATAATATCGTCAATGAATTTTGATTGACAACGAAATAAGATATCTTTCTGGCGATAGCCTTGAACTTGAATACCAAGATAAGAGTGAATCTCAGCAAGATCCACCATCTCAAAAGCCAATGAACAAAATCTTCTTTATGAGTTGCATAAAGTCAAGATTATTGAAAACAAGTATGGTATCATCAACATATGGAGCAAGAATAACAAATAGAATACCTCCGGGCTTGACATATATATTAGGATCAGAGAAACAAGAGATAAACCCTTTCAATGTGAGGAAGAGATCAATTTTGATATACCAAGAACATGATGTCTACTTTAAACCATAAAGAGCGCGATGAAGATGACACACAAGATGTTCCTTTGCAAGGAATTGAAAATCCTTCTAATTGTTCCATATAAATCTCTTCTTTGAGATCACCATTAAGAAAAGCAGTTTTCACATCCATCTGATGAATCTCCAAATCAAAATGAGTAGAAAAGGCCAAAAGGACATGTATGCGTCATGCGAACAATAGGAAAAAATGTATCATGATAATCAACACCTGCAACTTGTGAGTATCCTTTTGTAACCAAACGAGCTTTGAACTTATCAAAAGATCCATCAGCCTTTGTCTTTGTTTTATATACCCATTTGCACTTGATAGAAATACGATCAGGAGGCAAATCAGTAAGAACCCATGTACCTTTGGAAATCAAAGAATTATATTCGGCTTGCATAGCCTCCTGCCAGTGATCCTTTTGTGGAGAAGAGAAAGCTTCTGTATAAGTTGCCGGATCTTCATGAACATTCATTGCAGCATCAAAACTGTCATCATAGACATGATTTGAATCATGTTCAATATCAATGGTGGGAAGATCAATGTATATATCAAGATTATCACAAGAAATCTTCGTAGGGTCTTCAGAATCTTTCATAGGAGAAAAAGGATGCACAACATCTTGAGAGATACAATGATTATCCAACATAAAAGGAAAAGCAGTGTGAGTAAGGATTGTGTATCATCCGAATCCTTACTAGACCATGTATCTCCCATCGAACGTTCATCATCATGACTGATGATGACTTTCTGAGAAGTAGGATTATAAAATTTATATCCTTTAGAATTATCAGAATATCCAATAAATATAACTTTCAAACCAGGAGGATCCAACCTTTGTCGCGTTTCTTTTGGCACGTGAATATAAGCAATGCATCCACCAAAGGTGCAAAAATGTGATACAGAAGGAGTTTTCCCTGTCCAAATTGTAATGGGAATCTTACCACCAGCAGGTGCAGTTGTGGGAAGATGATTTTGAATAAAGACTATTGTATGAACTGCTTCATCCCAAAAGCTCCTGGATAATCCAGAATGAATAAGCATACATCTTATAGCATTAAGAATGGTTTGATTCTTACGCTCTGCAATGCCATTTTGTTGAGGAGAATATGGAATAGTGAAGTCATCATGAATTCCTTGTTCAATACAATAGTCATCGAAGAGATTGAAATATATATTCTCCACCTTTGTCACTACGGAGAGTCTTGATAAAGCGACCAGTATGAAGTTCAACTACTTTTTGATATTTCTTGAATATGGATAAGGCTTTAGACTTATGCCTCAAGGAGAAAAACATATGTGAACCGAGAGAAAACATCAATGAAGGTAATGAAATAACGATAGAGATTTGGAGGGAGGAAAAGGTCCACAAATATCCATATGAATGAGATCTAAAAGGGCATGTGAATGTGTAGAGGTAGAGATATGAAAATGTTGTCGATGATGCTTGCCAAGAATGGACAAATTGATGATGCCATAACTTGCAATCAAGATCTCCTGGAGCAGTAACAACATTTGCAACATCATCATTCAAAGAGAGCCCAAATAGATTACCACGTCGAGGAGCTACTACGATAGTATGTCCATCCTTCTCAATTCGACACTTTGTATGATCAAAACCAATAAAAATACCAAGATCAGCAAGACGGGAAAATAGAAAGAAGATTTCTTTAAAGATCTGGAACATGTAAAACTCCTCGCAATATTCTGGTAGAGGAAAGGGTGCCAAGATATAGATCACCAACACCCATGACTTGACAAGTAGTGTCATCAGCAAGATACACCAATTTCTTAATTGGAAGAGCATGATGATTATGAAGCCATTGAGATTGGTAGGTCATATTACCAGTAGCACCAAAATCAACAACAAAAAGAGAACCATCCAAAACAAGAAGTACTCTTCCAGGAGAAATATCATGATGGACACAGTTTACCTCCTGATGATTATGTTCATCACTAGTATGTTAAGCAACATATGTGCGACTGAGATCTTGATTATATCACCTTTTGAAACAACGATGAGATGGATGACCTATACAACCACAATAGTCACAAGGAGTACGATTTTTGGAGGATTTCAAACGAGGTTTCTTGCTCTCTGGTAATGCCATGTTCCTCATCATATTGACGTGCCCAACAATCAGAGAAAGTATGACCATTCTTATCACAATAGGAACAATGTTTATTGGGATAGGAAAGTTGAGAAGAAAAACCACCTTGGTAAGAGCGACCACCATGAGTAAAACAGGAAAAGGGACGCTTACGAGCAATACAAACCATTTCGAAATCTGCAGCTTCTTGTGTATTCAAAACAGTGTCAGAATTCTCTGTACGAAGTTCATGTTGTAGGGAATATTTAACGAGAGAAATACAAGTAGTGTCAACATTAATGCCATCCTTGTTAGACATCATCATATGGATCCATGACCGTACGAAGTTCATGTTGTTGAGAATATTCAATGAGAGAAATACAAGTAGTGTCAACATTAATGCCATCCTTGTTAGACATCATCATATGGAGATGTGTTACCAACAATTGATTTCGTGCAATAGGAGCACCAACAGGAGCAAGTTGATTAACGATGTCTTTGAAGGATTCAATATGCAAAGTCATAGGAGTACCGTTTTTGTATTTTAAATTGTTCAAGAGATTACAAAGATAAAGAATTTCTGTAATAGATTTCTTCTCAAAAGTAGTAAGAAGATGTTGCCATATATCATGAGAAGTAGGAAAATTGAATACATCCAGCATAAGAGAATCTTGAAGAGTAGATAAGATATATCGACGAGAAGCTTTATCACGATGGATCTAATTCGAGTAATCAATTTGCCATTGCTCAAAAATAGGACCAACAGTAATAAGAGCGTTATCCTGTTCTGCATCAACAATTTGAGACAGACATACAAGATTGCCCAAAACAATATCAGAAAGATCGTCACCTTTAAGTATCAACATTATCTTGGCCTTCCATTTGGGAAATCCTTGGCCTTGAAATAGGGGAACAGATCGTTGACCAGATGGAAACCATTAACGAGAATAGAAACTGCCATCTCGGATTACGAGAATATGTATAGAACGAGATCACAAAATTTGCAGACCATGAAACGAGAACATAAACAAGGAGGACCGTGAAAGTTATATGAGATACGTGCACGAAAAGCGAGTGGCAATGAACTTGTCAAATATAGAACGTGATTTAAAAGTTACAAAAAGCAAGTGGCGATGAAAAGTAGTACTTGAAAATAGACGAAATGTGATATATGCAATAAGAGAGTAACTCCAAAAATAGTTGGAGTACTGTTATTTTGAGACGTGGACGAGCCTAAAAATTGGCTATTTTGGATTAGAACATGAAAAGCGTGTAGCACACAAAAGATGAGCAAAAGTCTGTTGCACGAAAAACACCATAACTTTCAACTGCGAACTCTGATGAAGCCAAGAAAATACTTAGAATTTATCGCACGAGCTGCACGTTGCTTGTTTTCCTATTTTGAGTACTGTTTACCTGAAATGACATAACTTTTGATAGGAATATGAGATTGACAAACCAATTGAATCTATAGAAAGCTTGCGACGTCGTGCACACAACAATTCGGTTTGCATTTCTATAATACGTTTCTATAATACCGATTTCTCTTGGTACCAGTTGCGTTTCTATAATACAATTCCAATTAGGATAAGATAGGGTGGTCCAGATCGACCATCCAAGGACCAGCATAAACTTGTTAATAGTGATTAATCACTGGAATTCTACAAAACATGAATAAGAGATTGAATGAAACATAGAACATGCACATGAATGGAATTAACACAATTGATACTTCCTTTCTCTTCTCTTCACAATAGCAAGATTGATGATGCTTTGATACCATGTTGGAAATACACGAACACGAAGAGATAGGGACATAGTGACTCAGAGAAAAGAGAGAAGAAGGAAGAGTATTACACCATATACGCTCCCAAAAGACTAGTTCATTGATTATGAGTTTGTATATATAGGTGAGATGTAGGTTAAGTTAGGGTGTGATATATATATAGCTCCAACATAGTAGAGGCTGTAAAAAAAACTCAAAAATTTTTAAAGGAATTTTTTGAGCTTCAAAAGCTCAAAAATAGCAATTTTGACCCAAAAAATCAAATTTATGGACCAAAAAAGATCTGAAAATTTTTAAAATTTTGATGTGCTGTAGAAACCTAATTTGCTGCTGAATGGATTTTTTGGTAGAATTTTTGAGCCAAATAAATTATTTTTGGGCTATTTTCTAGTCTTTTAGTAGCTTTAAAAGCTTAGTAATTAAGCTTAAAAGCTTGATTAAGCTGTAGCTACAGCCATGGGGCTAGAAATACAACATCTGGCCAATAAATACAAGGTAATTCATCATGAAAGTGGTTGCCCCATCAATTGGGAGGTGGAGAGGTTGGAAAAAAAAATTTTCCTTGCTATATTAGCATCAAATCAACCCCCTCGCTCTGATTTATCAAATACTTAATCAAATTTGCCTCCTGTTAAGCAAAAATGATTTGGGAAAAAATGAACAAATCAACTCGAGAGATTTCCATAGCCGTCCATGATAGATTTCTGACACTTCCACTGGCTTAACGATCTTGTTATGGCGCTCTATGCTCCTTCCCTTTGCTGATTCGATCCATACGGATGGATTATGAAGAGGATTAGTGAGATTAAAGATTGTTTTATGGTTTTCGCAAAGTCACTAATGGTTTTCCACCTTGCTTTACCCTTTATACAATAGATTGATGGAGATTTGATGTCCAGTAGCCAAAAACAAGCCTTCTTTCAACCATACATAACCATAAACATATTCTTCATCAAGTTAAATTAAAAATTCACATTTGCCTTTGTGTACTTCATCTCTTTGTCCACAAGTCTTTGATCTGCTTCAAGAAAATTAATTTAATCCAAAGCTCTGTTACCACTCTTGGAAGCTACAAAGAACCCAAGCATAAATAATTACATAAAAACTCAACTTGAAAATAAAGCACAAGAGATTGCACGACACACTATTGGGTCCTGCCCCCACCAAAAGTGAGCCCACACTCAAAATAGCTTCCCTTACAAATATGTCAACTTCAACAAAATTAGCTTGCTTTGTTTCAGCGTGCAATATTTCTACCAAAAATAAAGTGAAACTATAACCTTACAATCATATCACAATTGTGAAAAGATGCAGGGGAGAAGAGAGCTTGAGCTCTTGCAAGCATACACACACTCACAAAACCCTAATAGAGAACACACAAGGTGAGGCTGAAAATCTTCTTCATCTTCACTCAACACTCAACACACTATATACAAAGATAAGAGTACACACATATGAAAAGGTACTCAACCAAATACATAATAGGGTTCTCTATAGTGTGAACCCAACTAAAATGAGCTGGCGCTATAACTATCCTAGTCTCTAGAATGGCTGTCACATAGCCTGTCATCCCACTGGTTGCATATCACCCATGATCTCACCAACCATACCAGTAGTGTAAGTGTGGGACCTATCCCCTAGGCGGGTCATCAATGTCCACCGCCTCACTAGATGAACTCGATATCTCAACACTCCCCCTCGAGCTCAACTCCATCTCATGTACACCAAGCGAAGCCCTGAATCTGCGGAGCTTCTCTGTACCTAATGCTTTGGTGAAGATGTCAGCTACCTGATCCTCTGTGCTGACATAAACAAGGTCAACATCTCCTGCCAAGACATTCTCTCTGACAAAATGGTAGAGGACCTCTACATGCTTCGTGCGAGCATGAAAAACTGGGTTCCTGGCCAATTGTATACTACTAATGTTATCACAGAAAATGACAACTTGTCTATCCACCCACTGATAGACCCAAATCTGCAAGTAGCTTTCTCAACCAAGCTACCTCACATGTTGCCATAGCAGCACCTCTGTACTCAGCCTCTGTACTGGATAGAGCAACCGTAGGTTGCTTCTTGCTGCTCCAAGTCATAATAGCACTCCCCAAAGAAAACATGAAGCCACTAGTAGATCTTCTATCTGAGATACTACTAGCCCAATCAGCATCTGTGTACCCATGTATACATATCTCTGTCCCAGTTTCATAAAATAGTCCACAATGCAAAGTAGACCTCACATATCTCAGTATGCGTCCGAATACGGCTTCCGTGGAACCTGCATAAACTGACTCACCAACCCAACAACATAGCTCAAATTTGGTCTGGTGACGTCGTCATGTAGATCAAGCTTCCTACTATGCGCCTATACATAGTAGGATCCTCCAAAATCTCTCTTGAATCTGCACTAACTTGCCATTCTGATCTAATGGCACTGAGATAGGCTTACAGCCTGTCATACCATACTTGGACAACATGTCCAAGCCATACTGTCTCTGCAGTAATCCAATACCATGTGGTGACCTAATCACCTCAATGCCCAAGAAATATCTGAGCTCCCCCAGATCCTTCATCTCAAATTTTTGTCTTCTAAGCAAGATCTTTACATCAAAGATCTCTGCATCATGGTCCCCTGTAATGATCAAGTCATCTACATAGATGACAACAAGCACAACCCCTCTATTAGTGTGTCTCACATATAACAAGAAATCTGCATTGGCTACATGAAGCCAATAGTGACAAGATATTGAAAAATCTTGTCAGACCATGCTCTTGGTGCTTGTTTTAAGCCATACAAGGCTTTCTTCAACCTACAAACATGCTCCGGGTGACTCACATCCTCATAACCAGGTGGCTGCAACATATACACCTCTTCCTGCAAATCCCCATGCAAGAATGCATTCTTTACATCCATCTAATGTAAAGACCATTTCTTTGACGCAGGCTGCTATTACAACTCTCACTGTTGCCATCTTGGTAACTGGGTTAAAAGTTTCCTCATAATCAATGCCATATGTCTGCGCATATCCTTTGGCTACCAATCTAGCCTTGTACCTGCTTATGCTTCCATCACTGTTATGTTTTACTCTGTACACCCACTTGCATCCAATGGCTTTCTTGCCTTAAGGCAATTGCACTAAATCCCAAGTCTCAGTGCATCCATCTCCTCATCCATAGCTTTCTTCCAACACACATTTCCAACAGCCTCATCAATGCATGTGGGCTCTACAACCTGTACAACTTTTGCCATGTATGCATAGTGATGTGCCACATAACCATCATAGGTAAACCTTTGCACAGGATTCTTCACTCTTCCAGATCTTCGCAGCTTTGCATGCATGGCTTCCATAGCCTTCTTTACACCAGGTGTCCTCATAGCTGGTATCCCAAGCTCCTCATCACGGCTCATCTCTGAGCCACTAGACTCTCCATCAACATGAGAATGCCTTGCAAAAATGTCACGCATATTAAGGGGCTCAACCACTTTCTCTTTGCCTTTATGTGATGTACTAATCACATTTGCAGGATTGGTATTATGACGCAGCTTGCCACTCCATGGTCTATCAACTGAACCACTAGATGAGGATTCTCTTGGTCCACTCAAAGACTGTGATTGCTCTGACTTGCATTCTGTGCAACCACATTTTCACTCACATCAGCCACAACAACTTCTTTTTCAACAGCATACCAGCTGCTCATCTCATCAAACACAACATCCCTGCTTACCCTCAACTCACGTGTAGCAGGGTTATAACACCTGTATCCCTTTTGCTCAAGGGAATATCCAATAAACACACATTTTTTAGCTTTTGGATCCAGCTTAGTTCTCAGCTTATCTGGCATATGAACATATGCAATGCATCCAAAGACTTTCAGATGAGACAAATCAGGTTTTCTGCCAGTAAACCTCTCCTCTGGAGTTACATCATGTATGGCTGCAATTGGAGTCCTGTTCATGATGTAAACTGCTGTAGAAACACCCTCAGCCCAATAGCTATGCGGCATATTCTTCTCTTCCATCAATGCTCGCGCAATCTCAGCAATGTGCTTGTTTTTTCGCTCAGGAACTCCATTTTGCTGCGGAGTGTATCTGCATGTAAACTATCTCCGAATACCATTCTTCTTCAAAAATTCAGAGAACTCATTGGAGAAGTACTCTCCCCTCCATCTGACCTTAGGCACTTTACATATTTCCTTGTTTGCTTTCAACCATAACTCTGAAATTATGAAACTGAGTGAACACCTCACTCTTCTTCTTCATGAAGTATACCCACACTTTCCTTGTGTGGTCATCAATAAATGTCACATAATCCCTGCAGCCTCCCATAGACATGGTCTTCATAGGACCCCATACATCTTAATGCACAACATCTAGCGCATTTCTACTCACATTTCTGTTACGTGGAAATACATGCTTTGTTTGCTTTCCAAATTGGCATGCTTCACATATTTTGTGCATACATTCAACTTTAAACTTTGGCAGCCCTGTCACAATTCCTTTAGTCTGCATAGACTTCATTCTCTTCACATTCACATGTGCAATTCTTTTATGCCAAATGTCTGTGTCTGCAACAATTCCTGAACCATTTGCAAACATCGCAGCACTCACTTCAGGCATGTTTACATTCAACGTAAACATTATGCCCACTCTGTTGCCTTTTGCAACCAACCTGCACTTATCTTTAAAGTCTTCAACATAACAACCATCAAGATTAAACCGAACATGCAAACCCTGCTCAATCATTTGGCCAACCGAAACCAGATTCTTTGTTATGTTCGGAACGTGAAGTACATTTGCAAGGTACTTCACTTTGCCATCCTGCATAGATAATGGCACATCTCCAACATGGGCAATTGGATGAGCAGTGTCATCCCCTGTTTCCACAAAACTTGGTCTTTCCTTGAACCACTCCCCTTGACTTGTCATGTGGTTCGAAGCACCTGAATCAATGTACCATACATCATCTTTATGTGCATGCTTCAACATTTTCAAACATGGCATTAACGACATGCTACATAACAAACAACCTTTCATTATCCTCATTGTTTCTGCTCGAGGATGCATAGTTGTTTTGTTGTAATTTTCCATTTTGCATGTCAGCCTGCTTCTTATAACAATTTGCCTGCACATGTCTTGGCTTACCACAATAAAAGCATCCACGTGTATAATTATACTGCCTTTGCCAATTTCCACGACCTCTTTGACTCCCCCTGCCTCCTCTAAATTGGTCTCTTCCACCTGTGTGTTGTTGTGAATTCTGGGACTGTTGTTGTTGTTGCTGCTGGCCATAATTCTGATTACCTGTTCGGCCACCTCCTTGACCGCATCCACAGCCTCCTCTACCTTCGTCCTCTTCCTGAACTTGTGTAGAAGGCCTGTTGCTCTGAACTGTTTGTTTTGTGAAGACTGTTGATCTTCACCCAAGCTCTTCTCTTCTATAATAAACATAGACACCAAATCTGTGAAATTGGGAATGTTTTCCCGAGTCTGAATGGACGTCTTGAAGGCCTTGTATTGTGGCCCGAGACCACGTAGACAGACTTCCACCTTATCATCATCATCTACTGAAACACCAATAGATGCGAGGGATTCCACAATACCCTTTATCTTCAATGCATAGTCATTCACAGACATACTCTTTTTCTCCACAGTATGAAGTTCATTCTTCAACTCTATCTTTCGTGCCTTGGTATTTGTTTCATAGAGTTTTATCAAGGTGTCCCACGCCTGCTTGGGGGACTTGGCATCCTGTATATGCCCAATCATGGTGTCCTGTATACTGATAGAGAGCCAATACATAACTTTTCTGGCTCCTTGGTTCCAATCCTTGAACTCTTTCACATCTGCAGTAGTCGGATTGATCTCCGGGATCTCCGGTGCCTCTTTATGCTCACCTTCTATATAGTCCCAGTAACCCTTTCCCATCAAGAAATTCGTCAACCTGAACCTCCAAGCATGGAAGTTGTTCTTATCGAGCTTCTCAGCAACAATCAGGTTTATGCCATCATTTGACATCTTGCCACACACACAAATTTACCAGAAACAGCACTCTGGTTTGTCCTGCACAAACTGATGTATTTTCTGCAGTGGTACTGCAGTACACTCAAATGTCACAACCAGTGATCTCAATGTGCATACATACACCCAATGGCAACTGTTGACCTCCTTGCAACACACATAGTGTTTGCACAGCCAATATGTCTTCCTGCAGTTCTTAAAACAGAGTTCTGCAGAGAATCGATGACTTACCGCTCTGCAGTGCTCGAAATCGCCTGCTGTCTGAAAAACAGAGGTCGTGACGCGCCCGAAACGTATTTTCAGCCCAAAAAACTCAGTTCGATAGGACAATATAGTTGCCCTATAGCTTTACTTCCGCGAAGAAAGCTCCTCAATCAGAGATCGTTTGCCGGTGCCTCCCGTAGAGCTCCCGAGAAGGGTGTAGTTGTCAACACAAATAGGGAAGAGTAGTTGAAGCTCTTACTCTCGTACCGCTTCCTGTGCTTCTCTTGCTTGCAGCTCAGCCCTTAGCATGAACCAGGCTCTGATACCATGAAAAGATGCAGGGGAGAAGAGAGCTTGAGCTCTTGCAAGCACACACACACTCAGTATTGACTGAGCTTGAGTTGCTGATGTACAGCTAGATTGATCTTCTCCTCATGAGGGTTTGGGTATTCTTGAAGCTTCTTGGGTAGCTCAAATAAAGCTACAATGCGACTTCTATGAGCATCAATGATGGCATCTAAAGTCTCATTCACCTTATCCACAAAAACAGAACCCCCAGAACTATCCTCAGTCGTACTAGCCTCATCTTGTTTAGCACTAGGCCCCGGTTGAGGTTGATGCTCCTCATGCACTTCTTGGGATGTAAAAGTTTGATCCTTCATGTTTTGTTTAGAGGCTTCTTGAGAACTAGTGGATGCACTTTTAGTTTGCTTGTTTTGGTTTTTTTCCTCCTAGTGGTCCTTTTTCTATTGGAATGTAGGGTCTTGTCCACTAGATTTGCCTTTGCATCCCTAGTTCGAGGTGTCTCCTCAGTCTGCATTTCGGCATTTCGTGTTTGTGATCTAGTCATGACTCTTAGTGGCACGACATCCTCATTCTCAGATGAAGGTCGTGATGGAACTGCCCCTACAAGGTTGAGTGAGACCTTTGGTTAAGAGGTGCCTTCCTCATGTGGTTTTAGCAAACAATCCTTTGGGAAGTGTTCTACACAACACCCTAGATAATATCTTTCAATTGGTGGAAACTGTGGTACTGTTGTATTGGATCGAGATGCTTGCCTTGAGCGATGTGGACAATCACGAGTCCAATGGGGTTCTCCGCACTCATAACAGGGAACCATTAGTTTGGCTTCTACTTTCCTTTGCTGCCATTGACCTGAGGGGCCTGGAGTCCTAGGTTGGTAGCCGCCTAGCAACATCAAAGAATTTTGTTCCCCTGGCCAGTGCTTGGCTTGGATATGCGGGACTTTCAAAGAGATTTTCCTTGGATGAATATGATGCATATTCCTCCTCCACATAGCCTGGGTTTACCAAGTCTCTACACATATTTGAATTGTCGTAGTCAACAACCCTCACCGGAGCAGTCCCAGGAGCAGGAGGTTGAGCACCAAGAACAGGTCGTGCTTGCTCTTGTGCCATCGGTGGCTTACGTTCAAAATTAGTATACTGTTGATGTATTTGTGGAGCCACTCCACCCCTTTGCTACTCACGCTCCTGTCTCATTCTTGCAATGCGAGTACATTCCTGTGTGGTGTGGGTAAAGTTCCAAGCACAGGCCTGGCACCACTTCTTTGTGGGTTGGTTTGTGACTAGAGGAGAAAAGGTATTACATTCTTCGGTTTTATGGTTACCGCCTCATGCTCCACAAAGATGAGGACCTGTAGGTAGTACACTCCTCATTCTCTACTGCTGCTGTTGTGGCTGCATGGGTGGGCGATAGGTCTGTCCCAATCTCCTTAGTACTAGGTTAGCTATCTGGTCTGGATTGACTAGCGCGCTAGACCTTGAACTTTGGTCATCACCCCACTGATCTCTAGGTTTCACCTCAGGGCTAGTACCATCTTGGAATTTGAAGTTATCGGTGAAATCCATAGCATCATGGCAACACTCATTGAAATTTGTATGCTTCTTTGCATAGAGATGTGTATGCAGTGTTGAATTTTTGAGTCCTTTTAAGAAGAGAGAAATTAATCGACTCTGGGCGGGCTTCTCATCTTCTGGGCAACGATTAATGTACTGCTTCATTCTATTTACACAGTCTCTAACACTCTCATTCTCACCTTGCTTGAAAGAGTAGATGTTTACTACCGTGTCATGCTGAATCCCCATCAAGGAAAAAGCAGCAATGAATCTCTCTTCCAAAACTTGTAAAGAAGATTTGTCTGAAGCCTCTAGTGCCTGAAACCAAGCAAGGGCCTTTCCCTCAAGAGTAAGCCCAAATCCTTCAATTTGAGTATGCTTGTCAGCCACTTGCTCAGCTCGAACTGCTTGCCTAAATGCCGCTACATGGTCGTATGGATCTCCCGACCCTTCATACTTCTTTACCAGTTTCTGAAGAGTTGATGGCCTTACTTGTCTTGAATACTCATCATAGGGCCTACGGCCTCTCACTCTCAGTGGGAATTGTTCCTCTCTTTGGTAAGATGGTCCACATGCATCCCAAATTGGTGTGGGTCCCCTATTACCAGCCTCACCAACCCCCTCCAAAGACCTTGTTACCCGCATTTCAGGAGGTGCATTTATGGGAGGCCGAGTTGGCTCCCCTACCCTCTGATTGTTATAGTGAGAAAAATGTTGTTGTGGTGTGACCTGTGGTTGCACTTTTGGTGTAGGACAATATCTTAGTGCTAGAGTTGGGCTACCAGCAGTGGTCCACTTTGATGTTGAGGGTCCCTCTCTAGTGAACTCTCGTAGGGGAGGAGCAACAGTTTCTCCAAGAAAGGCTGTCTCTCCTGGTTTAGCTGTATTTGTTGAGGACACTTCCATGAATAATGGTTGTCCTTTTCATGTGAGCTCCCGAATCTCCTTCCAATCTAAGGTTCGGTATTTATTGGCCCATTTATCAACTATTCGGTTCATGTGTCCTGCAAGCTTCTCAACTACCACCACTAGTGCTAGAGGAAGATCTAGCTCTGGTAATCTAGTTGTGGCATAATATCCCTCTAAAGAGTCCTTATAGACCTCTTGAAGTGGGTCATCCTGTAAGACCTTTGTCACTGGAATTTGTCGTACAAACTCCCATTGGTTCTCAGCCCCCTGATCCATTTTGCTCTTGCCTTTCCTATCCCTTTCCAAATTTAGATCTACAAGAAGTAAATCATCTATGGATAGCTTTAAGGACTCGGCATTGGAGGGTCCAGGCATGTCCGGCTCAATGAGCCAATCATCTCTAGACTCCCTTGCTTTGGAAAGCTTCGATAAGTCTAAGAACTCGGTTTTAGAGAGCTCCCCTAATTTGTCTACTTTTTCTGGATGGTAGGTGACTTCGTAGCGAACACCATCTCCACCCATGTACATGTTACCCTGGTCATTGACTAGGAGTGCTCTATCAAGTTCTGAGAAAATGTCTGCGATCTTAACAAGATACCGTTGTTGTGGATCCCTAAAGATCTCAGCTCCTTGAGCATTCGTGTAGACATATTGGAGTCTCACATTGAG
The DNA here is from genome assembly GCF_041138505.1 of Cibotium barometz. Classification (NCBI taxonomy): domain Eukaryota; kingdom Viridiplantae; phylum Streptophyta; class Polypodiopsida; order Cyatheales; family Cibotiaceae; genus Cibotium; species Cibotium barometz. The sequence goes on along the minus strand of NC_141076.1, from coordinate 31,800,775 downwards.
TGTTAACCCCATGGTGTCGGCTTCAAATGGATTAAAAGATCTTGTGGGTGTCCTATTTGGGGCTAAGGGATGACTATTTGACGGCCCTAGATTGTCCATGGACAATGAGCTAGTTGTTCTGCAGGAAAGGGTGTCGGATTGGGATTCGGAAAAGGTTTCAGCAATATCTGCCAAATTTCCTACTGATTGGGTCTCACTTTCTTGCGTAGGTACTCTAGAAGGTGCCCTAGGCCCTATGGCAGAATCTATAAGATGTCCTGATCGCAAGTACATAAGGTCAAATTTTTTTGGTTTTTTTAATGTGTTTTTTTCTTTTTTCTTTTTGTTTTTGTTTTTATTTTTTAAATAAATAAATAAATAAATAAATAAATAAATATATGTATATATATATATATATATATATTTTTACCCTACCTAACCACTAAATGCAACTAAAATGAGTATGTGTGTAACTTTTTTTCAAACTAATAAATTTCATACTAATTACAAAAAAATATGAATTACGCTAAAAAAATACTAATTATGCACACAATTACAGAAATGCTAAAAAAAATGCAAGTTACTTTACTTATGCAAAATTTTACAAAAAATTAACAAATGAAAAATGGACTCAAAATACGAACACAATAATTGTTTTCTTGTTTTTTTAAATATATATTTTTTATTTTTTTCTCTCTTTTTTTTCTCTTTTTTTTACTTTTCTCTCTTTTTTTTTGCTTTTCTCTCTTTTTTTTTTAAAAAAAAATATATTTTTTATGGTTTTGTTGTTGTTTTTTAATTATTACTATATTTTTTTAAAAAAATACAAAAACATGAAAAATTAAAAAAAAAATAAAAAAATAAAAAAATAAAAAATAAAAAATAAAAAATAAAAAGGAACTAACCTTATCAGCTCCGGATTCCCTGCTGCACCCACGCGCTCGTCTTCAATGCCTCCATGCTGCTCTCCACGTTGCTCTCCAGCTGTTGCGCCACCAGTTGCCAGCTGCTTCGACGCTTCTCTTCGCACCACACGCGGTCACCCTCTCACCTCTTCGACGGACTTTTTCTTGCGCCCGCCTTCATTGGCTACTCCACGCCGGCTACTTCTTCCACGCTTCTGTCAGCCACCTTCGCCTTTGTTTGCTTCTGCCAGTCGTCGCCTCTCCACGCTTCGATGCCTGCTCTGCTTCCACCTACAGCCAACCGAGCCCACATTTGCAACAGCCTTTTTTTTTTCTCTCTCAGGCGCCCTCCAAGCTGCCCTTTTGCTGCAGGCCGCCTCCACCTCTTCGACGGCCTTCCTTCCCAACTCCACGTCTGCTTCAGCCTCCTTTGTCTTCTTCGTTCACCACCTCCTCTACCGGCCTGCCTTCGCTCGGCCACCTGGCCTCCTTCTTGCCAGTCGCCTCCAACTGCTACTGCGCCTCCACCTACACACCTCCCACAGCCCGCCTATATGCAGCTACAGCCCGCATACGGCAATGCCATCAGCCGCCTCCACGCATCCTCCACTTCGACGGCCTCAGCTGCGCTACACACCTCCCACAGCCCGCCTATACGCAGCTCTACAGCCCGCCTACACGCAGCTTCCACTTTGACGGCCTCTCCACGCCTCGATCGCAGACCTCCTCTTCGACGCCTTCACACTGCCAGCCGCCTCCTCTTCGTGTTTTTTTTATAAAAACAGCCACGTGAGCTGCCTCTTCCTTCTTCCGCCAAGGGCAGCAGCCCTTACCTCTTCTTGCCACCATCCAAGACAACACACCAAGAAGACAATATAGATTTTATATATTACAATAGTGATCTTGATGAAAGGGAATGGCACCGTTTACTTGCTTGCTTGCTACCAAAATTTTTATTATTTTTTACTAATTACATGTTAGCGAAAAGCATGAAAGCATGAAATGGCAAAAAAAAAACAATGAATGTAAGCATAATGACGGTACTTGAAAAGGAATAAAAGCAATAAAACATAAAAAACAATACGGGAGAAACCTCAACCGTTCAATGGTTTTTTTTCTTATCCTAATCTTATCCACTCACACCGAGATCGCACACCCGTACTTAACCTAATCACTCAATGGTTTTGCAACCAAAAGAGGAAATAGTGGTGGTTTCCACACACTCTCAATCGGATTTGAGTCTTCTCCCCGGCAGCGGCGCCAATGGAGAGACGGAAAACTCTCTCACTTGTAGCAAGAGTAGTAAGATCCACACTTAGCTCAATCCAATGGGATTTGCATCCCTTTCGGAGCTAGGGATTCAATCCGTACCGGTACACAAAAGCTTATCCATTTGATGGAGAGAATGCTAAGAATACTACCACTATTGACATAGACTTAACACACACACAAGCTCAATCTTGCTATAGCTCACTCAACTCCACATCCCAACCATTCATACATTCAACACAAGAAGAAAGCTTAGCTATTGTATACACAAGATCAAAGCATTCTTCATTCTCAAAAACTCATTTCCCTAGCATGCACACAACCCTTGAAGCTATCAATAAGAAACATGCACACTAGAGAATTGACATGAGAAGAGAGACAAATATCAACTCATTGCATTGAATTAACAAAAGAATAGAACTTACAACAATGTAGATGGGGAGAGAGAAGAGCTTGCACCTCTATGGAAGAAGAGGGAGAGCTAGTCTCAAGAGAGCTCAAACATGAGTTTGCCCAATGTGTCCATGCTCTCAAATGAGCCACTTTTTATACAAAAACTCTAAAGCTTCCAAAAGTTCCCATGTGGGATTATTGTCAAGCCCATTCCCACACTCATCTACAACTTGGAACTCTTTACAAGAGCCCTAAGTGTCTTTGTTGCATCCTTGCATTGATCTTCACTCGTCACGCAACAGGTTACCTAGCATATCACTTTGGAATTACCATGATCATGTAGTGTGTCTTCGGACCAATTTGGAGTGGAATCACCATCATCATTGGGCACATCTTCAATGTTGTGTAGTTGAGCAATTGTTGGTCTAAGAGTCTTCCAACATTGAGTAGCAAAGTGGCCTCGTTGGTTACACTTGTAACATGTAGGGCGAGACTTCTTTGCATTATTAGTGTTGTGACTAATGGACTTGGGTTGACATACATTGCTTTGATTATTATTAGTCCTTACATTTTGAGTGGGATTTGTGTGTGTGTGTTGCTAGGTTCTACCCAAGGCTTTCTATTTGCATTTAAATTGTTAAAAGAATGTGGCCCAATGGGAGTACCATAATGACGTGACATTGCTTGTTGATTGTTATTGAAACTTGAGGGTTGCCAATAGTTGGATGTTGCTGATAGTTGGATGAAGAAGCATTGAATTGTCGAGGAGTTTTGTGCAAACCTCTTTTGTGTTCTACATAATGTGCTAAAGAAATAGCTTCATCAAGTGCAGAAGGTTTTATCTCAGCTTAAATAGTCTCTTCGAGTCCTGATTCATAACGATGTTGAATTGTATCTTTAGGGACTTCTTCAAGCATACAGAGTTGAAGTAGAGTTTGCCATAATTTCTTTGTATATTGTGATATTGTGTCACGATTGGACATGGTCAAAGTATCCCATGCATGATGTGCTTTGAGAGTAAACTAAGGTGGCAAAAAGTTAAACTCCACTTTACGTTGGAAGTCTACCCAAATAGTGGGTTTATCACTGCTTTTACGAAGAACATTCCACCATAATGATGCACAGTCAACCATGTGGTTGGTGATCTTATCTCTTTCTGAAAGGTCTCCTCAGAGAAATAATCATCCAATCGACTTAACCATGAAACGACGAGATGGGCATCCTATTTACCACCATCAAATTTGATAAATAAAAAAGTATGATAGCTAATCCTACTGTCCTATTTTGTTTGTTGAGCGCAAATGTAGCCTTGATGATTTGGCAATGCGGGCATCGTCAGTTTGTGGAGTAGCAACTTCATTACCATCAAATCATTGCTTAAGAGTAAGGCACTTTTGTTGTTCATCTTGAAGTAGTTTCTCAAGAAGTTGAACACAATCTTCAAAAGTCGGTGGTGGAAGTGGTGAGTTTGTAAATCCACCATCTTGGGCATTGGCATCATCATTGGTAGCAACGTTATTGATGGATCAAATCTGGAATCCATGGGTTTGTGAAGAAGAGGCTTGAATTGATAGGGTTAGCTGGCCAGAACTTAGGTTAAATGCTTGGGAAAACTCTCATTAAAAAAATTAGAAAATTTTTTGGGAATTTTAATGTACTTTTCTGGTTATTTGGGAATTTTTAGACATGAAAAGGGGATTTTGGGTAAATAAAGTGGTTATAAAGAAATTAAAAAAATTTGGGATTTTGAATTTTTGTGAACTCTGGCTAAATTTGTAGAGGCTGAATTAGGCTTCCGATAAATTTTTTTTTGAAATTTTAGATGGGGTTGGGTAGCTTTAATGTAGAAGCTTGTGCAACCTTTCGAATAGCTAAAGCTTTAATAGCTTTGGAAAAGAGAATAAATAAAAAGATAATAATATAAAGCTTTTAAGCTTTATTGGCTAAAGCTTAGAAAGAATAAAGGTAGCCAAATTCGCGCAGCGCATAGGTGATTTAACAAAGTAACTTAGGAAGGGGTCACTGTGCACCATTGGAGAGAAGGGGAAGATTAAATGAAACAGAAGAAAATGCCAAGGGTGGTTCTTAGGCCACCAAGGTGGGGGAAATTCATGTGGTGTCTGATCGGAAACAGGGATTGAAATTAGCAAAACCATTTTTGGATTTGAAATGGTTTTCAAAATGGACAAGTGGTTTTGCACCTTGGATGGACCATTGGGTAATAGAATTATGGGTTTTTGTTACCCATTGAACAGAAATTAAGCTTTCTTGAAAAACTTTAGGCTTTTGTATGATTTGAATAAAATTTGTAGGCTTTTGTATGCTTTTAATGAAATTTTTACCTTAAGCCAAGCTTTTTCACCTCTTTATCCACTAGCTCTTCACAGCTTCAATCAATTACACTCAAATGGCTCTAGTACCACTATTGTGGGAGGTTGACATGAACCCATAAAAATGATTACAATAAATAAAATATTGGAAAATAAATAGAACAAACAGTATACTCAATACTCAATATTGGGTCCAATCTGCCCCCACACAAGAGTCAGCACACACTTCCTCTTGGTGTCCTTAAATATATTTCATGAGTAGCCTGTGGGGCTCAAAAATAGTATACTTTTACAAAAATGTCAACTTCCTCAAGAATAGTATTCTTCAAAAGTGGTTTGCTTAAAAAATAGCTTTCTTGAGCATGCAAGCTAGGCTTCCTTTTAAAAATAGGTGTGAGCCTTGAACCTTATAAAAGTGCACGTCTTGAAAATTAAAATATGCACTGGAGGGAGCTTTTACATGTCCTAATTAACATATATACATTGCCAATAAATATGAATAATGTCCAAATAATCATTGGTGCTTGTCGTCACAAAATCAAATATTACTTGTTCATATTCAAAATGTGTCATCTGAAAGTATATTTCTTGATTGTCACCAGCTTGCCTCCATTATCTGGTCCAATGATCTGCAATTGCATCAACTAGCCTATTAATTAATAAATTAATTGATTAAAATAAACATCCATATAAAATTTCATATCAACAAGACGATGCAACCAATACTTTCCACGTATGTACAGATTCACCCGCGTCGTACGCATAAAGTAAGCTATGATTACCCAGGTTTAGAAAGGCATCCCAATCTAAACCTGTATATGAGAATTCATAACATAAAAACCTTGGAATATAAATATTCCATGAATTCTTTTAAGAATCTATAATCACGCAACATGGGAATATATAAAATATTCCATGAATTCATCCTCAATAACAGAACACTACCTTATATTCCTTGGGGAAAGCCTCTAGAGCACCACTAAAGGTTTTTTCCACCATTACATGAGTGTACACTCTGGCCTTACCATGGTATGCAACCTTCAAAAGAGCTTGAGAATGAGCGTAATGATGAATTTGCTACTTTAGATGTGTCTACTTTAGATGACAAGTTCATTGACTCAACTCATGCTTTATCATTATGTATTAAGAAGCACAGGAGTCACAACCATTGATCTTCGAAGATGAATTTAATCAGCTTCAAGCTTCACTTGTTGGTATTGCTGATGTTGGTAGGGAACATAGTGATTATGTCCAACTTAAAGACATAAAAGAAACCTTAATCTCACTTTCGACATCATATATACTTGAACAAGATGAGAATCAAAAGGTAAATGAATATGAATTTGAATCCATACATTATATTGTTTTAACTTACAATAATTTCACAATATTCCTCTTGTTTACAATTAGAGCCAGATGAAGACAACTTCTTAGGGAGAGGTAAAGGCTCAAGGCAAGCAAGCTCTAGCAAGAAAGATACTGCACTTGGACACTATTCGTCCAAAATGGATGAGAATATTTTCCATGTGTTACATAGCAAGTTCTCCGAGGATGCGGATTAGCTTATACTTTGTATTAAAGCTCTATGCACACTATATGGCTTCTCAACTATACAAGCCAATGCTAACAAAATCATGTTTCTTGAGAAGATAGCCACTGCTAGACTTTTTGGTTATGGCCTTGGGTTTTTCGCCTCTAGAGTAGGATATTTTTTGACATACTCTGCGTATGCTCTAGCTGCAAATAAAACCGATGTAAACACACTAGGTGGCTACAATAGAAGGAAATTTGTACGCTCTAGGGGAGCACTGAAAGAGGATGATGATGTGAAAACTTTGGAATAGACTTTTTGTACATACTCCTTTTTACAATAGATAACTTTTTGCACAAAGTTATGAATACAACAGTTCTCTTTTTTGACAGTGTTATGTGTCCGAAATGTCATTTTTCTGCATTCTTTGTAGTTGTCTTCTGAAAAACCATTTGAATAACTCTGCAAGGGCATTGCTTCTTGTAGCCCCTCCACCATGTCTTGTGCTCCAAAAAAGAATGATGTGCGTGCCTGGTAATGTGACTTTTCCATCCCCTGGTTACTGTATGTTGCTAGGGGTCCATGCTCCTCAACAAAATATGGCCCATGTACATGGAGGATGTGCTGCATAACAAAAAAAAAAAGCATATGTCAATTCCACTAAGTGTATCATGAATACAAAGGAGTCTTACCAAATAGTATGTTATATCTTTTTCTCCCCATGCTTCTTTGATTATTTGAATGAGATTTGTAATAGAATTTTTGTACTCTTGCGCATATGTAGCTTATGTCTTCTGTTGTCTAAGAACATTTAAAAAGATGTCAAGATGCTTCCAAACCTCCATTCTAAGATTTGCTAGCTGTGGTGTACTGGCAACATTTGTCGTGATCTTACACAGTTCTTTCCAAAAATCCCACGTAACATTCACTTGTTTTTGAATATGGTTTCCTAAAAATCTTCTGGCTTTTGCACCTCCCATGGAGACATCTTCCAAGACATCTTATGTTTTCCCTGAAACTGTTAGCTCTTTCCTTAAATGAACCTGACCCCCATGAAAGCCCATTTTTGATAACAATGCTTCACATTTATCAATACATTGATCTGCCAATGATGTTGGTTTAATAGAATATGCATAATCAAGATGCAATCTCAGAAGCTTGTCAATTATTCTTATCTCTGCATGCAAAGTGCATATGTGAACATTGTTAAGAGAGATAGGAAGAATGGGATCCCAAATGTCTTCTTTATTCTTGAACTTACTCAGATCTATAGAGTCTCTCATTGGGACTCTCCTTGCTGGTCGCAAACTGCTCCACTCTTTTGATCCCATACCTTCCATACAATAAATGCAAGGATACTTTGCATTAGCCCTGTTGCATATTCCAAGCATACATTTGATAGTCTTTAAGTCAGCACCCAAATGCCATTCCACTTTGAAATTTTTAACTCCATCAACTATGAACATATCTCCAGTACTTTGGGATTGAATGATATTAGGGATACTTGTGTGGGAGAACAACCATTTGAGGGTTTGATGATTTTCAGTTGGTATCTAAGCTACACCAACCCACCAAAGCTCCATCTCCGAGACTGGATTTTATGTTCTGGTTTCTCTCCTCTACCATTGTTGTACTCAATTGCCATGTTCATGATAGATATACTCACTCTTTCCATCTTTGTCCTTTTTGGATCTGTGCCTCATCCAGCTTCAACACGAACTTTAGCACACCTCCACATTCTTCTACAGTAATTTTATACATATGCGCACCATTGCAATTTGTACTTTTCTAAGATCCACCCATATATTGTTGAATGCATTATAGACAAATGTACTCTTTGTCTTCTGCTTCTCATAAGGCATTATCCCTTCAATATGTATTTACTCTCCAAAAATACTCAGAATTTTTTGATTCATAGCAGTCCTAGCAGTAGAAACTGAAAGGGATCTTGGCAAACCAAAAGCCATTATTCTCTTGCATCTAAGATTTTGGAACCATAATCCAGAAAGATCTTGGTAACCTTTGCCACTAATACCCACAGTGTCATAAGTCTCTACTATTTCATCTAGTTTCACAATGGTCCTTAAGTCTCTTACCAACTCTTTGAGAGTAAGATGTCTCAAATTTGTATTCTTTGGAGATTGAAGAATTCTGACCAGGTCTGCCTTGTTTATGGTTTCAATGAGAAGCTTGATTCTCTCCTCATTTCAATGAATATTAATACCTAAAATGTGAGAGACATATTTCTTTGCAAGGTTGAGTCTCCTCTTTTTAGCCCCACTACTTTTAGACAACTCACTTATATTCTTTAAAGTTCTCTTCCTCTCTCTGAATCCTCCTGGGGTTTCTTTCAAGTTTACTAGTTTCTCTTTCAAGGAGTGGTTTACAGCTTCTAGCTCTCTAATGTTATCATAAAGCTCTGAAATAGTTTTTTGAGATGTTAATAAAGTTTCTTTCAGTTGATGCATTTGGGCTGAGCACACGGAGGAAGATGCAGAATATAACTTCATATACAGTAACCAAGCAGACCATCAAAACCATCTCCAACAAATCTAATCAAGTCATGAACATTTACAAATGGAGGAGGTCTACCAGTTGAAGGATCATTGGGATAAATACTTCCATCCACCCACAAATCAATGTGCTTTCTTCCCTCTAGTCGTAGTCTGTTTGCCTCATCTTTGTCCAACAATGCTCGATGATGAATACTTCTCCAAGATGCGTAGACGTGATCTATGTTAATAGCAAGTTTGTATATGCGTTCTCTTGCATTGAGTAAAGAGTTAGCGATAGACATTAGAGTATAATCCACTGTGTAAGGGTATAACAGAAAAGAATAGAAGAGAAGAGAGAGAGAGAGAGAGAGAGAGAGAGAGAGAGAGAGAGAGAGAGAGAGAGCACTCAAATGATGACGAGAGAAAAAACTTTCAAAAGTTCAAATAACACTGAGAATAACAACTGAAAAGTACCTCTGACATGATTTAAGGAATGTTAGCATTTATTGTGGCCCGTATCTTAAATGCACCAAAAGTGCCTCTGAACAGCCAAATTTGGAGGTCTCATTCTACTAAAACCTCAGCTAATTAGTGTTTTAATCAAAACCTGAAAGGACCTTTTTTTTTCATTTTTGAACCTAATGCTTTATCCACTAGCTCTTCACAGCTTCAATCAATTACACTCAATTGGCTCTAGTACCACTATTGTGGGAGGTTGACATGAACCCATAAAAATGATTGCAATAAATAAAATATTAGAAAATAAATAGAACAAATAATATACTCAATACTCAATATTAGGCCCAATCTGCCCCACACAAGAGTCAGCACACGCTTCCTCTTGGTGTACTTAAATATATTTCATTAGTAGCCTTTGGGGCTTAAAAATAGTATACTTTTACAAAAATGTCAACTTTATCAAGAATAGTATTCTTCAAAACTGGCTTGCTTCAAAAATAGCTTTCTTGAGCATGCAAGCTAGGCTTCCTTTTAAAAATAGGTGTGAGCCTTGAACCTTATAAAAGTGCACATGTCTTGAAAATTAAAATATGCACTAGAGGGAGCTTTTACATGTCCCAATTAATGTATATACATTGCCAATAAATATGAATAATGTCCAAATAATCAATGGTGCTTGTCGTCTCACAAAATCAAATATTACTTGTTCATATTCAAAATGTGTCATCTCAAAGTATATTTCTTGATCGTCACTAGCTCGCCTCCATTATCTGGTCCAATGATCTGCAATTGCATCAACTAGCCTATCAATTAATAAATTAATTCATTAAAATAAACATCCATAAAAAATTTCATATCAACAAGACGATGTAACCAATACTTTCCACGTATGTATGGATTCACCCGTGTACATGTAAAAAGTAAGCTACGATCACCCGAGTTTAGAAAGGCGTCCCAATCTAAACCCATCTAGGAGAATTCATAACATAAAAACCTTGGAATATAAATATTCCATGAATTCTTGTAAGAATCCGTAATTGCAAAACATGGGAATATATAAAATATTCCATGAATTCATCCTCAATAACAGAACACTACCTTATACTCCTTGGGGAAAGCCTCCATGGCACCACCAAAGGTTTTCTCCACCACTGCATGAGTGTACGCTCTGGGCTTACCATGGAATGCAACCCTCAAAAGAGCTTCCTCTTTGCCATTTTGCCCCTCCTCCTTGTACTCTTATTTATTGATGATGATAATTTGAACACCTCAACTACAGCTTCCAAGCAACACTCAAATGATATCACTCTCTCACACTACTATTGCTATGCACTACTGCTTTGTAGATCTTACACCTCATTACCGAGGTAGTCAAAACACTAAGAAAGAAAGAAAAAATCGATACCACAAGACAAATTCTAATTTGTTAAAATCTGATGTGAATTTAATACTTCAACTAAGATCATTAGAATTTAACTTTATTAATGTAATTTTTATATCATACTCATGCATAGATCTTTGTGTGTAGCTAAAAAATGGGTTCCAAATTGAATGGATATATAATGTGTAAAGGCATTGAGGAAAGAACTAAATGATAATATATACCATCAACACCATAAATCTAAGTACTACATTCATCCTCTATTAAGCATATATAAAAGGCCTATGGGAGTTTCAAAATAATAATTAATGCTAAATTTGAAAATATGTGCACATCATTAAGCACGGTACCTTGTTTTTTTTTGTTATGAAATGCACCTTCCCACTAATGAAATGCCAAACGTTAGGAACCTTTAGGGGTTCATAAAGGGCCAAAGAATAGTGTGAAATAATAGGAGATTGAGAGTAAATTTTCAAAATGGACATCCCAAACACTTAGACTGTCAGGGATCCACCATGCTAACTGAGACTTTGTATGCCTTTGCCCGTTAAGGTTTAGTAGAGTTTCTATTCCCCCTCTACCCCCTCCTCTAGTGGCGCCTGCACTGACATTCCTTCCCCAATGAACCTCCCCCCCTTGGATGCATGGGCACCAAGTGGAGGGGCTCCCATTCACATCCATGTGTCTGGTTGGGTTGTTGTTTGGCCCTAGACCACTGGTAGAATTCCTGAGGGGGTGGGTAAAAGATAATTGGACTAGCATTGGGATTGAAGTGGAGGTGATTTAAGCCCTCCAAAATGGCTATTACATCTTCCTATTTAAAGACCCTTTAATGGCCTTGTAGGTGATGGGCTCATTCCAATGGATGTACAGGAACTTACCCTTCTGTTTCTTTAGGTGGTCCAAGGACTTTAACCCCTCAAGACTGAAACCCTCTACATGTCCGGTTCGGGTTGAGTTCCCCAACCTGCCCTTCTATCTTTATCCTTGGTCAAAGAGAATAGTAGCTCCTATAGGCAAGGTCTTAGGTCTAAGGACCAAAAATGATTATAACCCCGCTTGGAATCCTCAAATTCTGGTTGAAGTTGATCTGGACAAGCCCTTGATTGAGGAAATCGAGGTAAACTATGGTGAATATATTTTCAAGCAACAAATCCTATATAAACACCTCCCCAATGCCTGTTTTCACTGTGGGGCTCAAGGGAATGTTATAAGAAACTGTCTGGTTAGATACCCTAACCTAAAATCCCCTAGCCCCCAAGTCTCTCCTACTACCATCCCCAAATCAAAAAATATAGAGGCTAGTACCTCTCACAACCCCCCCTCCCTCCGGCCCATGTGCATGGAAAAGAGAAAAATGATGGCTTTAGTGTACCCAATAGAAGGAAAACTTTTAGACAACCAAGGTCCATTCAACCAGAAGCCGTTTGCCAACGTGTATGCCCTATTAGACAACCCCTCAGATTCTGATGAAATAGAAGACTCTCAGGGGACTTCCATCCTCCCTACTCTCTGAACACTGAGATTAATCAGATGGATCATGATCTGGATAATGACTTTAACCCTTTGGAAGATGGAAAATCTAAAGAAGCCCTAAACAATGTCAACCTTGAACTGTGTGACCCCGATGATGCAAGAATAATGGGAGAAATTCAGATGTTGCAAAAGAACTAAAAAGGGTCCACTCTCAAGTGGGATCCTCAACCCCTGAGTCAGCTACCAAGAATGGCTCTAAAAAGCCACATGCTCAAAGGAAGACCAAATGAGGTGCTCTACCTTTAATGTTAAGGGTCGTAGAGACCCCTCAAAGTCCCAAAAGGTTAGAAATTGGCTAAAAAAGAAAGGAAATTTTGACTTTATTGCTCTCACAGAAGTGAAAGCTACTAGATAGGAACTGGAAGCAAGGCTACAAACCATCTCCAAAGACCATATATGGATATACACCGCACACTCTCAAGGATCTGGAGGAGTTGCAGTTGGTATGCATATGGACCTTCAAGAAAATCTCAAGGATGTTCATGTGGATGTATTTGACCAATGGGCTGCCTTTGAATTAACTACTTTCTCTTTCATGTGGATGTATTTGACCAATGGGTAGATTCTTAGAGTGGCTGAATTGCAGTCATGGCACTTCACTTCTGACTTTTTTGACATGTGTGACCTTGGAAATGTAGGAGAATTCACTTGGCAAAATTATGTGGTGGGAGAACATGCCAGGAAAGCTAGACTGGATAGAGGCTATGTCAGCAAGAGCCTATGTAACTCCTTTGTTAGGACTGAATGTAAAATAGACTTTTCCACATGCCTCTCTGATCACTATCCCATCTTACTCCTTACGAATAATACTGATAAAAAGGTCAGCAATCAATGGCTCCACACTAACCCTACACTATTTAAACTTCCTATAGTGCAAGAAGAGATCAAGAAAAATTGGAGTGACTTCTTTGCAAGAGGACTCACTCTAGCCAAGGCATGGAGTCTTGCTATCAAATCTTTCCAATCCCTTCTTATTTGTACTAGGAAGGAATTGACTTGAGTCAGGAAACAAAGGAAAGATCAGCTATATTTGAAACTTAAAGAGTTGGAAGAAGTACCAAACAAAAAGTACCCCACAATTAAAGAAGAGGTGTGTAGGCTTCAAGCTCAGATTATGAAGAAAGAAGACATCACCCTGCAACATTCCAACCTCTTCTTCTCAGAGATTGGTGGGCTGGAAAAAGTAACCTGCCATCCCTTGAAATGTTCAAAATGCTGAAAGTGAAACAAAGCAAAGAGTCTCTTCCTTTCCTACAAGGTGTGAATGGGACTAAATGCTGCTCAAAGGAGGGAAATAGAAAAGTGGCCCTCCACCATTTTAGGAATATTTTCAGCAAACGGGAGAGAGATAACAAAGGATCAGACCAAATGCATAGCACTAATAGGGGAAGCTAGGAAACCTATCATTTGAGAAAACATATCTAAAACCATGGAGGATAATCTGTCTAAGGAAGAAACATGAGTAGGGCCATAAATAGCCTTAAAGGCAAAAAGAGTCCAAGGATCGATGGTATGCCCTCTAAATTCTTCAAAACATTCAAGGAGTTTCTGATTGGTCCCCTACTAGAGGTGTGGCATGAGGCCCTGTCATATGGAGCTCTCCCTATCACTATGAATGAAGGATGGATTAAGCTTATTCATAAGAGGGGGGAGAAAGACAATTTGGGTAATTGGAGACCTATAACCATGCTAACATGTGCCTACAAAATCTTTTCCAAAGCCCTAGCCTTGAGGCTTTCTTGCCACTTGAAAAGTTGGATTAGACCAGAACAAAAGGGATTTATCAAAGGTAGATACATTTTGGATGCTATAATTATACTTTGGGAGGGTTTGGACTATGCTGAAGAATCCAACCAAGATTATATTTTTTTAAAAAATTGATTTTGATAAAGCATATGATAGATTAAGCTGGCACACTGTCTTGGAATCTCTAAGACACATGGCTATAGGTAAACAATTCATTATGATGGTTAAAACCCTTTTTGGGAATGCATCTGGAAGGATCGATGTTAATGGGGTGCTTCTTGACCCCCTCCCTCTGACCAAGTGAATTAGGTTATGCCATTGCTGCAGATGGGCTGAACTGGCTTATCAATGATAGGATAGATAAAGGGAAGATGCAAGGAGTAGCCTTACCTAATATTAGTAAGCAACTATGTACACAAATGTTTGCAGATGATACTAATGCAATGGTTTCCAACATTGAGTAGAGCATCCAATGCTTTTGGTCATGCTTGGACATATACTGTAGAGCCTCAGGCACTGTATCAATCACTAGAACACAGGGACAAGAACTCTAATTGACAAACCTCATGAGTGGTTGCTGCAAGCTGGCTGCAATTTACTGGAGGATGGTGTGATTTTCAGAATGTTGGGTATCCCCATGGGTTTCAAGGCTACCATGAAACAAAGATGGTTATGGGTACTTAGTAAAGTAGAGCACAAACTAAACAGATTGCAAAAAAGACAACTCAACCTTGCAGGCAAAATAACGATCATCAATCACTTCATTATCCCATCAGTATTCTATTTTCTTAGCTCTACTGGAGACCTCCTAAAGATGACCTCAACCAATTCATTAGGTTATGCAGGAAATTCTTGTGGGGTGGGGACCCATGGTTTTAAAAAATACCTAAAGTGAGATGGGATTGGTGCTGCACTGAAACTGGAAAAGGGGGGTTTGGTCTCCTAGATGTGAGTAATCTGGCAGTCATAATGGCTACCAAGTGGATATTGAGAAGCTTCCTCAATCCCTTATTAGATTGGGCCTGGTTAATCTCAACCAGTTCAAGCTTAAAAGACACCCCAAGTGGAAGAACCTCCTACCTCTCACTATAATGGCTAGTAAATACCCTATTAAACCGGTGGGCAGCCCCTTAGTTATCTCTTTATGGAATGCTTGGAACTCTGTTAAAGGTGACCTTATCCTCTCAGATAAACCAAGCCACACCTGGGGGATTCATGGAAGAGACTCCATCTGGTGGCCACTGCTCCCCTTCCCCTCTGTGGAGGAGGCCAAGACTGAGGTAGCTCTCAGATTGCACAATGCTGGCATATGCAAATGGTGGGATGTGTGGGACAAGAGATGCAATAGATGGACCTCCAGACTTGACCTTATCAAATGTTTCAATGTGTCAAATGCAGAATTAGAGCTCATTGGGGATAGAATTGACATGTGGGCACAATCTAACTAGTGGATCTAACTACTGGCTGTTACACAACAGTAGGGACATGTCTCTTCCCAAAGCCTTTCAGTGGTACAAACAATCAAACCTCCTTCCCATCCCAGCTAGGAAAAGCTCTCCGCATGTACACTGCACCCTTAACAAAAGATGGAATCTCTTGTGGGACAGATCTCATTGGTATTTCCCTTTTGACAAACTATGGAATATGTATGTTGAGCCTAAGAAAGCTTGCTTGGCCTGGTTTTGGTAATGCAGCAGCACAGAGCCTCGTGACACAACTGAAAGCTTTCAGATGCCAGATTGGAGATGGAAAATGTCTCAGATGTTAAAGGCTAGAGGATGACCTACATATCTTTATACATTGTCCACAGGCTCAATAGTGTTTTGTCTCTATAACCAAGTGCATTATGTCATGGAATGGTTAGACCCTGGGGTGGAAAAATCTGATTTTGGGGGAAAGTACAGGTTGCTCAATGGAACTTTGGTCTGTCTTGAGATGTAAAATGTTGTGGCTGCTCTAGTTAAATAGATTGGATTACATATTTAACATCTCACCCTCTTAGCACATTTGGTTGTTTGCAAGACAATCTAATTCATGTGCAAGAGAGCAGTATGTGCGGAGGAGGCTAAAGGAGCTTGACACCAAGATTCTACAGTTGCACAAGAAGGTTCAAAGAAGGATGACATAAAGATTAGAGTAATTCTCGATCTCATGCTTATCAAGTCGTTCACACCCCAGCCATTTACGTCCCAAGCTGTTCATGATCTCATGCTTATCAAGTCGTTCACGTCCTAGCCATTTACGTCCCAAGCCATTCACGCCCAAGACATTCATGCCCCAGCCGTTCATGCCCTAGCCGTTCTTCACGCCGCCCAAGCCGTTCACATCCAACCAAGCCGTTCACGCTCACACTTTCACGCCGGACCTTTGCGGCCTGGCTTTTCACGTTTTTTTTTGAGTCTAGTGGGAAATACGAATTTTCCTTTTTGGGGGGGAATATTTTTGAATTTAAAATGAAAGTCAAAAATAAAAGTGGAAATAAAAAAAGTCAACCTTTTAATGACACTCCTTACACCCTTCATAAATGACCCCCAAAATGGACAATTTTGACAACTCATGAGCATCCACTCATTGAATGCTCATTAGCCTTAATAAGTTATGTAAAAAAGTGATTAAGGATTAATCCAAGATTAATTCTTTCACTAATCTTTCCCTCTTTTACACTAATCAAGGACTCTAATTAACCATTAATCCCTAATTAATTCACACAATTGAGCACATCATTGGATAGAGCAAGGAAAAACTAATCTTTATGTAGCAATAATTGTGTAAATTAATCTAAATTAGAGAATTAATTAGACTCTTAATTATAGTATCCTCTTTAAGGCAAAATTAAGCAAAGAGAGTCAAATTTCTCCAATTGATCAAAAAAATTGATGTGATTAGGTGTTTTGATGCATCTAGATGCTCTCAAAACACTCAAAAATCTCAATTTTGACTACTCATATGATTAATTTAAACCCCAATTAACACATTTTCTAAATTTTTAGCCTCTTGAACGAGATTAATCACCCTTAATGACAAAAATCAGTCCATTAAGAGAAATTAGTCAAATTTAAGAGTTTTTTGATGGTTTTAAGAAATTTTTTGAAAGATTAAGCTCCTCCTAATGCTTGCTAACACTCTAATCCAAACAATTAACAATAAACACACAATTAAACTAAAATTAATGATCTTAGATCTATGTTTAAACTAAAGAGAGCTAACATTCACTAAGAATTGCATTCTCTTGCATTGTTTGATGCAAACTAAGCCTAATACAAACTATGTGCAAGCCCTAAGAACATGAAAAACCGTAAAAACAACAACAAAAACATAAATTAATCTAAAAAGTAAGCAAAAAATATTCTTTTTAAAAATAAAAAAGTAAGCAAAATTAATCTAAAAAGTAAGCAAAAAATATTCTTTTTAAAAACAAAAAAAAGAGCTATTCTACACCAAATATCACACAAATCACCATCAAATCTATATTTTTTTAATGGGAAACCATTAATCAAATGGGTTAAGCGTATATTAGAAGCAAAACGATGGCTCCCCGACAATGGTGCCAAAAATGTTATGGCTCACCCTAACTCTCCTTAAAACACATCCAAAAAGAGATTACCTGGTGAACCGTAACTATCGCTGAGGATCTTTCCAATGGCGGAGCTCGTAACCCTTGAGGTCTCCAAGCTCTACAACTCCTTGAGAAGCAATTCCACCACATCTCCCATGAGCGTTGTCACACCGTCGCGTTGCACTACGGGTCCCTGTCCCTCCTCTCACATTAACTATCGCTGAGGATCTTTCCAATGGCAGAGCTCGTAACCCTTGAGGTCTCCAAGCTTTACAACTCCTTGAGAAGTAATTCCACCACATCTCCCATGAGCGTTGTCACACCGTCACGTTGCACTACGGGTCCTTGTCCCTCCTCTCACCTCACTTCACTCACACTCACTCACTAGCATGCATTAGGGAGAGAGATTAGCAAGAGGATTAGCAAGAGCAAGACTCAATTGCACAAGAGTAACTTTTTTGAAATAAAAATAAATTTCTTTATGCATCTTTCTATGCATAAAATCAAAATTAATGAGAATAACTCTTTTGAAATAAAAATAAATTTCCTTATGCATCTTTCTATGCATAAAATTAAAATTTGATGAAAGTAACGCTTTTATAATAAAAAAATTCTTTTATGCATCTATTTATGCATAAATTCAATTTTAATGAAAGTAACACTTTTATAATAAAAAATTCTTTTATGCATCTATTTATGCATAAAAATCAATTTTGATGAAAGTAACAGGTTTATTATCAAAATATTCCCAATATGCATCTTTCTATGCATAGAAACTATTTCTAATGAAAATATTACTTTTATTATCAAAATATTTCTAATATGCATTTTTCTATGCATAGAATAAAAATAACACTTTTAGAATACACAAGCGGTAGGGATTACTCTTTTTGAATAATAAAAAGATAAAACTTACTTCACCAAATTTAAGAAAATTTTGCCATAACCTCCTTTGTATGGCTGACCATTTTTCAAATTTTTCACTCTGAAATTTACTAGAAATTATACACATCGAGGATAAAGAAAGGCTGAATTCAATAATGAAGAGAAGGGGGAAAGCCTTTCCAGGAAGGCAGAACATCCATTTTCATTTTAAAGAAAGCAAAAATCAGAAAACCATAAAATAGAATAAGAAAAAGTAGAATTTCTAGCTTACTAGGAGTTTTGTGAGATTTCCTTTGGCTTGATGGTTTGATGGATCTACTCTTGTTTGCAACAAGAGTGGCCACCAATTCTTTTGAAGAGGAAATGGTCAAAAACAAATGAATTATCAATGAATTCACTGTTTTACGCTCTGGGGATGAGTAGAGTAACAGTGCATAAAATACTATTAACCATTTACAAAAGGGGAGGCTTCATTTATAGGTAAAAGTGAGCCTCTAACCAAGCAAACTAATTCTAGAATTTTTCAGATCAGTTTGGTCAATTTTTGATCATTTTTAGGTCAGTTTAGCTCACTTTTTGGATCTAGTTGAAGCAGGAGAGAGGAGAGATGAAAATAGCTCATTATTTGTGAGTTTAAAACTCAACCACACATGTGAAATAGGCGCCTCCTTCATGAGGGGAATTCCCCACACATTGAGGTGTCAAAAATGCATCATTTCTTCTAAATATCTCTTCTTTTTTAACTAATAACTTTGTCCTTAGTCAACTCTTCATCTTATGTGAGAATTTACTCATTTTTGGGAGATTTTCTTTTATTCTTTCATTTATCTCCTCCTACATTTGGATTAATCTAATTGGTCCATAGGAACCTTAATTCAAAAATTTCAGAAAATGTGGACCCTTAGGCTTAGGTCCTTTTTACCTGATTTTAATTTATTTGAATTGCACATTGGAAATTTCTTTTTGAATATCTGTTTCAGGGAAACCCATTTTAGATACTAGGAGGATTTTTATATCCAAAAATATCTCAATTTTGAATTACGTCTCTCTAGACATTTTCTCTCTCTAGGCCAAAAGAGGATAAAACACGATCTTTCTTTTATTTCAGAGAGGGGAATAACTATAAGATCAGAAGGGGAGGTTCTTACACCTGCACACCTCAAAAGCCGAAGGGACGAATCTGAAAAGATGCAGGGGGAAGAGAGCTTGAGCTCTTGCAAGCACATACACACACTCACAAAACACTAATAGAGAACACACATGGTGAGAGGCTGAAAATCTACTTCTTCTCTACTCAACACTCAACACACCATATACAAGAATAAGAGTACACATAATATGAAAGGTACTCAACCAATACATACACGGGTTCTCTATAGTGTGAACCCGACTAAATGAGCTGGCGCTATAACTATGCCAGTCTCTAGAATGGCTGTCACACAGTCTGTCATCCCACTGGCCGCATATCACCCAAGATCTCACCAACCATGCCAGTGGTGTAAGTGTGGGGCCTATCCCCCAGGCGGGTCATCAGTGTGGGGCCTATCCCCCAGGCGGGTCATCAGTGTCCACCGCCTCACTAGACGAGCTCGATATCTCAACACTCCCCCTCGAGCTCAACTCCATCTCATGTACACCAAGCGAAGCCCTGAATCTGCGGAGCTTCTCTGTACCCAATGCTTTGGTGAAGATGTCAGCTACCTGATCCTCTATGCTGACATAAGCAAGGTCAAGGTCTCCTGCTAAGACCTTCTCTCTGACGAAGTGGTAGTGGACCTCTATGTGCTTCGTACGAGCATGAAAGACTGGGTTCCTGGCCAACTGTATACTGCTAATGTTGTCACAGAAAATGACAACTTGTCTATCCACTGATAGACCTAAATCTGCAAGTAGCTTTCTCAACCAAGCTACCTCACATGCTGCCATAGCAGCTCCTTTGTACTCAGCCTCTGTACTCGATAGAGCAACCGTAGGCTGCTTCTTGCTGCTCCAAGTCACAGCAGCACTCCCCAAAGAAAACATGAATCCACTGGTAGATCTTCTATCTGAGATACTACCAGCCCAATCAGCATCTGTGTACCCATGTACACATATCTCTGTCCCAGTCTCATAGAATAGTCCACAATGCAAAGTAGACTTCACATACCTCAGTATGTGTCTCACTGCATCCAAATGCGGTTTCCGTGGAACCTGCATAAACTGACTCACCAACCCAACAGCATAGCTCAAATCTGGTCTGGTGATCGTCATGTAGATCAAACTTCCTACTATGCTCCTGTACATAGTAGGATCCTCCAAGATCTCTCCTGAATCTGCACTCAACTTGCCATTCTGATCCAATGTCATATCATACTTGGACAACATGTCCAAGCCATACTGTCTCTGCAGTAATCCAATACCATGTGGTGACCTAATCACCTCAATGCCCAAGAAATATCTGAGCTCCCCCAGATCCTTCATCTCAAACTTCTGTCTTAGCAAGATTTTTACATCAAAGATCTCTGCATCATGGTCCCCCGTAATGATCAAGTCATCTACATAGATGACAACAAGCACAACCCCTCTATCACCATGTCTCACATACAATGAGAAATCTGCATTGGCTACATGAAAGCCAATAGTGACAAGATATTCAGAAATCTTGTCAGACCATGCTCTTGGTGCTTGCTTTAAGCCATACAAGGCTTTCTTCAACCTGCAAACATGCTCGGGGTGACCCACATCCTCATAACCAGGTGGTTGCAACATATACACCTCTTCTTGCAAATCCCCATGCAAGAATGCATTCTTTACATCCATCTGATGTAAAGACCATTGCTTTGACGCAGCCACTGCTATCACAACTCTCACCGTTGCCATCTTGGCAACTGGGCTGAAAGTTTCCTCATAATCAATCCCATATGTCTGTGCATATCCTTTGGCTACCAATCTAGCCTTGTACCTGTTTATGCTTCCATCACTGTTATGTTTAACTTTGTACACCCACTTGCATCCAATGGCTTTCTTGCCTTCAGGCAATTGCACTAAATCCCAAGTTTCATTTCCATATAGTGCATCCATCTCCTCATCCATAGCTCTCTCCCAACACACATTTCCAACAGCCTCATCAATGCATGTGGGCTCAACAACCTGCACAACCTTTGCCATATATGCATAGTGATGTGCCACATAACCATCATAAGTAAACCTCTGCACAGGGTTCTTCACTCTACCAGATCTTCACAGCTTTTCATTCATGGCTTCCATAGCCTTCTTTACACCTGGTGTTCTCATAGCTGGGATCCCAAGCTCCTCATCAAGGCTCATATCTGAGCCACTAGACTCTCCATCAACATGAGAATGCCTTGCATAAATGTCAGGCATACCAAGGGGCTCAACCACTTTCTCTTTTCCTTTACGTGATGTACTAATCACATTTACAGGACTGGTATTATGACGCAGCCTGCCACTCCATGGTCTATCAGTAGACCCACTAGATGAGGACTCTCCTGGTCCACTCAAGGACTGTGATTGCTGACCTGCATTCTGTGCAACCACACTTCCACTCACATTAGCCCCAACAACTTCTTTTTCAGCAGCATACCAGCTGCTCATCTCATCAAAGACAACATCCCTGCTTACCCTCAACTCACGTGTAGTAGGGTTATAACACCTGTATCCCTTTTGTTCAAGGGAATATCCAATAAACACACATTTTTCCGCTTTCGGGTCCAGCTTAGTTCTCAGCTCATCTGGTACATGCACATATGCAATGCATCCAAAGACTTTCAGATGAGACAAATCTGGTTTTCTGCCAGTAAATCTCTCCTCTGGAGTTACATCATGTATGGCTGCAGTTGGAGTCCTGTTCATGATGTATACTGCTGTAGAAACAGCCTCAGCCCAATAGCAATGCGGCATATTCTTCTCTTCCATCAATGCTCGCGCAATCTCAGCAATGTGCCTGTTTTTCCGCTCAGCAACTCCATTTTGCTGCGGAGTGTATCTGCATGTATACTGTCTCCGAATACCATTCTTCTTCAAATATTCAGAGAACTCATTGGAGAAGTACTCTCCCCCTCCATCTGACCTTAGGCACTTTACATATTTCCCTGTTTGCTTTTCAACCAAAACTCTGAAATTCTGAAAGTGAGTGAACACCTCACTCTTCTCCTTCATGAAATATACCCACACTTTCCTTGTGTGGTCATCAATGAAAGTCACATAATACCTGCAGCCTCCCATAGATATGGTCTTCGTAGGACCCCATACATCTGAATGCACAACATCTAGTGCATTTCTGCTCACATATCTGTTACGTGGAAACACATGCTTTGTTTGCTTCCCAAATTGGCATGCTTCACAGATTTTATGCATACCTTCCACTTTAAATTTTGGCAGCCCTGTCACAATTTCTTTTGTCTGCATAGACTTCAATCGCTGCACATTCACATGTCCAATTCTTTTATGCCATATGTCTGTGTCTGCAACAATTCCTAAACCATTTGCAAACATCGCAGCACTCATCTCAGGCATGTCTACATCCAACGTAAACATTCTGCCCACTCTGTTGCCTTTTGCAACCAACCTGCACTTGTCTTTGAAATCTTCAACATAACACCCATCAGGGTTAAACCGAACCTGCAAACCCTGCTCAATCATTTGGCCAACTGAAACCAGATTCTTTGTTATGTTCGGTACATGAAGTACATCTGCAAGGTACTTCACTTTGCCATCCTGCATAGACAATGGCACATCTCCAACGTGGGCAATTGGATGAGCAGTGTCATCCCCTGTTTCCACAAAACCTGGTCTTTCCGGGTTTTTCATCTCCTTGAACCACTCTCCATGACTCGTCATGTGGTTCGAAGCGCCTGAATCCACATACCATACATTATCTTTTTGTGCTGCATCAACATTTTCAGACATGGCATTCACGACATGCTGCATAACAAACAACCTTTCATTATTCTCATTATTTCTGCTTGAGGATGCGTAGTTGTTTTACTGCACTTTTCCATTTTGCATGTCAACTTGCTTCTTATAGCATTCTGCCTGCACATGTCCAGGCTTACCACAATAATAGCATTCACGTGCATCATTATATTGCCTTTGCCAATTTCCACGGCCTCTTTGACTCCCCCTGCCTCTGAATTTGCCTCTTCCACCTGCGTGTTGTTGTTGTTGTTGTTGATTCTGGGATTGTTGTTGTTGTTGCTGCTGCTGACCATAATTCTGATTACCTGTTCGGCCACCTCCTTGACCGCGTCCACGGCCTCCTCTACCTCGTCCTCTTCCTGAACTCGTGTAGAAGGCCTGTTGCTCTGAACTGTTTTTGCTTTGTGAAGACTGTTGGTCTTCACCCAAGCTCTTCTCTTCGATAATCAGCACAGACACCAAATCTGTAAAGTTGGGAATGTTTTCCCGAGTCTGAATAGACGTCTTGAATGCCTTGTATTGTGGCCCGAGACCATGTAGACAGACCTCCACCTTATCATCATCATCTACTGACACACCAATAGATGCAAGGGATTCCACAATACCCTTTATCTTCAACGCATAGTCATTCACAGACATGCTCTTTTTCTCCACAGTATGAAGTTCATTCTTCAACTGTATCTTACGTGCCTTGGTATTTGTTTCATAGAGCTTTACCAAGGTGTCCCATGCCTCCTTAGGGGACTTGGCATCCTGAATGTGCCCAATCATGGTGTCCTGTATACTAATGGAAAGCCAATACATAACCTTCCTGGCTCCTTGGTTCCAGTCTTTAAACTCTTTCACATCTGCAGCAGTCGGATTTATATCCGGTATCTCCGGTGCCTCTTCATGCTCACCTTCTATGTAGTCCCAATAGCCTTTTCCCATCAGGAAATTCGTCAACCTGAACCTCCAAGCATGGAAGTTATTCTTATCCAGCTTCTCAGCCACAATCTGTGTTATGCCATCATTAGACATCTTGCCAAACACACAATTTTACCAGAAACTGCACTCTGGTTTTTCCTGCACAAATGCTGTATTTTCTGCACAGCGGTACTGTAGTACTCTCAAATGTCACAACCAGTGACTTCAATGTGCATACATACACCCAATGGCAACTGTAGACCTCTTTGCAGCACCCACAGTGTCTGCACAGTCAATCTGTCTTCCTGCAGTTCTTAAAACAGAGTTCTGCAGAGAATCGATGACTTACCCGCAGTGCTCGAAATCGCCTGCTTTCTGAAAAACGGAGGTCCAGACGCGCCCGAAACGTGTTTTCGACCCGAAATTTCAGTCCGAAGTCCGAAGGACTGTATAGTTGCCCTATAGCTTTACTCCCGCGAAGAAAGCTCCTCAATCAGAGACCGTTTGCCGGTGCCTCCCGTAGAGCTCCCGACAAGGGTGTAGTCACCAACACAATAGGGAAGAGTAGTTGAAGCTCTTACCCTCGTACCGCTTCCTGTGGTTCTCTTGCTTGCAGCTCAGCCCTTAGCACGAACCAGGCTCTGATACCATGAAAAGATGCAGGGGGGAAGAGAGCTTGAGCTCTTGCAAGTACATACACACACTCACAAAACCCTAATAGAGAACACACAAGGTGAGAGGCTGAAAATCTACTTCTTCTCTACTCACTCAACACACCATATACAAGAATAAGAGTACACATAATATGAAAGGTACTCAACCAATACATACACGGGTTCTCTATAGTGTGAACCCGACTAAATGAGCTGGCGCTATAACTATGCCAGTCTCTAGAATGGCTGTCACACAGCCTGTCATCCCACTGGCTGCATATCACCCAAGATCTCACCAACCATGCCAGTGGTGTAAGTGTGGTGCCTATCCCCCAGGCGGGTCATCAGTGTCCACCGCCTCACTAGACGAGCTCGATATCTCAATAGAATCTTACATCCTACCCCACTTAAAAAACGCGAGATATCCTCATCTTGCAAAATTAGAGGAGAACTCTTTTGCTTAAGATCCAACTGATTCTGGGATTCCTTATAGTCTCGTGAACCCAACAGAATCCTGGGATAAAGATCCCTTATATAAACCACATCATCAGATAATAATTCACTCAGATCGTAACATTCAATCCTTATCACAATAACGGTCCATTAGACCGAAATTTCTATCTGAACAGTCCTTCATGGAAATTTTCAATTATACAGATTTTTAATTTGACATCCCTTAACTTGATCCAATGGGTCAAGTGTTAACAGCAGCAATCTGCCCCAGCACAATCCACTAATCTCATAGTGATTTGCTAAAGTCATTAACGTCATTCCAGCTGTACGAACATCATCACAGGGACTCCTCCCATTCATCCTCATTGTGGTTTTGCTTAGTTTATTACATTTCAACCAAAATTCAGGAATCTTTATTTTTCAATCAGAATCCAAATCAACTCATCAGTTCTAAACCATAATTTAAAATCATATCAACCACATTCAAATTCATCGTCTAGATAGTATTAATGCTTATAATTTCAAGTCTTAGATTTACTCGTATATACTGCCAGTAAAGAGCTACAATTATACCTCGGTATATACGGGTAGTCACGGTCCTTGGAACTATAAGGTAAATACCATCATGTCTAGGCCTCAAGCAAGTCAGGGATTCCATATAATTGTGGTACTTCCATCTGAAGACCCAATTACCAATTTTACGAATTTCAGTTTGAATATCAAATTGTATGAATTTTATCACACAATTACAACCTTTTACTGCTTCTTCATAAATTTTTGACATTTTTGGCTTCTCGGTTGATCCTCATTAGCCAATTCGCTCTGATACCAGTTGTGAGGTCCCTATCCCCACCCACCGCGCAACGAATTCAGGGGTGCTAGCAGCGAAAGTAGCACTTCTTGCGCGGGGCAGGGTCCCACACTCGGGGCCTCGCCCACGGTCCGGACAAGAGACTAATTTATCATTTCTTCCAAAACCGAACCCGGAAAAACTTCCCTTGTCCTCCAGAAAGCACGGGCGATTTCTCCAGGATAAGTTTTCTCTAACGCAGTCAAAAGCCTTAACTAAGTGAACTGATCTGACCGAACTCATAAGTCCCATAGTCAGATCAGGGAAAAGATTGTACTTGGATCATAGAGACCAATGCTTTTTTCCTCATTGATAGGCACAGCCATTGATTCTTTTCCATAGAACAATTTTTGTCCGGGATTTACTTCATCTATCGAACCAGAACAGAATTGAGTCTCAATTTAGGGATCCATCAACCCAGCCTATCCTGTCCCATGGGTTAGCCAACTGCCTAACCACTGTAGTGATGGAATCCAATTAAGAATTTGGTTAGGTTGTCCCGGGTACTAGGGAAAAGAGTTCCCAGGCCCCCTAGCCGGATATTCATGCAAACTTAAAACTAGTCACACCACTTACACACCCAATATGAAATTGCCTTTTTCACAGATTCAACAGTCTTTAAAACAATCATTTAATGAAACCATAGTGTCACTGATCATAATCCTCTAATTATCTAGTTGAATCCTTATTTTCAAACATTCCTTCATCGGTGTACCTATGGCATCATTGGCAACCAGAACGCTCACCCCCTGTCCACTCAGGGGTCTTTTCGACAGTTCCTAGCTCATAAGTAACCGGCAAGTATTCACTTTAACAAAAAATGGAGTCTCCATTGAAGATCAGCAAGATCAACCAACAGATCCGTATAAAAGAGCCATGGACTGATCCATTGAGGACCAGCAAGGTTAATCAACCAGATCCATGTCCGAATTCAAAAAACAGCTCTACTCCTTGTTCCAATATCTTCCGCGATCCTACAAATTTTTTTTCTTATCGATCCCTATCACATCACATCATTCCCACATTAAATCACATACGATCACATTATCCACACATCAATCCACATCATCCATACATCTATCCACATCATCCACATCAATCCACATCATCCATATATCCATCCACATCAATCCACATTATCCACACATCCATCCACATCTTCCATACATCCATCCACATCAATCCACACGTCAATCCACATCATCCATACATCCATCCACATTATCCACACATCAATCCACATCATCCATACATCCATTCACGTCAATCCACATTATCCACACATCAATCCACATCATCCATACATCCATTCACGTCAATCCACATTATCCACACATCAACCCACATCATCCATACATCCATCCACATCATCCACTTCAAGCCACATCATCCATACATCCATCCACATCAATCTACATTATCCACACATCAACCCACATCAATCCACAATCATTTCATAAGTATTCCCACTCTCATCTAATCACATCTTTTTCTATCTGATCACTTATTTTCTCATTTATCCTCATCATATCTCATCGACTTGCATCTACCCATACATCTCATCACTTCACATACATTAATATCTATCCAGTTTACATCGTATCTTATCACATCCATTTCACATCACATCTCATTCATTCACATCCCGATTCACATGCTAACACATTCATTCACGTCCCTTATCGTTCATTCACATCCCACATCACATCCATTCACATTCCTTATCATTCATTCACATCCCGATTCACATGCTATCACATTCATTGACATCCTAAATCATTTATTGGCATCCCGATTCACATGCTAACACATTCATTCACATCCTATATCATTCATTCACATCTTGATTCACATGCTAACACATTCATTCACATCCTATATCATTCATTTACATCCTCATTCACATGACATCACATCCATTCATTCACATTTATCTGATTCACATCACATCACATCCATTCACATCCCTTATCATTCATTCACATCCCGATTCACATGCTAACACATTCATTCACATCCTATATCATTCATTCACATCCTGATTCACATGCTAACACATTCATTCACATTCTATATCATTCATTTACATCCCGATTCACATGACATCACATCCATTCATTCACATTTATCTGATTCACATCACATCACATCCATTCATATCCCTTATCATTCATTCACATCCCGATTCATATCCTATATCATTCATTCACATCCCGATTCACATGCTAACACATTCATTCACATCCTATATCATTCATTTACATCCTGATTCACATGACATCACATCTCATCTATTCATTCACATTTATCTGATTCACATCCCATCTCATCACATCTATTTACCTCTCATTCTCATCACTTCTATTATCATCACATCCATTCTCTGTTCAATCTCATCTATCTGATTCATATCACATCTATTTATAGAATGTAAGAGATTTCTTATTTTTGATATAAAGATTCTTTACCCATCTATTTATGCATAAGAACAACTTCAGTGGGAAATAACACTTTTATAAAAATCCATTTATGCATAAATTTGTTGAAATATACAAGTGAATAGGGTGTGTGCGGGAACAAGCCCTTGGTTAGAGGCTGTAAAAGAGAATGTGTAAATGTGAAAGAACCTGTGAAAAGGTGAGAAGAATCTACTGGGAGAGAATAAAGGGTAGCATGAGAAGATTTAGGAAGTGTAGAGATATTCTGGGAAAAGTGAAGAGGTGGAGAGAATCAAGCAAAAGAGGTGGAGATATTTCGGGAGAGGTGGAGTGAATCAAGGAGAAATCAGTGGGACTTGATGCTTGGATGTAAACTCTATAAATTGAGGCATTGCCCTAATGAGAATTTGCTGGTTTTTGATTATCCATGCCTACATTAAGCTATTTGCTAATTACTCACTAATTAAGCTATTTGCTAATTATGTCTTAATTATTTACTAATCACTTTGTTAATGATGTTGATTCTAGTGTTTGATCTACCATAGCTCATCACATTACTCTAATTTCAACATGGTATCAGAGCCATGCCTAGAATCCATCATTTTGTGAGCTCATTATCTTGCTAATTATTTTGCTAATTAGGATTAGTAGAAAATTATAAATTTTCCTCTTTTTTCAACTAGGCTCTGCACCCCCAGCTGGTGGAGAAGCTCTAGCTCCTTGCACACATCACATTAGGCCAAACCCTTCTAGCCCAAGCTAGCTATCTTATTGCTCTTCAAGCTCATCAAATCAGCGCAGCAAACCGCCAACGCGTTTGGAAGAAATCGCGATTTTCTCAGGCACCTATTTCTGGGAGAAATTTGCAGATCTCTACTTCATCAATTCAAATGGGTCTAATTCCTCTTAGCCCCAAGTGTTTTCAAGCATGCTCTACAAGCTGGTGAAGTCAGAATTCAATTTCATCAAGTCTACAGTGAGATCCAAGCTCTTCATCAAATCTGCAGGTGACTTTGGTAAAACAAAGATTAAGCTTTTAATTTTTGGTCAAATCTTGTGTTTATTAGCTTAATCCTCTACTAGACTCATTGCTATTTATGGCTTTGAAAGCATTTGAGCTCATTTGAAGTCTAAGGCACCAGATTTGGACTCCCCGCATACTCTGTTTTTTGCACACAAAATAGTGGATTAATTTACTAATCAGTGATCAGTGCTAATCACTATATTTTGGTGCAATTAAAGGTTAAAATTAACCATTACATATTTGATACAGATCCCTATAACTTCAGATTGCAATTCAGAGTTGGTTTGATACTCCAACCATTCCGTACAAATTGGTTACCCTTGATTTAATGTAATTTCTGGTGATTTTATGCTGATAAATTTGTTATAATCATCTCTTAAACACCAGATTGAGTTGTAAAAGGGTAGACACTGCCCTTGAATCTTGAAATTGGATCAAGAGGTAAGAACCCCTTCACATCACCATGAGTACAGCACAAGAAATAGCCAAATTTAATGGGGAGCAGTTTTACACATGGCAGACAAAAACCATGTATTTGCTCATGAGAAAAAATCTGTGGGGGAAAATGAATGCCCAGAGACGAGAGGGAAAAATGAGTGGAAAAGCAGGAATGAAAAAGCATTGGGACTTATTGCACTCAGTTTAAATGATGAAATCATTCATCACATCACAGGGATACAATGGGCAAAAGATGCATGGGATGAACTCAATAAATTATTTGGCACACAAGCTAAAAATTTAAAGATAAATCTGTTAATGCAATTCTACAAATTGGATATGAAGGAAAGTGAACCTTTAATCACACACTTGAACAAATATAAAAGCATTAAGCAACAGCTGGCAGCTATTGGCAAAAAGGTTGAAGATGATGAGGCACTAGCAGTGCTTCTGAGAAGAGTGTGGACAAAGGTGAATATGAAAATATTGTAGCAACACTAAAGAATGTACCTGAATTGAAGCTACACGAGATAGAAGCAGCTCTACTAGAACAAGAGAGCAGAGGCAAAGAGAAGAAATGGCTCGCCTCAACAGCAGGAGAAGAAAAAGCATTCTTCACCCAAGGAGGATTCTCTCGAGGACGAGGACGAGGAAGAGGCAGAGTAGGAGGAAGGACCTTCACTTGCCACAAATGTGGAAAGCCAGGACACATGGCAAGAGACTGCTACAGCAAACCCAGTGGAGAAGGAACGACATCGGCAAACTTCATGGAGGCTCCAAAGGAAGTGGAGACGGATCATCTTTTCTGAGAGAGAGAGAGAGAGAGAGAGAGAGAGAGAGAGAGAGAGAGAGAGAGAGACCCCACAACCCAATGTAACCTGCCCCAACAAAGTAAAACCACCTCTGAGCCACCGATGATGTAGGCCACGTGGTAGATAGATGTATGTGTGAGCACTTTAGTCAAGGTCGTGGGCACTTATAGTAGCCTTGCACACATAGAGAGAGAGAGTGTCAAGGACTATGGAGTTTAGAGACTTGAGGCACTGGTCGCGGGCTATCAAGTAAGAGAGAAACTTGGTATAGGGTCCAGGTGTGCTAGGAGTATTCACTTGAGGGGAGGTGTTGAAATATACAAGTGAATAGGGTGTGTGCGAGAACAAGCCCTTGGTTAGAGGCTGTAAAAGAGAATGTGTAAATGTGAAAGAACCTGTGAAAAGGTGAGAAGAATCTACTGGGAGAGAATAAAGGGTAGCATGAGAACATTTAGGAAGTGTAGAGATATTTTGGGAAAAGTGAAGAGGTGGAGAGAATCAAGCAAAAGAGGTGGAGATATTCCGGGAGAGGTGGAGTGAATCAAGGAGAAATCAGTGGGATTTGATGCTTGGATGTAAACTCTATAAATTGAGGCATTGCCCTAATGAGAATTTGCTGGTTTTTGATTATCCATGCCTACATTAAGCTATTTGCTAATTACTATTACGTCTTAATTATTTGCTAATCACTTTGTTAATGATGTTGATTCTAGTGTTTGATCCACCATAGCTCATCACATTGCTCTAATTTCAACAAAATTCAATTTTAAGGAGAATAACACTTTCAAAATAAAAATAAATCTTTTATGCATCTTTCTATGCATAAATTCAATTTTAATGAGAATAACTCTTTTGAAATAAAAATAAATTTCTTTATGCATCTTTCTATGCATAAAATCAAAATTGATGAGAATAACTTGTTTGAAATTAAAATAAATTTCTTTATGCATCTTTCTATGCATAAAATCAAAATTGATGAGAGTAACTCTTTTGAAATTAAAATAAATTTCTTTATGCATCTTTCTATGCATAAAATCAAAATTTGATGAAAGTAACACTTTTATAATAAAAAAACTTCTTTTATGCATCTAATTATGCATTAATTCAATTTTAATAAACAACTCTTTTGAAATAAAAATAAATTTCTTTATGCATCTTCCTATGCATAGAATCAAAATTGATGAGAATAACTCTTTTGGAATAAAAATAAATTTCTTTATGCATCTTTCTATGCATAAAATCAAAATTGATGAGAATAACTCTTTTGAAATAAAAATAAATTTCTTTATGCATCTTTCTATGCATAAAATCAAAATTGATGAGAGTAACACTTTTGAAATAAAAATAAATTTCTTTATGCATCTTTCTATGGATAAAGTCAAAATTAATGAGAATAACTCTTTTCAAATAAAAATAAATTTCTTTATGCATCTTTCTATGCATAAAATCAAAATTTGATGAAAGTAACCCTTTTATAATAAAAGATTTTTTTAACACATCTATTTATGCATAAATTCAATTTTAATGAAAGTAACACTTTTATAATAAAAAAATTCTTTTATGCATCTATTTATGCATAAAAATCAATTTTGATGAAAGTAACACTTTTATAATCAAAATATTCCCAATATACATTTTTCTATGCGTAGAAATTAATTCTAATGAAAATAATACTTTTATTATAAAAATATTTTTAATATGCATAGAATAAAAATAACACTTTTAGAATACACAAGCGGTGGGGACTACTCTTTTTGAATAATAAAAAGATAAAACTTACTTCACCAAATTTAAGAAAATTTTGCCATAACCTCCTTTGTATGGCTGACCATTTTTTAAAATTTTCACTCTAAAATTTACTAGAAATTATCCAAGATGATTTAAATCATTCTAATCTAATCAATTTCCACTTTATTAAGAGTTTGGTCAATTTTTGATCATTTTTAGGTCAGTTTAGCTTACTTTTTGGATCTAGTTGAAGCAGATGAGATGAAAATATCTCATTATTTGTGAGTTTAAAACTCAACCACACATGTGAAATAGGCGCATCCTTCATGAGGGGAATTCCCCACACTAAGGTGTCAAAAATGCATCATTTCTTCTAAATATCTCTTCTTTTTTAACTAATAACCTTGTCCTTAGTCAACTCTTCATCTTATGTGAGCATTTACTCATTTTGGGGGGCTTTTCTTTTATTCTTCCATTTATCTCCTCCCTACATTTGGATTAATCTAATTGGTCCATAGGAACCTTAATTCAAAAATTTCAGAAAATATGGGCCCTTAGGCTAAGGTCCTTTTTACCTGATTTCAATTTATTTGAATTGCATATTGGAAATTTCTTTTTGAATATCTGTTTCAGGGGACTAGGAGGATTTTTATATCCAAAAATATCTCAATTTTGATTTACCTCCCTCTAGACATTTTCTCTCTCTAGGCCAAAACAGGGTAAAATAGGATCTTTCTTTTATTTCAGAGGGGAATAATTATAAGATCAGAAGGGGAGATTCTTACACTTGCACACCTCAAAAGCCAGAGGGACGAATCTTACATCCTACCCCACTTAAAAAACGCGACATGTCCTCATCTCGCAAAGTTAGAGGAGAACTCTTTTCCTTAAGATCCAACTGATTTTGGGGTTCCTTATAGTCTCGTGAACCCAAGAGAATCCTGGGATAAAGATCCCTTATATAAAACTCATCATCAGATAATAATTCACTTAGATCGTAACATTCAATCCTTATCACAATAATGGTCCATTAGACCGAAATTTCTATCTGAACAGTCCATGGAAATTTTCAATTATACAGATTTTTAATTTGACATCCCTTAACTTGATCCACTGGTTCAAGTGTTAACAGCAACAATTTGCCAGCACAATCCACTAATCTCATAGTGATTTGCTGAAGTCATTAACGTCATTCTAGCTACGAACATCATCACAGGGACTCGTCCCATTCATCCTCATTGTAGTTTTGCTTAGTTTATTACATTTCAACCAAAATTCAGGAATCTTTATTTTTCAATCAGAATCCAAATCAACTCATCAGTTCTTAACCAGAATTTAAAATCATATCAACCACATTCAAATTTATCGTTTGGATAGTATTAATGCTTATAATTTCAAGTCTTAGATTTACTTGTATATACTGCCAGTAAAGAGCTGCAGTTATACCCTCGGTACCCTCGGTATATACGGGTAGTCACTGTCCTTGGAACTATAAGGTAAATACCATCATGTCTAGGCCTCAAGCAAGTTAGGGATTCCATACAATTACGGTACTTCCATCTGAAGATGATTCACATGCTAACACATTCATTCTCATCCTATATCATTCATTTTCATCCTGATTCACATGACATCACATCCATTCATTCACATTTATTCGATTCACATCACATCACATCCATTCACATCCCTTATCATTCATTCACATCTCGATTCACATGCTAACACATTCATTCACATCCTATATCATTCATTCACATCCCGATTCACATGCTAACACATTCATTCACATCCTACATCATTCATTTACATCCTGATTCACATGACATCACATCTATTCATTCACATTTATCTGATTCACATCACATCACATCCATTCACATCCCTTATCATTCATTCACATCCCGATTCACATCCTATATCATTCATTCACATCCCGATTCACATGCTAAAACATTCATTCACATCCTATATCACTCATTTACATCCTGATTCACATGACATCACATCTCATCTATTCATTCACATTTATTTGATTCACATCACATCTCATCACATCTATTTCCCTCTCATTCTCATCACTTCTATTCTCATCACATCCATTCTCTATTCATTCTTATCTATCTGATTCATATCACATCTATTTATAGAATGTAAGAGAGTTCTTATTTTTGATATAAAGATTCTTTATGCATCTATTTATGCATAAGAACAACTTCAGTGGGAAAAAACACTTTTATAAAACTCCGTTTATGCATCTATTTATGCATAAATTCAATTTTAAGGAGAATAACACTTTCGAAATAAAAATAAATTTTTTATGCATCTTTCTATGCATAAATTCAATTTTAATGAAAATAACTCTTTTGCAATAATTTTTTTTCTTTATGCATCTTTCTATGCATAAAATCAAAATTGATGAGAATAACTCTTTTGAAATAAAAATAAATTTCTTTATGCATCTTTCTATGCATAAAATCAAAATTGATGAGAATGACTCATTTCAAATAAAAATAAATTTCTTTATGCATCTTTCTATGCATTAAATCAAAATTTGATGAAAGTAACGCTTTTATAATAAAAACAATTCTTTTATGTATCTATTCATGCATAAATTTAATTTTAATGAAAGTAATATTTTTATAATAAAAAAATTCTTTTATGCATCTATTTATGCATAAAAATCATTTTTGATGAAAGTAACACTTTTATAATCAAAATATTCCCAATATGCATCTTTCTATGCGTAAAAATTAATTCTAATGAAAATAATACTTTTATTAAAAAAATATTTCTAATATGCATTTTTCTATGCATAGAATAAAAATAACACTTTTAGAATACACAAGCGGTGGGGATTACTCTTTTTGAATAATAAAAAGATAAAACTTACTTCACCAAATTTAAGAAAATTTTGCCATAACCTTCTTTGTATGGTTGACCATTTTTCAAAATTTTCACAAATTTACTAGAAATTATTCAAGATGATTTAAATCATTCTAATCTAATCAATTTCCACTTTATTAAGAGTAAACAATTTGAAAAGTTTAATTCCATCAATTTGATTACACATCTAGGATAAATAAAGGCTGAATTCAATAATGAAGAGAACGGGGAAAGCCTTTCCAGCAAGGCATAATATCCAATTTCATTTTAAAGAAAGCAAAAATCAGACAACCATAAAATAGAATAAGAAAAAGTAGAATTTCTAACTAACTAGGAGTTTTGTGAGCTTTTCTTTGGCTTGATGGTTTGAGAGATCTACTCTTGTTTGCAACAAGAGTGGCCACCAATTCTTTTGAAGAGGAAATGGTCAAAAACAAATGAATTATCAATGAATTCACTGTTTTTCACTCTGGGGAGGAGTAGAATAACAGCGCATAAAACACTATTAACCATTTACAAAGGGGAAGGCTTCATTTATAGGAAAAAGTGAGCCTCTAACCAAGCAAACTGATGCTAGAATTCTTCAGATCAGTTTGGTCAATTTTTGACCATTTTTAGGTCAGTTTAGCTTACTTTTTGGATCTAGTTGAAGCAGGAGAGAGGAGAGATGAAAATATCTCATTATTTGTGAGTTTAAAACTCAACCACACATGTGAAATAGGAGCCTCCTTCATGAGGGAAATTTCCCACACTGAGGTGTCAAAAATGCATCATTTCTTCTAAATATCTCTTCTTTTTTAACTAATAACCTTGTCCTTAGTCAACTCTTCATCTTATGTGAACATTTACTCATTTTTGGGGGATTTTATTTTATTCTTCCATTTATCTCCTTCTCCCTACATTTGGATTAATCTAATTGGTCCATAGGAACCTTAATTCAAAAATTTCAGAAAATCTAGACCCTTAGGCTAAGGTTCTTTTTACATGATTTCAATTTATTCCAATTGTACATTGAATTTTTTTTTTGAATATTTGTTTTAGGGGAAACCATTTGAGACACTAGGAGGAATTTAATATCCAAAAATATCTCAATTTTGAATTACCTCCCAAGCAAACTGATTCTAGAATTTTCCAGATCAGTTTGGTCAATTTTTGATCATTTTTAGGTCAGTTTAGCTTACTTTTTGGATCTAGTTGAAGCAGGAGAGATGAAAATATCTCATTATTTGTGAGTTTAAAACTCAACCACACATGTGAAATAGGCGCCTCCTTCATGAGGGGAATTCCCCACACTGAGGTGTCAAAAATGCATCATTTCTTCTAAATATCTCTTCTTTTTTAACTAATAACCTTGTCCTTAGTCAACTCTTCATCTTATGTGAGCATTTACTCATTTTGGTGGGATTTTCTTTTATTCTTCCATTTATCTCCTTCCTAGATTTGGATTAATCTAATTGGTCCATAGGAACCTTAATTCAAAAATTTCAGAAAATGTGGACCCTTAGGCTAAGGTCCTTTTTACCTGATTTCAATTTATTTGAATTGCACATTGGAAATTTCTTTTTGAATATCTGTTTCAGGGGAAACCATTTTAGACACTAGGAGCATTTTTATATCCAAAAATATCTCAATTTTGAATTACCTCCCTCTAGATATTTTCTCTCTCTAGGCCAAAACAGGGTAAAATAGGATCTTTCTTTTATTTCAGAGGGGAATAGTTATAAGATCAGAAGGGGAGGTTCTTACACCTGCACACCTCAAAAGCCAGAGGGACGAATCTTACATCCTACCCCACTTAAAAAACGCAACATGTCCTCATCTCGCAAAGTTAGAGGAGATTTCTTTTCCTTAAGATCCAACTGATTTTGGGGTTCCTTATAGTCTCGTGAACCCAAGAGAATCCTAGGATAAAGATCCCTTATAAAAAACTCATCATCAGATAATAATTCACTCAGATCGTAACATTCAATCCTTATCACAATAATGGTCCATTAGACCAAAATTTCTATTTGAACAGTCCTTCATGGAAATTTTCAATTATACAGATTTTTAATTTGACATCCCTTAACTTGATCCACTGGGTCAAGTGTTAACAACAGCAATCTGCCAGCATAATCCACTAATCTCATAGTGATTTGCTGAAGTCATTAACATCATTCTAGCTACGAACATCATCACAGGGACTCGTCCCATTCATCCTCATTGTGGTTTTGCTTAGTTTATTACATTTCAATCAAAATTCAGGAATCTTCATTTTTCAATCAGAATCCAAATCAACTCATCAGTTCTCAACCAGAATTTAAAATCATATCAACCACATTCGAATTCATAGTTTGGATAGTATTAATGCTTATAATTTCAAGTCTTAGATTTACTCGTATTATATACTGCCAGTAAAGAGCTGCAGTTATACCCTCGGTATATACGGGTAGTCACGGTCCTTGGAACTATAAGGTAAATACCATCATGTCTAGGCCTCAAGCAAGTCAGGGATTCCATACAACTGCGGTACTTCCATCTGAAGACCCAATTACCAATTTACGAGTTTCAGTTTGAATATCAAATTGTATGAATTTTATCACACAATTACAACCTTTTACTGCTTCTTCATAAATTTTTGACATTTTTGGCTTCTCGGTTGATCCTCATTAGCCAATTCGCTCTGATACCAGCTGTGAGGTCCCTATCCCCATCGCGCAACGGATTCAGGGGTGCTAGCAGCAGAAGTAGCACTTCTTGTGTGGGGCAGGGTCCCACACTCGGGGCCTCGCCACGGATATTCGGACAAGAGATGAATCCATCGGCTCTTCCAAAATCGAGCCCGAAAAAACTTCCCTTGCCCGGAAAGCACGGGCAATTCCTCCAGGATAACTTTTCTCTAACGTAGTCAAAAGCCTTAACTAACTGAACTGATCTGACCAAACCCGTAAGTCCCATAGTTAGATCAGGGAAAAGATTGTACTTGGATCATAGAGACCAGTGCTTTTTTCTTCATTGAGAGGCACAGCCATTGATTCTTTTCCATGGAACAATTTTTGTCCGGGATTTACTTCATCTATCGAACCAGAACAGAATTGAGTCTCAATTTAGGAATCCATCAGTCCAGCCTAACCCCATCCAATCCCATGGGTTAGCCAGCCGCCCATCCAGTCCCATGGGTTAGCCAACTGCCCAACCACTGTAGTGATGGAATCGAATTAAGAATTTGGTTAGGTTGTCCCGGGTACCAGGGAAAAGAGTCCCTAGGCCCCCTAGCCGGATATTCATGCATGCTTAAAACTAGTCACACCACTTACACACCCAATATAAATTTACCTTTTTCACAGATTCAACAGTCTTTAAAACAATCATTTAATGAAACCATAGTGTCACTGATCATAATCCTCTAATTATCCAGTTGAATCCTTATTTCCAAACATTCCTTCATCGGTGTACCTATGGCATCATTGGCAACCAGAACGCTCACCCCCTCTCCACTCAGGGGCCTTTTCGACAGTTCCTAGCTCATAAGTAACTGGCAAGTATTCACTTTAACAAAAAATGGAGTCTCCGTTGAAGATCAGCAAGATCAACCACTAGATCCGTATAAAAGAGCCATGGACTCATCCGTTGGACCAGCAAGGTTAATCAACCAGATCCATGCCCGAATTCAAAAAACAACTCTTACTCCTTGTTTCAATATCTTCCCTGACATACGTGTGGGTATCTTTGGTGACCCAGAGCCCGAGCACCATATGGTCAGCACCCTCTAGGATCCTTTACAGGCCTAGCGCTTCACTCATAGGCCACTTCCTTGGTCCCTCATCCACTCTACCGGAAGCTCACCATTTAAATCAAACCGAGGCTGGTCAAGACCTCGACCGACCTTGCTATGCAAGACGTCCTCCGTTGACTTTCCGTCATCAGTAGTTACAACTTTAATAGATAGG
Organism: Cibotium barometz; assembly: GCF_041138505.1. Classification (NCBI taxonomy): domain Eukaryota; kingdom Viridiplantae; phylum Streptophyta; class Polypodiopsida; order Cyatheales; family Cibotiaceae; genus Cibotium; species Cibotium barometz. The sequence goes on along the minus strand of NC_141076.1, from coordinate 31,761,276 downwards.
TCTCCACGGCCTCATTCACAAGATGGTCAAAATGCTTCCCCAGCATTCTTGACATAAAACAGTCATTTAAAAACAGATCTCACATACAAATACAGTTCCAACAATATTTCCATCTTTTCTCATCACTCCACATCTTTTTACATTAGTCCCCATCTTTTCTCATCTTCCCAGAATTTTTTTTCTTTATCAATCCCTATCACATCACATCATTCCCACATCAAATCACATCCAATCGCATCATCCACACATCATCCACATCATCCATCCATCCATCCACATCATCCATCCACATCATCCATATATCCATCCACATCAATCCACATTATCTGCACATTCATCCACATCTTCCATATATCCATCCACATCAATCCACACGTCAATCCACATCATCCATACATCCATCCACATTATCCACACATCAACCCACATCATCCATACATCCATTCACGTCAATCCACATTATCCACACATCAATCCACATCATCCATACATCCATTAACGTCAATCCACATTATCCACACATTAACCCACATCATCCATTCATCCATCCACATCATCCACATCAATCCACATCATCCATACATCCATCCACATCAATCTACATTATCCACACATCAACCCACATCAATCCACAATCATTTCATAAGTATTCCCATTCTCATCTAATCACATCTTTTTCTATCTCATCACTTATTTCCTCATTTATCCTCATCACATCTCATCCACTTGCATCTACCCATACATTAACATCTATCTAGTTTACATCGCATCTCATCACATCCATTTCACATCACATCTCATTCATTCACATCCCTTCACATCGCATCTCATCATTTCACATACATCTCATCTTTTCACATACATTAACATCTATCCAGTTTACATCGTATCTTATCACATCCATTTCACATCACATCTCATTCATTCACATCGCGATTCACATGCTAACACATTCATTCACGTCCCTTATCGTTCATTCACATCTCGATTCACATCACATCACATCACATCCATTCACATCCCTTATAATTCATTCACATCTCGATTCACATGCTATCACATTCATTCACATCTTATATCAGTCAAGGCATCCCGATTCACATGCTAACACATTCTTTCACATCCTATATCATTCATTCACATCCTGATTCACACGCTAACATATACATTCACATCCTATATCATTAATTTTCATCCTGATTCACATGACATCACATCCATTCATTCATATTTATCTAATTCACATCACATCACATCCATTCACATCTCTTATCATTCATTCACATCCCGATTCACATGCTAACACATTCATTCACATCCTATATCATTCATTCACATCCCGATTCACATGCTAACACATTCATTCACATCCTATATCATTCATTTACATCTTGATTCACATGACATCACATCCATTCATTCACACATTTATCTGATTCACATCACATCACATCCATTCACATCCCTTATCATCCATTCACATCCCTTATCATTCATTCACATCCCGATTCACATCCTATATCATTCATTCACATCCCGATTCACATGCCAACACATTCATTCACATCCTATATCATTCATTTACGTCCTGATTCACATGACATCACATCTCATCTATTTATTCACATTTATCTGATTCACATCACATCTCATCACATCTATTTACCTCTCATTCTCATCACTTCTATTCTCATCACATATTCCATTCTCTATTCATTCTTATCTATCTGATTCATATCACATCTATTTATAGAATGTAAGAGAATTCTTATTTTTGATATAAAGATTCTTTACGCATCTATTTATGTATAAGAACAACTTCAGTGGGGAAATAACACTTTTATAAAAATCCGTTTATGCATAAATTTAATTTTAAGGAGAATAACACTTTCGAAATAAAAATAAATCCTTTATGCATCTTTCTATGCATAAATTCAATTTTAATGAGAATAACTCCTTTGCAATAAAAATAAATTTCTTTATGCATCTTTCTATGCATAAAATCAAAATTGATGAGAATAACTCTTTTGAAATAAAATAAAATTTCTTTATGCATCTTTCTATGCATAAAATCAAAATTGATGAGAATAACTCTTTTCAAATAAAAATAAATTTCTTTATGTATCTTTCTATGCATAAAATCAAAATTTGATGAAAGTAACGCTTTTATAATAAAAACAATTCTTTTATGCATCTATTTATGCATAAATTCAATTTTAATGAAAGTAACACTTTTATAATAAAAAAATTCTTTTATGCATCTATTTATGCATAAAAATCAATTTGATGAAAGTAACACTTTTATAATCAAAATATTCCCAATATGCAAAGCTATGCGTAGAAATTAATTCTAATGAAAATAATACTTTTATTATAAAAATATTTCTAATATATATTTTTCTATGCAAAGAATAAAAATAACATTTTTAGAATACACAAGCGATGGGGATTACTCTTTTTGAATAATAAAAAGATAAAACTTACTTTACCAAATTTAAGAAAATTTTGCCATAACCTCCTTTGTATGGTTGACCATTTTTTAAATTTTCACTCTAAAATTTACTAGAAATTATCCAAGATGATTTAAATCATTCCAATCTAATCAATTTCCACTTTATTAAGAGTAAACAATATGAAAAGTTTAAATCCATCAATTTGATTACACATCTAGGATAAATAAAGGCCGAATTCAATAATGAAGAGAAGGGGGAAAGCCTTTCCAGCAAGGCATAACATCCATTTTTATTTTAAAGAAAGCAAAAATAAAAAAACCATAAAATAGAATAAGAAAAAGTAGAATTTCTAACTTACTAGGAGTTTTGCAACAAGAGTGGCCACCAATTCTTTTGAAGAGGAAATGGTAAAAAACAATTGAATTATCAATGAATTCATTGTTTTTCGCTCTAGGGAGGAGTAGAGTAACAGTGCATAAAACACTATTAACCATTTACAAAGGGGGAGGCTTCATTTTTTAGGAAAAAGTGAGCCTCTAACCAAGCAAACTGATTCTAGAATTTTCCAGATCAGTTTGGTCAAATTTTGACCATTTTTAGGTCAGTTTAGCTTACTTTTTGGATCTAGTTGAAGCAGGAGAGAGGAGAGATGAAAATATCTCATTATCTGTGAGTTTAAAACTCAACCACACATGTGAAATAGGAGCCTCCTTCATGAGGGGAATTCCCCACACTGAGGTGTCAAAAATGCATCATTTCTTCTAAATATCTCTTCTTTTTTAACTAATAACCTTGTCCTTAGTCAACTCTTCATCTTATGTGAACATTTACTCATTTTTGGGAGATTTTCTTTTATTCTTCCATTTATCTCCTCCCTACATTTGGATTAATCTAATTGGTCCATAGGAACCTTAATTCAAAAATTTCAAAAAATCTGGACTCTTAGGCTAAGGTCCTTTTTACCTGATTTTAATTTATTTCAATTGCACATTGGAGATTTCTTTTTGAATATCTGTTTCAGGGGAAACCATTTTAGACACTAGGAGGATTTTTATATCCAAAAATATCTCAATTTTGAATTACCTCCCTCTAGACATTTTCTCTCTCTAGGCCAAAATAGGATCTTTCTTTTATTTCAGAGAGGGGAATAATTATAAGATCAGAAGGGGAGGTTCTTACATCTACACACCTCAAAAGCCGGAGGGACGAATCTTACATCCTACCCCACTTAAAAAACGCAAGATATCCTCATCTTGCAAAATTAGAGGAGAACTCTTTTCCTTAATATCCAACTGATTATGGGGTTCCCTATAGTCTGGTGAACCCAGCAGAATCCTGGGATAAAGATCCCTTATATAAAACTCATCATCAGAATCCTAGGATAAAGATCCCTTATATAAAACTCATCATCAGATAATAATTCACTCAGATCGTAAAATTCAATCCTCATCACAATAATGATATACTGCCAGTAAAGAGCTGCAATTATACCCTCGGTATATACGGGTAGTCACGGTCCTTGGAACTATAAGGTAAATACCATCATGTCTAGGCCTCAAGCAAGTCAGGGATTCCATACAACTGCGGTACTTCCATCTGAAGACCCAATTACCAATTTACGAGTTTCAGTTTGAATATCAAATTGTATGAATTTTATCACACAATTACAACCTTTTACTGCTTCTTCATAAATTTTTGACATTTTTGGCTTCTCGGTTGATCCTCATTAGCCAATTCGCTTTGATACCAGCTATGAGGTCCCTATCCCCATCGCGCAAGATTCAGGGGTGCTAGCAGCAGAAGTAGCACTTCTTGTGTGGGGCAGGGTCCCACACTCGGGGCCTCGCCCACGGATATTCGGACAAGAGACGAATCCATCGGTTCTTCCAAAATCGAGCCCGAAAAAACTTCCCTTGCCCGGAAAGCACGGGCGATTCCTCCAGGATAATTTTTCTCTAACGTAGTCAAAAGCCGTAAGTCCCATAGTCAGATCAGGGAAAAGATTGTACTTCGATCATAGAGACCAATGCTTTTTTCCTCATTGAGAGGCACAGCCATTGATTCTTTTCCATAGAACAATTTTCGTTGGGGATTTACTTCATCTATCGAACCAGAATAGAATTGAGTCTCAATTTAGGGATCCATCAGTCCAGCCTAACCCCATCCAGTCCCATGGGTTAGCCAACCGCCCAACCATTGTAGTGATGGAATCGAATTAAGAATTTGGTTAGGTTGTCTCGGGTACCAGGGAAAAGAGTCCCCAGTCCCCCTAGTCGGATATTCATGCAAACTTAAAACTAGTTACACCAGTTACACACCCAATATGAAATTACCTTTTTCACAGATTCAACAGTCTTTAAAACAATCATTTAATGAAACCATAGTGTCACTGATCATAATCCTCTAATTATCCAGTTGAATCCTTATTTCCAAACATTCCTTCATCGGTGTACCTATGGCATCATTGGCAACAAGAACGCTCACCCCTGTCCACTCAGGGGCCTTTTCGATAGTTCCAAAGGCCAAATTCACATTGTTCTGGCACAACTTCCTCAGTCCTCCAGGAGCAATTTTGATGCATTGATGCATCACATCCATTCACATCCCTTATCATTCATTCACATCCCGATTCACATCCTATATCATTCATTCACATCCCGATTTACATGCTAACACATTCATTCACATCCTATATCATTCATTTACATCCTGATTCACATGACATCACATCTCATCTATTCATTCACATTTATCTGATTCACGTCACATCTATTTACCTTTCATTCTCATCACTTCTATACTCATCACATCCATTCTCTATTCATTGTCATCTATCTGATTCATATCACATCTATTTATAAAATGTAAGAGAATTCTTATTTTTGATATAAAGATTCTTTACGCATCTATTTATGCATAAGAACAACTTTAGTGGAAAATAACACTTTTATAAAAATCTGTTTATGCATCTATTTATGCATAAATTCAATTTTAAGAAGAATAACACTTTCGAAATAAAAATAAATCTTTTATGCATCTTTCTATGCATAAATTCAATTTTAATGAGAATAGCTCTTTTGAAATAAAAATAAATTTCTTTATGCATCTTTCTATGCATAAAATCAAAATTGATGAGAATAACTCTTTTGAAATAAAAATAAATTTCTTTATGCATCTTTCTATGCATAAAATCAAAATTGATGAGAATAACTCTTTTGAAATAAAAATAAATTTCTTTATGCATCTTTCTCTGCATAAAATCAAAACTGATGAGAATAACTCTTTTATAAAAAAAAATTTTCTTTATGCATCTTTCTATGCATAAAATCAAAATTGATGAGAATAACTCTTTTGAAATAAAAATTAATTTCTTTATGCATCTTTCTATGCATAAAATCAACATTAATGAGTGTAACTCTTTTGAAATAAAAATAAATTTCTTTATGCATCTTTCTATGCATAAAATTAAAATTAATGAGAATAACTCTTTTGAAATAAAAATAAATTTCTTAATGCATCTTTCTATGCATAAAATCAAAATTTGATGAAAGTAACGCTTTTATAAAAAAGAATCTTTTATGCATCTATTTATGCATAAATTCAATTTTAATGAAAATAACTCTTTTGAAATAAAAATAAATTTCTTTATGCATTTTTCTATGCATAAAATCAAAATTGATGAGAATAACTCTTTTGAAATAAAAATAAATTTCTTTATGCATCTTTCTATTCATAAAATCAAAATTGATGAGAATAACTCTTTTGAAATAAAAAAAAATTTCTTTATGAATCTTTTTATGCATAAAATCAAAATTAATGAGAGTAACTCTTTTGAAATAAAAATAAATTTCTTAATGCATCATTCTATGCACAAAATAAAAATTAATGAGAATAACTCTTTTGAAATAAAAATACATTTCTTGATGCATCTTTCTATGCATAAAATCAAAATTTGATGAAAGTAACGCTTTTAGAATAATAGAAATTCTTTTATGCATCTATTTATGCATAAATTCAATTTTAATGAAAGTAACACTTTTATAATAAAAAAATTCTTTTATGCATAAAAATCAATTTTGATGAAAGTAACACTTTTATAATCAAAATATTCCCAATATGCATCTTTCTATAGAAGTTAATTCTAATGAAAATAATACTTTTCTTATAAAAATATTTATAATATGCATATTTCTATGCATAGAATAAAAATAACACTTTTAGAATACACAAGCGGTGGGGATTACTCTTTTTGAATAATAAAAAGATAAAACTTACTTCACCAAATTTAAGAAAATTTTGCTATACCTCCTTTGTATGGCTGATCGTTTTTCAAAATTTCACTCTAAAATTTACTACAAATTATCCAAGATGATTTAAATCATTCTAATCTAATCAATTTTCACTTTATTAAGAGTAAACAATTTAAAAATTTTAATTCCATCAATTTGATTACACATCTAGGATAAAGAAAGGCTGAATTCAATAATGAAGAGAAGGGGGAAAGCCTTTCCAGCAAGGCATAACATCCATTTTCATTTTAAAGAAAGCAAAAATCAGAAAACCATAAAATAGAATAAGAAAAAAGTAGAATTTCTAACTTGCTAGGAGTTTTGTGAGCTTTCCTTTGGCTTGATAGTTTGACTTACTCTTTCTTGCAACAAGAGTGGCCACCAATTCTTTTGAGAAGAGGAAATGGTAAAAAACAAATGAATTATCAATGAATTCACTGTTTTTCGCTCTGGGGAGGAGTAGAGTAACAGTGCATAAAACACTATTAACCATTTACAAAGGGAGATGCTTTATTTATAGGAAAAAGTGAGTCTCTAACCAAGCAAACTGATTCTATAATTTTCTAGATCAGTTTGGTCAATTTTTGACCATTTTTAGGTCAGTTTAGCTTACTTTTTGGATCTAGTTGAAGCAGGAGAGAGGAGAGATGAAAATATCTCATTATTTGTGAGTTTAAAACTCAACCACACATGTGAAATAGGAGCCTCCTTCATGAGGGGAATTCCCCACACTGAGGTGTCAAAAATGCATCACTTCTTCTAAATATCTCTTCTTTTTTAACTAATAACCTTGTCCTTAGTCAACTCTCCATCTTATGTGAGCATTTACTCAATTTTGGGAGATTTTTTTAATTCTTCCATTTATCTCCTCCCTAAATTTGGATTAATCTAATTGGTCCATAGAAACCTTAATTCAAAAAATTCAAAAAATCAGGACCCTTAGGCTAAGGTCCTTTTTACCTGATTTCAATTTATTCCAATTGCACATTAGAAGATAAATCCAAAGAATAAAAGAAAATACCCAAAAATGAGTAAATGCCCACATAAGATGAAGAGTTGACGAAGTACTAGATTTATTAGTTAAAAATTATGAAGTATTAATAAAAAAATAAGATTTTTTGGAGTAATCATTCATTTTTGACACATTGGTAATAAGGAGAAGAGGGCCCTTCAAGGAGGCACCTAATTCACATGTGTGGATGAGTTTTAAACTAAAAAATAATAGGATATTTTTATCTCTCCTCTCTCCTCGATCAAACCAAATCAAAAAGGGAGCCAAACTAGTCCAAATCTTGTCCAAATTCAGCCAAACTGAAGCTGGAAAATTCTAGAACTCAGTTGGACTCAGTTAGTGGCCTCCCTCACCTATAAATAGACCCTCATTCTTTTGTATTCTCATCTGTGAACTAAACTATGCTGGTATTACTCTAAGATAAGCTTATTTTCTATTATCCTCTTAAGATCCTCTACAAATTGAAGAGATTGGAGCTTCTCTCTCTCTTCAATCTTCCTTGGAGTCTTCATCAACATACCAAACCAATTGATTGGTTGGGGGCCTCTACTTTGATTAAAGAATCAAGCAATCTAGAAGGTAAAGTGTGGTTTATGGTCCTTTTTTTAAATCTCCAAATGTTTCTCTCTTCTCAACCCCTCTCAAGCTTGAGAAGCATTCAATTGAATGGCTTTTTAATACAATTGAAGTTCTGTAATGAATTGTAGTGATAAAACACACAAATTTTCATTTATGCTTAGATTATAATGTTTTTTAAAGCATTTCTCTCTCCCCCCCAAAGAATGGCCATTCCTATGACCTATTCTATATTCAAATGAAGCTTCTCATGAAGCAATGCTCTAATCTAAAAGTAATTTCTATGCTTGTCAAATTGAGGCCAAATAAGTGGCTTTTTAATGCTTTTATGCTATTTAATTCATGGAAAAATTAGGAAACAAGTCCATAATTAGATATTGATCCAATTAATGGTTATTCTATCTTATGATATTACTAAAATTTATGTTTTTAAAATTATTGAGAATTATCAGTAATAGCAGCGGAGCTATTGCAAAATTTCTGAAAAATTAACACATAAATCATTTTCATTCATAATGTGAAAAGAGGACTTCCTACCATATTCTAGGATTAATCATCCTAGATTAATTGAATGATTCTCATTACAATATGAAAAATTAATTTTTATGTTTATGCATAAATAGTTAATTAGGAAAAAGAGGAATTTCTAGTAATCCATTTTTATGTTAAAAGAGTAATCCCCATGACAATGGAAATCCATGTATTCCAATGAAGTAAGAGAAAAATTGTGATGCTAAAATAATGTATATTTTATTTAAAAATTAAAGAAGGATTCCCACCAATACAGTGGTCGGGTGGTTGGCTGGATCGGAGGATTCCTGTGAGAAACAACTAGATTCGATTAGTTACGTTAATTAGTTTAAATCCTGAGAAGACCTTGTTCTGTGGGAGGGGATCAGCCTGTGTGCCTCGTAAATGAGGAAAAAAATGGTGATTCCATGGACCAAGTGCAAGTCTCTTCTTGATCTGACTATGTGACTTCAGGTTCAGTCAGATAAGTTTAACTAGTTAAGACTTTGACTCGTTAGAGTAATTCCCCGACCATTAGAAGATTTTTCCCATGGCAGAATCACCCGTGCCTTCCGGGCGAGGGGAGTCTTCCGGGCCCCAGTCTGGGAAGGACCACCCAGGCTAGCCTCTTGTCCCGGACATCCGTGCGCGAGGCCCAGAGTGTGGATCCCTGTCCCGCGTGCGGGAGGCCGACGCCACTTCTGCCGTGCCAGCAGGGCACCGCGGAGGGGGCAGGGACCCCACAGCAGGTATCATGTTAAAAGCTAATAAGGATAAACAAATTCTTATCAAAAGTTGATAATAAAAAACTCAGAAAAATCATTTTTCATAATGTATTTTCATTCCGCAAGTCTCATTAATAAAGAATTTTTAATCAAAGAAATTATTTTTTTAGATGGAAGTTTCATACTTATCTGGTGTTCCCAACCTCACCCAGTCTCACAAGACATGACTCCGTTCGCCTTCGAGCATCTCATCTCTTCCGCTACAACTCGAACAAGCTGAGTCAGACTCGCTCGCCATTTCGAGGATTTATATTTTCCTGACCCTACGGAGAGACGATATCATAAGTGGTTTGTAGGGTAGTATGTCCACGCCTCTTGCGACGACCAGCGTGCAATGTTGAGGTAGAACCTCTCATTGGCCATGATTCTGATGAAGCTGAAAGTGGTACATGGTGTCATTCTATATCATTCATCAATGCCTCAAAATTTCAGACTTTCATGCCAAATTTACAGACTCCTTAGTCGCTTTATTCCTAAGGAGAAGATAATAGCTCCCTTAGCAATAAGAGAACGTTTGTATCAGGGCATGGCTATGGCCCAGTACTGCAGTCTTATGCGTCTCCCGAGAAAATTTTAATTTTTGGAGCTGAGCTGCTCTACGTACATATTGTAACTTTTATATAAATAAAGAAATGTTTTTTTTGGAGAAAAATTCCCTATTGTATAAGTGATTGTTTATGCAAGAAGTAATAAAGAAAAATCTGTTACCGAACATATGTCATACATCTCCAATAAGATCATTTATCTTGTTTAATAAATTGTTTTCCAAATCCCTTAAGTCTTAAGATCTCGCTGATGATATCAAAATAAAAATATAATAATATATCATTTTTGGTAGAATCATGAGACAAGGAAATCGTGGCCGTTAGCTAGAAAGGAGAAAATCTTGCAGGACAAATTCTTTGCCCCTATTGCTACCCTTCTGATGTAGGAAAGCAAGACTCCTCAGGAAATGAGTCGAGTTCTTGGATACAAACTGGATGAAGGATGCATGTATTATAATAATCAGCTATGTATCCCCAATGATGTGGGAATAAAGGGAAGAATTATGAGAGAAGCCCATGATAGCCCGCTAGCTGGACATCTAGGGTTTATAAAAACCTCTATGTCTGTGAAGAAAAGCTTCTTTTAGCTAGGACTAAAAAAGGATGTACTTGATCATGTGTGGAAATACTTGATGTGCCAAAGAGTCAAGATGCCAGGGAAACTGCAGCCTCTAGACATTCCACAGATGAAGTGGGAATGCATCAGTATGGACTTTGTCTCACTGGATTACCTTTAGGGTTACAACTCCATTTTTGTGGTAGTTGACAAGCTAACCAAAGTTGCCCATCTGATTCCAGTGAAAGAAACATACTCTGTAGTGGATGTTGCCAGAGTTTTCCTTAAGGAGATCTTCAGATTGCATGGTTTACCCAGGAGGATAGTAAGTGATAGAGATCCCAAATTCACATCGAAATTATGGACTAATTTCTTTGAAGCAGTAGGAACTTTCTTAGATCTCAGCACAGCCTATCACCCCGAAACAGATGGTCAGACGGAAAGGGTGAATCAGGTAATAAAAGATATCCTTCGGTCATGCTGCAAGACGACAGGGAACCCAAGAAGTGGTTAAGTCATCTGCATTTGGTCGAATTTTCTTACAATGCTTCTTATCATCGGAGCATTGGGATGAGTCCTTTCAAAGCTTTGTATGGACAAGATTGCCTTACACCATTGACTTGGTTTGACCCATTGATCAGAGTTGAAATGTCCAGACAAGTGCTTGATGACATGGACGAGCAGATGCAATCAATCCGTAAAGATATAAAGGCCCCCCAAGACAGACAAAAGCATTAGGCAGATAAAAAAAGGTCAGAGAGAGAGTTTGAAGAGTCAGATATGGTCTTCATTGGAGTAGTATGACCAAAAAGAAGTTCCTTATCCTTAGGGAAGTACAAGAAGCTCTCTCCCAGATACTGTGGGCCGTATGCTGTCATCATAAAGAAAGTGGGCGATCTAGCCTAAAACTTCTTCTGCCTCCCCATCTCAAGGTACATGATGTATTCCATGTCAGTTTGCTTAAGAAGTATGTACCTAGCCCAAGTCACATGCTTGATGATGATGAACAATTGATCTCTCCAACTCAAGGCCAGATGGTACTCCAACCTGAGGAAATCCTTAACGTTCGGGAGAAGATTCTCAAGAGCAGAGTCCTCAGAGAATTCTTACTAAGTGGTAGTTCTTCTTTCCTCTAGAAGATGCCACCTGGGAGAAAGAAGAAGAATTGGTGAAGGATTACCCCCACTTTGCGAGATGAGAACATGGCGCGTCCGCAGTCTAATGGGCAAACAGAGCGTATGAATCAGATTGTAGAGGATATGCTTCGTGCATAGTCTCTAGAAAAGTATCAAATTGGGAAAAATATCTTCCAATGATGGAATTTGCCTATAATAGTTTAATATATACGGCTATTGGTTTTAGTCCGTTCATGCTTATGTATGGGTATCAACCCAGGGCACCTATTGATGTCGGTCTTAAGGACATCGAGCTTGATGCATCAAGGGATTTCTTGCATGATGCGAAAATGCTCGAATTTATCTCCTAGATATTGTGGTCCATTTTGATTTATACGTCGGATTGGCACGGTTGTGTATGAACTTAAACTACCTCCACATGTTAGAGTTCATCCAGTCTTTCATATCAATAGATTGAAAGGGGAACTGGGAGGTGAGGATAACATAGTTACTCCTCAAGAACTCATGAAGTCGAGGCATTATCCTCCACATGAACCTGATAAGGTACTTGAATTCAGAGAAAGAAAACTTTGTAGAGTTGACTAATCCCTGAGGTTAACATTAGGGAATAGGTGGAAAGATAGGGAAATAGAGGATTCGACTTGGGAGTCGGTTGAGATTGTTCAACGCAGTTCTCCTTCTTTTCATTGCAAGAGTGCAATGTTTTGAGAGAGTGGAAGTATGTTATATGCACATTATGTGTGCATATACTAGGAGGCTAACCCACATTAGGCTTGTGAGCATGGGAGCATGGGAACAAGCTCTAGTGGAGCATGGGTTAGGACTAACCTTAAGGGTTGAGGTTAGGATCATGCATCCAAGGGTCACACATGGGAGATGGAGAGTCAAGAGTCACTTGAGGGCCCTCCTATATAATAGGGGCATGGGGCACACTCAAAGGGGGGCTTAGGCTATGGTCTCTTGATGTTATCTTGAGGCTAGGTTATGTTATGTTCTCTTGTGTAGAGGATCATAACTACTCACCTACCATTTCACACTATAGCTACATGCTGATGGATTGGAGTTATACCTCTCTTGATGGTATGATGTACTTCATTGTAATTCATGTGTGAGTCCCCCTTGGGCTCGGGGGTGGTCGGGTGGATAAGTTTATACCTGATTTATGCATGTTTATGCATAACAATTATCTAGAGAGATCTTAGGGTTTTAATAATGGTATCAGAGCAATCTCTAGTTAATTGTTGTTATTTTTTCTTTCTTATTATAATTTTTGGTATTTTTTTGAAGTAAATTTTAATATTTACTAAATAAAAATGTTATTTTGTTGATTTGTGTTGATGATTTGCATGTGGATTGTCGATATGGCAGTTGGAACACGTGTTTCTTCTATTTAATGGACGAATCGACATTGCGGGAGAATTTCGTGAGTTTAATGCTATTTTTTCTTATTTTTTATGGTTTAAAATAAGCATTAATGGAAATTTTTACCAAAATACCACATATTATATTGTGGATATTTTTGGTAGAATGAATTTCCTAATTTTCTACAAATTTTAGAAAATTTTTCCTAATTTTTTAGAAAATTTTTGAGCATTTTTATGGTTAAAAATATATTTTTTATACATTTTTGCGGGTTGTTCCACGGGTATGCTATCAAATTTCTACCGATTTTCTGTTGAAATGCAGTAGGGGCCAGCATGTTTGACCTAGAATGATTACAAGGGATTGAAGTAGAGGCTTATCAAATTTCTACCGATTTTCAGTTGAAATGCAGTAGGGGCAGCTTGTTTGGCCTAGTGAGATAAAAATTTATAGAGAGTGGTAAATCAATATTGGGATATTTTTGGATAAATAAATTTTACAAATATCAAAAGAATGTTTCCCTAAAACATAAAATCAAAATAGATTTTCCAATGTGCAATTGGAATTAATTAAAAATGATTTAGAAGACCTTAGCCTAAGGGTCAAGATTTTCTGAAAATTTTGGATTAAGGTTCCTATGGACCAATAAGATTAATCCAAGTTTTGGGATAAGATAAATCCAAAGAATAAAAGAAAATACCCAAGAATGAGTAAATGCTCACATAAGATGAAGAGTTGACTAAGTACTAGATTTATTAGTTAAAAATTATGAAGTATTAATAAAAAAATGAGATATTTTGGAGTAATCATTCATTTTTGACACATTGGTAAGGAGAAGGGGGTCCTTCAAGGAGGTGCCTATTTTACATGTGTGGATGAGTTTTAAACTAAAAAATAATAGGATATTTTTATCTCTCCTCTCTCCAAGGATCAAACCAAATCAAAAAGGGAGCCAAACTGGTCCAAATCTTGTCTAAATTCAGCCAAACTGAAGCTGGAAAATTCTAGAACTCAATTGGACTCAGTTAGCGGCCTCCCTCACCTATAAATAGACCCTCATTCTTTTTATTCTCATTTGTGAACTAAACTATGCAGGTATTACTTTAAGATAAGCTTATTTTCTATTATCCTCTAAAAATCCTCTACAAATTGCAGAGATTGGAGCTTCTATCTCTCTTCAATCTTCCTTGGAGTCTTCATCAACATACCAAACCAATTGATTGGTTGGGGGCCTCTACTTTGATTAAAGAATCAAGCAATCTAGGAGGTAAAGTGTGGTTTATGGTCTTTTTTTTAAAAAAATCTCCAAATGTTTCTCTCTTCTCAACCCCTCTCAAGCTTGAGAAGCATTCAATTGAATGGCTTTTTAACACAATTGAAGTTCTGTAATGAATTGTAGTGATAAAACACATAAATTTTCATTTATGTTTAAATTATAATGTTTTTTATGAATTGTAGTGATAAAACACATAAATTTCCATTTATGCTTAAATTATAATATTTTTAAGCATTTCTTTCTCCCCCCCAAAGAATGGTCATTCCTATGACCTATTCTATATTCAAATGAAGCTTATCATGAATCAATTCTCTAATCTAAAAGTAATTTCTATGCTTGTCAAATTGAGGCCAAATAAGTGGCTTTTTAATGCTTTTATGCTATTTAATTCATGGAAAAATTAGAAAACAAGTCCATAATTGGATATTGATCCAATTAATGGTTATTCTATCTTATGATATTACTAAAATTTATGTTTTTAAAATTATTGAGAATTATCAGTAATAGCAGCGGAGCTATGGTAAAATTTCTGAAAAATTAACACATAAATCATTTTCATTCATAATATGAAAAGAGGACTTCCTACCATATTCTAGGATTAATCATCCTAGATTAATTGAATGATTCTCATTATAATCATGAAAAATTAATTTTCATGTTTATGCATAAATAGTTAATTAAGAAAAAGAGGAATTTCTAGTAATCCATTTTTATGTTAAAAGAGTAATCCCCATGACAATGGAAATCCATGTATTCCAATGAAGTAAGAGAAAAATTGTGATGCTAAAATAATTTATATTCTATTTAAAAATTAAAGAAGGATTTTAGCTAAATTTATTTAAATGATGAAAGAGGAATTCCCACCATATTGGAATTCAAATATTTAAATGAGGAAAGTGTAATTCCTAGTGTAAAGAAATTAATGGAGTTTTTTATTTAAATTTTAAGAGAAAATTTAGTTAAATTTATCTTTTTGCATAGATAAGTTTAAATGATGAAAGAGGAATTCCCACCATATTGGAATTTAAATATTTAAATGAGGAAAGTGTAATCACAACCAAATCCTTATAAAGGAATCCCACCAATACAGTGGTCGGGTGGTTGGCTAACCCATGGGCCGGATAGGTTGGGGATCCGAGGATTCCTGAGAAACAACTAGAATCGATTAGTTACGTTAATTAGTTTAAATCTTGAGAAGACCTTATTTTGGGGGAGGGGATCAGCGGCTGTGCCTCGTAAATGAGGAAAAAAATGGTGATTCCATGGACCAAGTGCAAGTCTCTTCTTGATCTGACTATGTGACTTCAGGTTCGGTCAGATCCATTTAACTAGTTAAGACTTTGACTCGTTAGAGTAATTCCCCGTTAGAAGATTTTTCCCATGGCAGAATTGCCCGTGTCTTCTGGGCGAGGGAGTCTTCTAGGCCCGGTCTCAGACCGCTCGGGCTAGCCTCTCATCCCGGACATCTGCGGGGCGAGGCCCCAAGTGTGGATCCTCGCCCCGCGTGGGAGGCCGACGCCACTTTCGTCTCGCTGGTGGTGGTAGGGCACCGCGGAGGGGGCAGGGATCCCACAGAATCTTTCTTATTGTCTCCGTATTATCCTTCTTCTCCTCCTTGTGGGGCTGGTTTTAAGTTGAACCTTGGGCTCCCATTTCTGTGTACCCTGTGACTTTGGATATTGTTTGTGTAGGGTTTGTGGAACTGATCCTTTTTTTGTTTTATGAATTGATGTCATCGTGCTGCTCGGTGTTGCTATCTCCTCAATCATGGCCTGTTTTCCTATGTTTGTCAGGCTCCACACAAGGGTACGGACATGACATTGTCGCCCTTGTTCAATAGTGTTGTCCTCTTCTCCCATTGAATATTACATTTACTAGTGCAAATCCAAGATCACCCTAGGATCATTTTCTCTTCCATGGAACCTGTAGGCATGACAAACACCTTTCCAACCAAGGAATTATTTTTGATAGAAATGTTAACACTTAAAAACCCCTCAGCTTTCATATAGTTATCAAGTGCACATTGCGTACTTATGCATTGGTGGGTTCAAGGTGTGGTCTATCTAAGGCTACCCATGTCTCATATGAGATCAGGTTATGATTTGATTCCATATCTATTAATGCAATGTTCGTTGCAGGGGCATTTAGCTTTCGTATAGTTATCAAGTGCACACTGCATACTTATGCATTGGTGGGTTCAAGGTGTGGTCTATCTAAGGCTACCCATGTCTCATATGAGATCAGGTTATGACTTGATCCCATATCTATTAATGCAATGTTCGTTGCATGGCATTTAGCCATAAAGAGTTCTACCTTGAGTTGTGCTGGCTCAATGTTCAGTTCCTCTTCTCGCAAGAGAGTCAAGGAAGCCATGTTCATGTGTAACATTCTCTTCTAGAGTAATTGTTTAGCTTTGGCCTCCCTTGCCTTAGCCTCTTCACTCACGAGCTTGCTAGATTTATTTTTGTTGTTTTAAGAGATGTTGGGTCACTGGTCCAAAATATTTTTTGAGTTTGCTTCCATTCACGTATCCCTCAATCTGTATGCTGTCAATTGTCTCAATTTTCACCGACCCCTGAGGTGTGATCTCAGACACTCGGAAGGGTCCTAGGCCTTTGTATTTAAGTTTCTTTTTCTCGGTGCTTCCTACACCATACATGAGGACAAGGTCCCCCATTTCCAGTTTTTTTTGTGTCAAATTTTTGTCGAACCAATGCTTTCTGCGTAGTTTCTCGACCATGAGTCCATGCGATGCAATTATCCTGGTCTCATCAAGCTTCTCTAAATCGATTGGCCTTTTAGCTAATGCATTCCTCGTCAAACATTCTTGCACAGTAATCCTTAAGCTCGGAACTACGTATTCTATAGGTAATACTGTCTCAACACCATAAGCTAGATGGAAGGGAGTGTATCCCGTCGCTACCTTATATGATGTTCAGTATGTGCATAGGGCCGCTGCTGTCAGTTTATGCTCCCAGTCTGTTCCACTTGCTTCCAAGGTTTTCGTCAAGATAGTATACAAAATTTTGTTTGTGCTTTCTACTTGACCATTAGCTTGTGGATAATAAGGTGATGATTTTCGATGGACTACTAAGAATCCACCAAGTAAATGATCAATCACCTCATTAATAAAATGTGAGCTGCAATCACTAACTAATTCTAATGGGCAACCGAACTTCGAGATAATTTGCTCATATAAGAATTTTGCTATTGTTCATGCATCAGCTCGCTTCAAGGATCTGGCTTCTGCCCATTTAGTGAAATAGTCCATGACCACGATCACATATCGAGCTTGTGATGGATGTGTTGCTGGACTAATAGGTCCAACAAAATCTACTCCCTATTTTTCAAAGGGTTGTCTTACAATAATAGGGGTGAGCGGAATCTTGTTCCTTTGTTGTGGGATAGCAAATCGCTGACATTCTTTGCACCTTTTTATAAATTCTATGGCATCTTTGAATAACGTAGGCCATAATAATCATGCTTGAAGTGCCTTGCGAGCCATGATCTTGCCAGTCCATTTAGTGAAATAGTATGTGGCCACGATCACATATCGAGCTTGTGGATGGATGTGCCGCTGGACTAATAGGTCCAACAAAATCTACTCCCCATTTTTCAAAAGGTTGTCTTACAATAATAGAGGTGAGCAGAATCTTGTTCCTCTGTTGTGGGATAGCAAATTGCTAACATTCTTCACACCTTTTTACAAATTCTATGGCGTCTTCGAACAACGTAGGCCACCATAATCCTGCTTGAAGTACCTTGCTTGAAGTACCTTGTGAGCCGTGATCTCACCAGAATGCCCTCTGGCTATCCTTGAATGAGCTTCATCTAATAGCGTGAGACGAACTCATCTTCTCTCACACATCTTCTTAGGACATTATCTTTACCTAGCTATATAGTTCTCCCGCAATCAATTGATAAGGTGTAGCAAGCTTGACAAGTTGCCGCATTTTATCTTTGTTCAAGGGTAGAAAACCATGAGCTAGATAATCAAATATCTCCTCCCTCCATTCGGGTACCATGTCTAGTTTGAACAAACAAGCATCACGGAGATCATCTTCAACATCAGTTTTGCTGGTTCCCCATTTGGAATTCTTGACATGATCGGCTAACACATGCTGTGTCCCTTTTCTTACCGTAATTGTAATGTTGAATTCCAATAGTAATAGCAACCATCGTGTGATTCTTCCCATGGTGCTGCAAGGCTTATTCACTAAGTACAAAAAGCTTGATGGTCCACAAAGAATACAGATTTGTTGGCCAATAGGTAATGTCGATACTTCTTGACAGGGTAAACCATGGCCAATCCTTCTCTCTTTGTGGTGGTGTAGTTCACCTCCGCATCATTCAATTGACAACTAACAAAGCAGGCTGGATAGTCCAATGTGAACTCACCGGGCTGGGCTAGTACACATCCAATAGCAAAGTTTGATGCATCAATATGCACATAAAATATAAGGTCCCAATTTAGGGGGTCGTAGAATTGGCACACTAGCCAATGCCTGCTTCAGTCCATCATATGCTTCCTGGCACTTCTCAGTCCATTGAAAGATAATGAGTAGCTTGTACAATGGCCTGGCAATTTCAGCATAGAAAATTATGAAGCAGCACTAATACCCCACGTGGCCCATAAATCTTTGCACACCTTTGTAATTAGTGGGTTGTAGTAGCTCCAATATCAACTTGACCTTGCTATCATCCATGGATATACCGTTCTTTGAGACAATGTGTCCCAATATCACACCATGTTTGACCTAAAATTGGCACTTTAAAGGTTTTAGGGATATACGATATAATTGACATCATCGCTCGAACACCTTCCTTAAGCAAGCCAGATGGTCCGCCCATTGAGAGTGTGCACACAGATCATCAATGAATACCTCCAACCACTTCTGCAAGTAGTCTTTGAAGGCTGTGCACATCAATCGTTGGAATGTTGCTGGGGCAATTGGTGAGACTGAAGGGCATGACTTTTATGCAAATGTCCCCCTCATTGTATTGAAAGCTGTCTTATGCTGGTCTTCTGGTGCTATTGACACCTGATTGTAGCCTGAAAATCCATCCAAGAAGCTGTAAGCTTCTTCACCAGCCACTCTCTCCAAAACATGTTCCGTATAGGGTAATGGATAATGGTCTTTCCTAGTAGTTGCATTGACCTTTTTAACAATGAGCTTATCTATTTCCTCCTTTACAATTGCTGCATACTTAGGATTCATCCGGTATGGTTTCTGCCTGATTGGTCTTGATCCTTCCATGATTGGAATCGTATGCTGCACTACCTCAGGGGGTACACCCTTCATCTCCTTGTAATTCTAGGCGAAGTAGTCCTTAAATTCCTTAAGGAGGGTAAGGAGCTCATCTTCTTCAGCCGATGTCAAGTCCTTAGCAATGTATACAGGTCTGGCTTCCTCCCTTGGTCCTGCAATATCAACTTTGTTTTCTTCCGTCGGGCCATCATATGATGTGGATAGCCCATCCTCCTTAACCCTTGTTGCCGTCAATCAGACCACTTTTTGTTCGTCACAAGAATGTAGGTTTTGAAGTGGTCTGGTACTAAGAGAGCAAGTCTAGTTTATCCTCATTCTCACTTTTTGTTTTAGCCATGACTTTTCTAGCCTCACGTTTGGCTTCTGCCAAAGCTTTATTCTGTTTTCGATGCCCAACTTTTGTAAGCTTAGGTGTTTCTGGCTCTTGAAGGGTGACTTTCTCCTTGTGTTTTCCCTCCAGTGATACCTTACTCAATTCCTCACCCCAATCCTTGGAAAACTCATCGTGTACCTTAGTGGCCTAAAGGTATCTCAACCACTGGGCATCCGTGGGTTTTCTTCATAATAGGGCATTTCGTCGAGCAATATATCATTTCTGTTTTGCCATCTTCTGAGGCGTTGAGAGTTGGTATGGCCTTGTGTTACGGTCCCTTCTATGCTAGAGATCTCCTCTTCTGATTCTCCATCAATGGTTTGCCAATTAACCATATAGATAGAGGTTGTAGGGATAGTTCCAGATTCCACATATTGGGTCCCCATAGTTTACATCACATCTATGGTAGCTAGCACATGCATCCACTTTTCTCTAAAGTCCAGAGGAGGAAATGATACATACATTTTCGTTTCCTTTTCTTTCTTGGAATTCTCCACTGTGGGCTAGCATATTTGTATGGATGTGGTTTGCTCTGTTTATGACCGAATCATTACCGATCAACTGCCCTTCCATGGGGTGTTCTTTCCATGTTCTCAGATCTATCTTTAAAATTTGTGAATCCCTACGCACATACATGTGATCTAATTCCCAATCATGCACCAATTTGGATTCCCTCATGAATGGTCTCCCCAATATTATGTCATATGAGTTGGGTTGGCGCGCAGGAAGTCCATCACCACAAATGTATGATGGTAGTGAAACGTAAAGAGTTTGAGTTTCACATTCTCCAAAAGTCTAATAGGTCTTGAAGATGTTCCGTCTGCCATTTTAATGATTAGATCTGCTCCTTTTAGATCAGGTTTTTCCCAGTTTTCCTAGCAGCAATTCGTGATAATGCTAACCCCTACCCCACCATCCAGAATAGCCAATGCTTGGTGCCCGTGATGAATTGGGATTGTAGCATTTGTGTTGTCACTCTCGTAATAATGTCCCAATTGATTAACTGGTATCTTGACGATTCGGGTTTCCGTTATAGGTTTTAGGGGTCTTTCTACCAGAGGTGGCAGAACCTTCTCTGTAGTTTCGGCTAGCCTTAGTTTGCCTTCCACCCACCATTCCTTTATGTCTTTCCATAGGGTAGGTGAACTGCGTAGCAGTTTCCCCAATGGCATTTGCACAGGCGTGGACAGTACAACCGGTGAGACTTCCTATGTCTCTAGGTTCTCTGGAGATTGAGGGTTCTCCCAGGTGTGTGTCTCGTATTCAGCCCTAGGGAAAGAATGGATGGACTCACCCTACGTATTTTCCTCAAACATCCTGGACATTGTGTTTGCTTGATCTTTCTCTTCTGTTTCTTCTGGAATTGGAGTAGGTACGTCCAATTTGCTTTCCCTTGTTGGCTCATTTCTTGGATACATTGTATCCCTGATCCGGTTAGCCCTTATCTTGGCTTCATGAAGCCATTGACATTCTTCTACTTCTAAGGCTCTGGTGGCATCCTTAAGCTTTCTTATCTCTTCGTTGCCGGTATTTGGGTATTCATCGACTCCTTTAGGGGTTGATGGTTGTGAGATCCCCGTCGGGGTGCTAGCAGAGCGGAAGTAGCACATCTTGCGCGGGGCAGGGTCCCACAATCGGGGCCTCGCCCACGGATATCCGGACAGGTGACTAATTCCTCGGTTCTTCCAAAACCGAACTCGAAAAAACTTCCCTTGCCCGAAAAGCACAGGCGATTCCTCCAAGATAAAATTTTACTCTAACGTAGTCAAGGTCATTCTGACCAAACTGATCTGACCGACCTAAAGTCACTTGTCAGATCAAGGAAGAAACTTGAACTTGGATCATAGAGACCAACGCTTTTTTCCTCATTGAGAGGCACAGCCGTTGATTCTTTTCCATAGAACAATTTTTATCCAAGATTTACCTCATATATCGTACTATACAGAAATTGAGTCTCGATTTACGAATCCATCAGTCTAGCCTAACCCCATCCAGTCCCATGGGTTAGCCAACCACTATAGTGATGGGATCCAATTAGGAATTTGGTTAGGTTTTGTCCTGGGTACCAGGGAAAAGAGTTCCTAGGCCCCCTAGCCGGATGTTCATGCAAACATAAAACTAGTCACACTACTTACACACCCAACATGAAATTGCCTTTTTCTCAGCATCAGCTATCTTTAAAACAATCCTTTAATGAAACCATTGTGTCACTGATCACAATCCTCAAAATCTCTAGTTGAATCCTTATTTCCAATCATTCCTTCATCGGTGTACTTATGGCATCATTGGCAACCAGAACGCTCACCACCTGTTCACTTAGGGGCCTTTTCCTAGCTCATAGTAACCATCATATATTCACATAACAAAATGGAATCTCCGTGGAAGATCAGCAAGATCAACCAATAGATCCATATAAAAGAGTCATGGACTCATCCGTTGAGGACCAGCAAGGTCAATCAACTAGATCCACACCCGAATTCAGAAAACAACTCTTACTCCTTGTTCCAATATCTTCCCCGACGTACTTGTGGGTATCTTCGGTGACCCAGAGCCCGAGCACCGTATGGTCAGCATCCTCTAGGATCCTTCGCAGGTCACCTAGCGCTTCACTCATAGGCCGCTTCCTTGGTCCCTCATCCACTGTACCGGAAGCTCACCATTTAAATCAAACCGAGGCTAGTCAAGACCTCGGCTGAGACCTTGCTACACGCGAGACGTCCTTCATTGACTCTTCGTCTCAGCAGTAGTTGTTGCAACTTTATCAGGTAGGTCTCCACGACCATATTCTCAAAACAGTCAAAATGCTTCCCTAGCATTCTTGACATAAAACAATCATTTACAAACAGTTCACAAATACAGTTTCTATAATGAACAGTCATTCTTGACATAAAACAGTCATTTACAAACAGTTCACAAATACAGTTTCTATAATGAACTCTCGTCTTTCCACATTGTTCCACATTAATCCATATTATGCGTATCCATTCTTAACCAGATACAACAATTTCCATCCCATCACATCAGGTTCACTCACTTCTCATAACATCCATTCTTATCTTTCTTAAATTACATTACATCTCATCACATCCATTTCTCATTACATCTCATTCATTCACATCTTATATTATTCATTCACATTCTGATTCACATGACATCTCGTCTCATCCATTCGCTCATATTGACGTTATATCCATTCACATACATATTCGCATTCATTAATCCACATACACACCCACATTTGTACATCCACATCGATATCCACATCCATACATACACATCGATATCCACATCCACATCCCACATTCATACATCCATTTCCACATCCACATCCACATTCATACATCCACATCATACATCCACATCCACATTCACATTCATACATCCACACATCCACATTCACATTCATACATCCATATCCACATCCTCATCCATACATCCATATCCACATTCCACATTCATACATCCATTTCCACATCCACATCCATACATCCACATCCACATTCACATCCATACATCCACATCCACATCCACATCCACATCCACATCCACATCCATACATCCATATCCACATTCCACATTCATACATCCATTTCCACATCCACATCATACATCCACATCCACATTCACATTACATCCACATCCACATCCACATGCACATCCACATCCACATCCATACATCCATATCCACATTCCATATTCATACATCCATTTCCACATCCACATCCATACATCCATATCCACATTCCATATTCATACATCCATTTTCACATCCACATCATACATCCACATCCACATTCACATTCATATATCCACACATCCACATTCACATTCATACATCCATATCCACATCCATCCATACATCCATCCACATCAATCTACATCATTCACACATCAAACCACATCATCCATACATTAATCCACATCATTCACACATCAAACCACATCATCCATACATCCATCCACATCCATCCACATCAATCCACATCATTCACACATCAAACCACATCATCCATACATCCATCCACATTAATCTACATCATTCACACATCAAACCACATCATCCATTCACATCCGATTCACATGCCGTCATTCATTCACATCCCTTATCATTCATTCATATCACGATTCACATGCCATCACATTCCTTCACATCCTATACTATTCATTCACATCCTAATTCACAGGACATCACATCCATTCATCCATTTACATTTATCTGGTTCATATCACTTCCATCCATCCATTTACATCTATCTGACTCCTATCACATCTCATCACATCTATTTATAGAATGTAAGAGAATTCTAATTTTTTTTATATAAAGATTCTTTACGCATCTAATTAGGCATAAAGACAACTTTAGTAGGAATAACACTTTTATAAAAATCCTTTTATGCATCTATTTATGCATAAATTCTATTCTAAGAAAAATAACACTTTCGAATTAAAAATAAACCTTTTATGCATTTTACTATGTATAAATTCCATTTTAATGAGAAAAACACTTTCAAAATAAAAATAAATCTTTTATGCATCTATCTATGCATAAATTAAATTTCAATGAAAATAATACTTTTGAAATAAAAATAAATCTTTTATGCATCTTTCTATGCATAAAATCAAAATTGATAAGAATAACTCTTTTGAATTAAAAATAAAATTCTTTATGCATCTATTTATGCATAGAATTAAAATTGATGAAAATAACTCTTTTGAATTAAAAATAAAACTCTTTATGCATCTATTTATGCATAAAATCAAAATTGATGAAAATAACTCTTTTAAAATAAAATATAGATTTCTTTATGCATCATTCTATGCATAAAATCAAAATTGATGAAAATAACTCTTTTGAAATAAAATTTAGATTTCTTTCTGCATCTTTCTATGCATAAAATCAAATTTGATGAGAATAACACTTTTGGATTAAAATAAATTCTTTATGTATCTTTCCATGCATAAATCCAATTTAGTAGGAATTACACTTTTAGAATAAAAGAATTTCTCTTATGCATCTTCCCATGCATAAAAACTAAATCCAATGAAAAATAACTCTTTTAAAATAAAAACTTTCTTTTATGCATCTATTTATGCATAAATTCAATTCTGATGAAAGTCACACTATTATAATAAAATAATTTCTTTTTTGCATCTAAATTATGCATAAAATCATTTATGATGAAAATCACACTTTTAATATAAAAAAATCTTTTATGCATACAAATCATTTATGATGAAAATCACTCTTTTAATATAAAAGAATTTCTTTTATGCATCCATTTATGCATAAAAATCATTTATGATGAAAATTACCCTTTAATAATCAAAATAATAATTTCAATATGTTCAATTAGAAACTCTTTCGACGTGCAAATTGAAGCAAGTTTTTTTATCAAGTAAAAAGACTTGCCTTGAATGGATGACTTGTGATCATTTTTGATAGTATGTAAGCCGCTGGTTAATCTTTTATGTTCACTCACCACTACTAAATTGTAATCATGCACAAACATTCACTAGAATATGTGCACAAAGAATAACAAATAACAAACACCAAGACTAGCATTGTATTCCAGTAGAAGCCATAATATATATGAGTTAATTAATGGTTTGGTGAATGTGAGACCCTCGCTCCCTCCGCGATGCCCTCTCTGAGGGCGCTGGTGGCGGAAGCAGCGTCAGCCTCTTGCGCGGGGCAGGGATCCACACTCAGGGCCTCGCCCACGGATGTTCGGACGACAAAAGACTAGCACAGTCGTTCCTCCGAAACTGAACCGGAAAAACTTCCCTTGTCCGGAAGGCACGAGCGATTCCACCAGGAAAATCATCTAACGGGAGAATTGATCTATCGAGTCAAAGTCTTAGCTAACCAAACTGATCCGCCCGAACTCGAAAGTCACATGGTCAGATCCAGGAAGAGACTTGCACTTGGTCCATATAATCATCGCTTTTTTCCTCCTTTAGCGAGGCACATCCGCTGATTCCCTCTCACAGAACAAGGGCCTTCCTAGGACTTATTCTAACTATCGTAACTTAATCGTAACTATTTGTATCGCAGGAATCTCCCGATCCATCCAACCGGTCACCCAACCGCCCAATCACTGTATTGGTGGGATTCCTTTATAAAAATTTGGTTCTGTTTTGCCTGGGTACTGAGGAAAAGAGTTCCCAAGCCCCCTAGCTGGCGTTTCAAGCAAAATTCAAGGTAGTCATACCACTTACACACCCAATATAAAATTACCATTTTAACAGATTCGGTTGTCTTTAAAACAATCTTTCAATGTAATCATAGTATTACTGATCATAATCTCCAAAATATTGAGTCCATTGTTTTACAAAATATATCATCCGGACTCTCCGTTGAAGACGAGCTGGTCAACCAACGAGATCCAATATCAAAATTCCATTCACAAAAGTCATTCTTTCGGTTCATCCGTATCTTCCTCGACGTACGCATGGGTGTCCTAGCAACCACGAGCTCGTACATTACCTGGTCAGAACCCTCTAGGATCTTACTTAGGTGTCCTAGCATTTCACTCAAGGACTGCTTCGTCGGTCCTCGCCTATTGTACTGGAAGCGCACCATTTTAACCATACCAAGGCTGGTTAAGACCTCAGCAGGTTTCTCTGTGAGCGATGTCCCTCGACGACTCCCCGCCAGCTTGCAGAAACGAGTCTCTCCTTAGTTAAATATATACCAAATGCTTCCTCTAGCATTCTGGCGTAAAACAGTCCTTTAAAAGAAAACAGAGGTTCTATGTAAGTAGAATTCTCGGTTTGAGATTGGTTCCACAAAATCCTTTTTCCTTAATCCAAATTTTCTTAATGAGAATCAATGATATCTCATCAAGGTAATCTACCAATCATTTGACTGAATTTCCAACTAGATTCTTGGTGATTTCGGTAAGGGAACTATGCTAATTCATCGGTAGTCTATTCTTTGTGTCAAGAATTGGAATTAGTCACGAGGTTTTTGCTTGATTCAGATTTGAGAGAGGGCAAGAAGTTTATTGGCCGCCCCTTTCACAATCGTGGTCTAACCAAAATTATTCGGTTTACTTCTAACTTTGATTCCTAAGGATTTTCTTCAAATAAAAATCTATTGAACTTCTAACCATAAGGAACATTCCAACTTTATGAATTTCATTCCTTCCTAACCATAATAGATTAAGAATTGATTCTATATAAGAAGATCGGGTTTTTATAAAAATACTCTTCTTCCATTAATCTAATTTTGGGTAAATATCAATTTGGTGATTTATCCACATAAAATATCTAAGAATATTCTTTCTACCAATTTAATTATCAACCCTAAGTTTCTAGGTGAAATTACGGTAAAAATTTCTCTTTTTTCACCAAAATTTAATTTAAACCTTTCTCTACCTAAAATATCATAAAAATTCTTCTTTTAAATTAAATACAAATATACATTTTTTGAATATGCTTAAAATCTCTCTTTTTGCATTTAAATTATTGAATTTCAAATGTCATGGGAATTTCTCTTTTATCATTTAAAAATTTCTTATGCATAAAATAAATCTATCTAAAATTTCTCTTTTTAAAATTAAACAAAAATATCTATTATTTTAAATATGCCAAAAATTTATCTTTTACTATTTAATTACTTAGATCTCAATTATCATGGAGATTTCTCTTTTTGCATAAAAATAAATTTAATAAAAAATTCTCTTTTCTTTTATTTAAATATTTATGCATAAATACTAAAATTTATTTCACATGAATATGATAAAAATCATTCTTTTTGCATAGGATATCCAATCCTAGAATATGGTAGGAAGTCCTCTGTTAGCAGTATGCATAAAAATAAGATATGTATTTTTTTTCTAAAAATTTTACCATAGCTTCGCTGCTATTACTGATAATTTTTTAATTTTCTTAAAAGAATAAAACGTTGTGATGCAATTATGATAGAAAATCTATTCTTAAGCTTAAATCTAAATTATGAATTTAAATCATAATTTTAACCATAATCATAAACTTAATTATGATTATTCTACTAGATTAAGATATTTTCATTTTTTCTCTTTTTTCAAATTGATAGGATTATCTCTTTCTCATTTAGAATCAATTAAAGTAGTTTTTAACTACTTATAAATAATCTAAAAGAATTAACCATTATTTTGTTAACATAAAAGCATAAAAATACCATTTTATTATTCTCTAGGTTAACAAGCTTAGAGTTTGGTTTTGAATTAAGAATTTATCAATGAGAAGCACTCTTTTGCTAAAGAATTAGCCATAGGATTGAGTATTCTTTTTGAGAGAGAGGTATACATAAGAAAGCATTCTAATTAAGCATAAAAATTAACTTTTTCTTGATTACACATTAAATTCTTAGGGAGAGCTTGATTTGAATTTAAAACAACCAATTAGAAACTTCTCAAGCTTGAGAGGGGTTGAGAAGAGAAGTCATTTGAGAAAATTTAACAAAAACCCATAAAATTCATTCTTACCTCAAGGATTAGCTTGCTTCTTTTTCTATAAGTGAAGCCCCCAACCAATCAATTGGTTTAGCAAGTGGAGAAGAGAGTTTCAAGAGTTGTTAAAGAGAGAGAGAAGCTCCAAGCTCCCTAAAAGTAGAGGATTTTTAAGGGATAATAGAAAACATGATTATTTTAATGTAATACTGGCATGGTATAGTTTACAGATGAGAATACAAAAGAATGAGGGTCTATTTATAGGTGAGGGAGGTCACTAACCGAGTCCAACTGAGTTCTAGAATTTTTGAGCTTCAGTTTGACTAAATTTGGAAGATTTGGACCAGTTTGATCCAGGAGAGATAAAAATATCACAATTTTTTTTGAATTAAAAACCCTCCCACATGTGAAGGAGGCACCTACCTCAAAGGTTCCCCTCTTCTTACCAAGGTGTCAAAAATTCATCATTTCTCTAAAATATCTCATTTTTTAGTAATATCTCTAAACCTTGTACTCAGTCAACTCTTTGTCTTATGTGAGCATTTACTCATTTTTGGGTATTTTCTTTTATTCATTGGATTTATCTTATCCCAACACATGGATTAATCCTATTGGCCCATTGGAACCTTAATTGGACCATAATCCAATTTTTTTTGAAAATCTAGACCCTTAGGCTAAGGTCCCTTATATCATTTTTAATTGATTCCTAATGAACCTTGGAGAATTTATTTTGAACTTTTGTTTTAGGGAAATATATTTTAGATATGAGGAGAATTTTTATATCTAAAAATACCTCAATATATTTAATTATCTCTCTCTAGAATTTTTCTTCTCTCTAGGTAAAAATAATATTTTCTTGCATTTTAAAATAGGGAATGATTACAGGGGATTGAGGTAAAAGCTTATTCATTATTTAGGCTGAGGAGGAATCTTACAGTGAATAAAACATCCACTTAAACATTCTAAAAGGTAGGCAATCTAAGCTTGAAGAGAAATTCTTGACAACAAGTGATGGTGGTGTAACAAACACGCTACAACACGTCTGGGGCGTAGCACCGTTTTCTAGCAGCACTTTAAGTTTTGTCAGGATGTCGGGGATTCCGTTCGTTGCTCCGTAGTGCTCCTAACAGCAAAATTTTACTGCTCCACAGTGTTTGTAGCAGTGAAATTTCACATTTGGGCAGTACCTTTAGCAGCGAAATTTTGTTGCTATACTGTGATTTCGCTGCTGAGAGCAACGAAGATAGCAGGAAAATTATGTTGCTATTTTCGGTGCATGAAATTCCAGAGAGTTGTTTTATATGCTAAATTCTCAAAATACATGTCACATACACACATAAAACGATATATAGTTTAAAAAACATCCATTAAAACCCTTGGATTCATGTTTCGAGCAACAAAAAAAATAGTTGAAAACAATGTCAAGATCATGAATCTATCCCATCTTGTAATAAATCTATATGTGTTGCTTCATCAATGTCTATATCTATCAATGAAAAGATGGGGTTCTATATCAATATCAATATCACTATCATGATCCAATGAAGCATTATCATGATTCATAGGTAGCTCATCATCTTTTTCCGATTGATGTTCCTCATGCTCTTCATTTGCCCCATCCAAAATGTTTTCTTCATCGTCTTCTTCCAATGAGCCGATTTGAGGTAGTACTTGCACCTCATCCAGAGATTCGGCCTCCACATCTTGATCTTGAAAGATATGTTTTGAACAAGGGAAAACTTGTATAACATACCACCACTTTGGATCAATTCGATCGTAGTGAAACACAATCTAATATCACAAAGCAAAGGGGTTACACTTTTATTATACTACATTAAGATTTGATTTGGGATTGGGTGGGTTACTAACCTGCTCACAATGTTGAGGTAGTACGAAGGTATCTTTCTCATCATTCCAAAACTTGGTGGAATCAATTTGGAAGAACCCATTTGCATGTTTCTTCATGGTTATTTAAGCACCTCTATATATCACCTTGAACCATTTGACAACATCAAAGATGAATAGACTAAATGCTCTAAATCCAACCTCAAGAATATCCTGAATAGTTTCATAATACTCAAGATTGTCCTCTATGACATTGGTATCATGTCTATTGGCTTGACTTTCTTGCTCAAAAGTTACCATCACACCACAATCAAATGTTTTTCTTTCGACATGCCCCATGCAAAAGTGCCTTCTCTCTAACCATATTACATTATATAGCTTGTACTAACATTAAACAAAAGCATGACATTTAGTAGATATAGTGCATTAAACAAGGTAGATACATGAGATAGAGATGAAGAATGTACTTACTTGAGGGTCACATCCTCTTGCATACTTATGCTCTTCTCTTGTGTGATCATCTCTCCATTTTGTGATGCCATTGATATTGCCATACGAAGCCATTCTATATTGATCACATTTGGTAGAGGTTCCAAGCTAGGCGAGAATGGCAAGCGTCTATTTGCTCTTCTGAAAGCTCTTCTCTCATCCTTTCATCTATTAATTGCATCCTTGTATCTCCCAATCAACTTCTCCATGATGGGACTATTTAGAATGCAGAATGTATTCACCTTGTGGCGTAATGCTTCATCCGGTCTTCGTTGCCTTCCTTTTCCCTGAGGCACATTAGTGATTAGTCGGTCATCCTCCTCATTGCTCCATAATCATGGCATGGAAGGATCTATGCAAGATAGATGCTTTGAGATATACACAAGAGACTCTTGCATCAACCATCCCTCTTCCATGCTTACTTCTGGCCTTGCTCTTTATCTCACAAATTTCTCTAAGGTTTTCATGAACCTTTCAAGGAAAAACATCCATCGAACATGAACAACACCACACAATGCCACTTCATCAACCAAATGCACCACAAGATGCAATTAGCTAGTGAGAATTGTTCTAGGAAAGTTGTCCTCGATCATACACATTGCCTCAATATCATTGAGACAAGCCATCTCAATGGATGTAGGATCTATCTCCTTTAAGGATATGTACCTTTATACATAGCAATTATGTGTACTATTTATCAATACATAACTTGTGAGCACATGAGAATTCCAAATAAGCAATGTATCTTAGTGAATTAAAGAGTCGATTCATACCTCACCAAGATTCCCATTTTGTAAATAGCCTCTCTCACCTTCTTGTCTCCACAACCAACTATAGCAATTGGAAGAATATACTATACATGGAAAAAAATGGAAGTTAGTATATGAGCTTACAAATTATCTACCATAAAAAGAAAATGAAAAAGAGAATATTTATATACTTGTAATATCTTGTGCCAATCATGTTTCTTGAGGCCATATAATTGTTCCTCTACTTTCTTTTTGGTCTTTGTGAAGGCACCCTTCAATGAATACATTACTCCCGTTGGTATACAAAAAGAGGCGATCACACTTTTCACCTTATTATGCTCCCTCTTGGTTAATACCCATGGTGCCTTTTGTAGGACTATTTTGCCACTCTCACTTTCAATTGGCCATGCACTTTGAAGGTGTCCAATGTTTTGTGAGTCATCCCTTGCACCCTTTGTATATCTTTTACCCAATTAAATGGTCCCAAATTATGTTTCCACATTCTTGAAGATATGTATGGGATCTAAGAGATGATTGATTTTCATGTCACACCAATATGGAAGTCGAAAGAAGATTGAGTGTCTAGACATACCATTTGGTGGTGGATTAGGAGTGCTTCTCCATGGCTCAAACCAATCTCTACCTCTCATTACAAGTGGTGACACATAATATGGCACATACTTAGGATGTGAAGGAGGGAGAAATGGATGATGTTTGTCATACACCACCTACTTAAGTGTAGAGGATATTTCCGAAACAAGTGATGGTCCGCAAATCGGACATGCATGATGTTTGGAGGTTGCCAAACCTATTTTAAAATTGAGATGATTGAGATAGAGATATAAACTTAAAGTTTAAAGGCTAAAGTCTTATGCATATAAGGTTTAAGTAGGTGCATGAGCACTCCAAGAACCCGGGATAGTCATGCATTGTCTAAAGAAAAACTCCTTTCACCTCTACCTCATGCCTATTTATTGGCCTTGAAATGTCATGTACTTTGATACCATGCTTTCCCTCTTAGAGATGTGCTATCCCATAACATTTTTCATTCACCTAAAGGATGAGCAATAGAACACAACTATTATAGGGCACTTACCAATGTTTTGAACTTGAGTCCCTTGAGGCCTCCAAGCTCACTTGTTAAGCTCCACCTCCACGTTGTCACCGTAGAGTCGCTCACACAATCGTAAAAGGCAATCACTCTCTCTCACTCTCCCACACAAGCATCGATCATACAAGCATAGAAGAGGCACAAATGCTAGAATGCTCTCTCTCAAGATACAAGGAAGAGATCTCAATAGCACAAAGGGGGATTGTGTCTTTTTATTATGAGAAAATGCCTTATATACATTTGGCCCTTATTCACACTTGGGCACCCAAAACTTACTTAACTAGGTCTTGGGTGGCCAATATCTCATAATGTATAATTTTTATAGTGCCTTTTCATGAAACTTATTAATGTGCTCAATTGAAGGAGCATACTTGCTAATCCAAAATGGGATTAACATTCCCCCTACCTGATGTAGGTTCTATCCTCAGAACCTATTACCGAGGTCTAAAGACCTGGTCACCAATATCATTTTGGTAGAAGTTTCGGAGTGAGTGAAGCTTTCTGAGGGTTCGTCTGAATGCTGAGTGTGAGCGCTAGAAGACACCGGAGATGATGGTAATACAACATCATTCCCCTGTCAGATGGGCCTTGATTCATGTTGAATTGGAGTTGTTCATCGTCATATCCATCATAGGGCTCTTTGGGTTGATCAATCAAGACCACAAGAAATTTAAAAAATCAAACACTTGCCACCCATGACTGTTGGGTTTGGTATACGACGCCATGCCTGTATCCAAGTGAGCATCTATTTCCTTTGCTCCCGTATGTCTGTAAAGGTTGCTGGCATGAAGACTAGGAAATTGTAACAGACATGGGAGTTGTGTTGCTTGGCTTCCTAAAACTCCAGGGGAGTCCATCCTCTTTAGTGGCATGTATAATGGGTCAACTCGTCAAGTTGGTGGTGCGTACATATAGCCCTGGCTGTATTATGGAATTGTTAAGTATTGTGTCCTCCAGTCTAGCTGTATTCCAAAATCTTCTAATCTTGGATGTGCATCATTTGTGATAACAGTTGCGTAGCCGCCTCTTGTGTGTACTAGGTGAGCTTTTCTTAGCTCTGCGTAAGCAATAACTGATCATGAAAGTGACAATCTTGATCTCCAGTAGGTCGTCCAATTGGGAATTGGCTAATTTGGTGTTCTACGCCACATTAACCCACAATGCACCCTCTCCAGCCAAGGGAAGTAATTCTTCTAAATCTGGGCGAGGTGCTTGTAAAGGGTATGGTACATAAGGTTGTTTTATTCGTGTGACCGCGGAGACTTAGGCTT
The DNA here is from genome assembly GCF_041138505.1 of Cibotium barometz. Lineage (NCBI taxonomy): Eukaryota > Viridiplantae > Streptophyta > Polypodiopsida > Cyatheales > Cibotiaceae > Cibotium > Cibotium barometz. Next base: position 31,727,233 of record NC_141076.1, on the reverse strand, counting down.
CTGGTAGAATCTTTCGAGTTGGCTCAAATGATGTTACTTGCATTAGTACTTTGAACATCAGGCTTTGGCTTTAACAGGGGATTGCCAGCTCGACTGAAGCCCTCATATTCTGCACCAAACAAATTCTCCAAAACTGTATCATCAACAAAAGCATAGATATTGTCTTGGGGAACATTATAGTGTACCTCCTGAGGTTGCCATTGTGGAGACGGGTGAGGTGCCAGTATCTTCTTGGGGACGAGAGGGTTAGTGGGAAAATCTATCTCTGAGGAGTGAAAGTAGAGAATATGCAGTCGGCTTAAGATTTGTTTAGTAGGTGGGGTATTAGGATAGGGGTTAAGTAGTTTACTAGCGACATTAGAATATACAGGGTAACTAGAGATGGAAGATGAAGATGATGCTTGTTCCTGACCATGACCTATGCTGGGGGGTGGGTGGCTTGGTTTGTGAGATTTCATCATAAACTCTTGAAGGTCAAGGATATTCTTAGGATCTATGGTGGGATATTCAATATGAGTGGCATCAAAAGTGTAGAGTACACTGGTTAACATGGGTTCTAAGTGTTTGTAGATATTAGAGTATAGTTTTAGAATTCCAAAAGGGTGATATAATGTAGACTAACATAAGTTTAGATGCTGGTGAGTATTGTAGACTTCAAGCCACCCATGGCTTAAAATCCACTAATAGCTACCACCTCGTAGTTGGCCGGCATCTCGAGAATGTCATCTAGAACAAACAAGTCTATTTTTCGAGACTGTTGTCCAGAATTTTAGAGTTTTGTAAGACCTGACACCAACTACGAAGGTTTAACACAATAGGATGTAATGGACAAAAGTAGATATCTTATGGATTAGTTAATACTGTATCTCCCTCCAAAATTCCCATTATGATAGTGGGGTCAACATCGCATTCAGTATTCTACTTAATGAGGGTTAGTTCACCTAGGCCTAGGTCCTCAGATAGATTGATATCGTATTGAAGTAAGGAGAGGGTTAGTGTAGACAAAGCATAGTAAGAGTTTGAGGAGGGGCCTGAGGGGTTACTGCCAACTGACCTATCTCCAAGGCTTACGAGTTTGAGTAGGGGCCTTAAGGGTTACTGGAAATTGACCTATCTCCAAGGCTCTCTCAAGGAGTAGGCACATTTCATCTGTAGGCTCTTGTCACTAACTTTGGTCTTGCATTGCCAATTGACATTCCAACTCTTGTAGATGGGAGTTGTTGGTGCTAAGGAGGTGTTATGGCTCACCCTAACCCTCCTTGAAACACATCCAAAAAGAGATTACCTAGTGAACTGCAACTGTCGTGGAGGATATGTCCAATGGCCGAGCTCGTAACCCTTGAGGTCTCCAAGCTGTACAACTCCTTGAGAAGAAATTCCACCGCACCTCCTCCGAGCATTGTCACACTGCCACGTTGCACTACGGGTCCTCATCCCTCCTCTCGCCTCACTTCACTCACACACACTCACTAGCATGCATTAGGGAGAGAGATCTGTAAGAGGATTATCAAGAGCAAGACTCAATTGCACAATGGGAGAGTATATTGTATTATGAGAGAAATTCACTTATATACATGGCCATAAGTGTTCACACTCACTTAAACTACAGCCGATCGGGCACTTTAGGCTCATAAGAGGCCTAATGGTGGCTGACTACTCTCATAATATATCCATGAAGTACATCACTTAGGACTTCATCCTAACTTGCTACCACACGCTCTTAAAGTGGGAATCTCCATAAATACTCCATCATACCATTACAGGTGCCCGTCCAAGTTGTAGCTTTGGACACTATTGCTTCATATCTTGAGTGTATGACCCTTGGTGTATCTACCATGACTCCTTGATGTACGATAATGGTGGTAGCTCTTGTTAATCCTATAATTTAATTAACATTGTCCCCTTTCTGATGGCGATCGTGTCCTTGTGATCGCATTGAAGACCTTTGTGTGGGGAGAATAAACAAGCTTTGGCGATGGCTTTGATGTTGAATGACGTTCAATGGTCTTTGTTCCTCCGGAAGAAATAAGAAAAGAAAATTAATGAATGAAGAGGTTAGTGGTTTATTGGAAATTCCTAATGGGGTGGGTTTTTGCAAACAATTGAATTTTTACATTTGTGTGAGTTCTCTTTTTTTTGGGCTCAATTTGTTTTTAGCAATCATCGACAAGGTTACATGTGATTTTTTGTTAGTGGGGAAACTAAGAGATAATAATAATGGGAGAGAAGAGAGGGAAGGATCCAGAGGAACGTCGACTTAATCATCAAAATGAGATGGTGATTCTCAACTCCTCATTTGATTCATTGAAGCGACATTCATCCTTTGAAGTAATTGGCTTGTGATGATGTCCCTGTGTGTGGCAGGATTCTTATCAAATGTTGTTTAGTAGGACCTGATCATGTCTTCTTCTACCCATGTGCTTTTTATGTTTTTATGTATATTTAAGTGCTCTTAGAAGTAGATTTTCATGAAGTACAAGGATTGAGTCATATAGACTCTTACTGAACTGCTATGTGTTGAAGTAGCCACTTGTTGGTGAGGATTAAAAGAATTACGTCGGCTTGCGAGGCTAATATAGAGATCTTCACTAGGGATTGAAAATCATTGGGTTGTGAAGATTGTGGCGTCGTTTGGAGAGGTTTGTAATTTGAAGAAAAATTTAGGTGATGGGTTTTACCATTGACCAGGCTTTCTGTGAAGTCCCTATCCCCACCGCGCAACGAATTCAGGGATTCTAGCAGCGGAAGTAGCACTTCTTGCGCGAGGGGCAGGGTCCCACATTCGGGGCCTCTGTTGCGTGACGAGTAGACGAGTGGTGATCAATGCAAGGATGCAACTCAAAGATGCAAGCAGGAAAACAAGTGACATTCTTCTTTAGGGCTCTTGTAAAGAGTTCCAAGTTGTAGATGAGTGTGGGAGTGGGCTTAAGAATAATCCCACATGGGAAGTTTTGGGAGTTTTAGAGTTTTTGTATAAAAAGTGGCTCATTTGAGAGCTTATGTACACTTTGGGCTAAGTTCATGCTAGAGCTCCTTTGAGAGAGCTACTCTCCCTCTTCTCCATAGAGGTGAAGACTCTTCTCTCACCCCATCTACATCTTTGTATGAGATAAATCTCTTCATTGAATCAATAGCAATGTCATGAGTCTTTTCTCATCCTCTTCTCTAATCATTTTACTCTTATGCATGCTTTTAGTATTTCATTTTTGAGTATGTGGATTGATTTGAAGCTTTCATGGAAGCTTGATGCTTGAGAGTGTGCATGCTTGTAGGAAGATAGGAGTGGAGTGAGGTCTTTCTCTTTGCTTGTGTGCATAGTGAATGTGTTCCTCTTGCTTGTATTTGTGAATGAATGGGTGTGTAGGAATGAGAACAAGTTGAGCTTGTGTGTGTGCTAAGTCTAGTGTCATGTGATGGTAGCCATAAGCATTCTCTCCATCAAATGGATAAGCTTTTGTGCACCGGTACGGGTTGAATCCCTAGCTCCGAAAGGAATGCAAATCCCATTGGATTGAGCTACACGTGGATCATACTACTCTTGCTACAAGTGAGAGAGTTTTCCGTCTCTCCATTGGCGCCGCTCTGCCGGGGAGAAGACTCAAATCCGGTTGAGAGTGTGTGGAAACCACCACTATTTCCTCTTTTGGTTGCAAAACCATTGAGTGATTAGGTTAAGTTCGGGTGTGCGATCCCGGTGTGAGTGGATAAGGTTAGGATAAGAAAAAACCCATTGAGCGGTTGAGGTTTCTCCCGCATCGTTTTTTATGTTTTATTGCTTTTATGCTTTTTCAAGTACCGTTCATTATGCTTACCTTCATTGTTTTTTGTCATTTCATGCTTTCATGCTTTTCGCTAACATGTAATTAGTAAAAAATAATAAAAGAGGTGCTGAAGGCCGGCAACAAGAAACTGGACGGCTGCCTGCAGGGCCGTTGGCCGCGTGGAAGTATTGTGTGGCTCTAGCTGGGAAGACTGGAGTCGAAAATAAAGAGACGAAGCGGCTGCTGGCTACCGAAGAAAAGTCGCCTGTGCGGCTGCATCTGAAGAAGACGGCGAAGAGAAGTGGCCGCAAGGTGGTGAAGCGGCTGCAGCTAAGGGCTGGGTCGAAGGCATCGTCACCTGCAGCTAAGGGCTGTGAAGTGGGCGCAAGCAGGCGAAGGAAAAGAAGCCAGAGGTCGGCAGAGGAGGTGGTGAAGCGCTGCTGGTGGTGAAGTGGCCGGCGTGGAGGCAACTGACTGCTGGCTCGCAAGGAGGCGAAGCAAGCGTTGATGACTGGCTGTAGGCGGTTGCACGGGCGGCGAGAGCCTGGTGCTGAGGCGACTGCTGGCAGCTGCTGCTGCAGGCAAATCTGAGGGAGGGCGAAGGCGGCATCGCTCAGACGGGCACTCGCCCAGAGCGGAGAAGGTGTTGAAGGTGGACGAAGCGGCGGCTGCCTGCTGTAGAGCGGCCGCAAGAAGGCAGGGCGGGGAGGTCGAGGCATTGTTGACGGCGGCTGGCTGAAGCAAACGAAGGTAGCGAAGAAGAGCCAGGCACGTGAAGAAAGCAAAAGAAAGCGAAGGCGGCTGGCTGCAGAAGAAAGAGCAAAGGCGGTTTTGCGAAGAAGGGGTGTGGAAGGTGGCTGTAGTAGCAGACGAAAGCATTGAAGACGGAGGTGCAGCTGGCTGAAAGCTGTGCTGCAGAGAACGTGCGGCGGCAAGAAAGAAGGCGCACCGACCGAAGATAAGGTTAGTAATTTTTTATTTTTTAAATTTTTTAAATTTTTTAAATTTCTATTTTTTTTTGTATTTTTTGAAAAAAAAATTAAAAAAAAACAATAAAACAATAAAAAAATTTAAAAATATTTTTTTTAAAAAGAGAGAAAAGAAAGAAAAAAAAGGAAAAAAATAAATAAATAATAAAAAAATTTGTAAATTATGTGTTTTTTTAGGAGTCCATATTCTTTGCATATTCTGTAATTTTTTATTTTTTAAAATTTTTTTGTAATTTTTTGCATAATTAGTGTAGCTTGCATTTTTTTAAATTTTTGTAATTTTGTGCATAATTAGTATTTTTGTGTAATTAGTAAGAAATTAAAAAAATAAAAAGAAAAAAATAAAAAAGAAAAAGAAAAAGAAAAATTCTGTAAATTATGTGTTTTATTTTGAGTCCATATTTTTTGCATATTTTGCATCTTTTTTTAAATTTTTATAATTAGTATTTTTTGTGTAATTAGTTTAAAAAAATTATTAAAAAAAGAAAAAAAGAAAATAGATAGTTACACACCTATTCCTGATAGTTGCATTTAGTGGTTAGGTAGGATTTTAAAAAAATATATATATACATACATACATACATACATATATATATATATTTGTTTAAAAAAAACAAAAAAGAAAAAGAAAAAAAACCAAAAAAATTTGACCTTATGCACTTGCGGTCGGGACGTCTTATAGACTCTGCCATAGGGCCTAGGGCACCTTCTAGAGTACCTACGCAAGAAAGTGGGACCCAATCGGTAGGAAATTTGGCAGATATTGTTGAAACCTTTTTCGAATCGCAATCTGATACCCTTCCAGAACAACTAGCTCATTGTCCATGGACAATCTAGGGCCGTCAAATAGTCATCCCTTAACCCCAAATAGGACACCCACAAGATCTTTTAATCCATTTGAAGCCGACACCATGGGGTTAACACTCAATGTGAGACTTCAATATGTCTACACGAATACTCGAGCTGAGATCTTTAGGGATCCACAACAACGGTATCTTGTTAAGATCGCAGACTTTTTCTCAGAACTTGATAGAGCACCTCTAGTCAATGACCAGGGTAACATGTACATGGGTGGAGATGGTGTTCACTACAAAGTCACCTATCATCCAGAGAATGTAGACAAATTAGGGGAGATCTCTAAAAGCGAGTTCTTAGATTTATCAAAGCTTTCCAGAGAGCAAGGGAGTCTAGAGATGATTGGCTCATTGAGCCGGATATGCTTGGACCATCCAATGCCCAGTCCTCAAAGCCATCCACCATAGATGATTTACTTCTTGTAGATCTAAATTTGGAAAGGGATAGGAAAGGCAAGAGCAAAATGGATCAGGGGGATGAGAACCAATGGGAGTTTGTACGACAAATTCCAGTGACAAAGGTCTTACAGGATGACCCACTTCAAGAGGTCTATAAGGACTCTTTAGAAGGATATTATGCCACAACTAGATTGCTAGAGCTAGATCTTCCTCTAGCACTTGTGGTGGTAGTTGAGAAGCTTACAGGACACATGAACCGAATCGTTGATAAATGGGCCAATGAATACCGAACCTTAGATTGGAAGGAGATTCGGGAGCTCACATGGAAAGGACAACCATTATTCATGGAAGTGTTCTCAACAAATACAGCTAAACCAGGAGAGACATCCTTTCTTGGAGAAACTGTTGCTCCTCCCCTACGAGAGTTCATTAGAGAGGGACCCTCAACATCAAAGTGGACCACTGCAAGTAGCCCAACTCTAGCACCAAGATATTATCCTACACCAAAAGTGCGACCACAGGTCACACCACAACAACGTTTCTCTCACTATGACAATCGAAGGGTAGGGGAGCCAACTCGGCCTCCCATAAATGCACCTCCTGAAATGCGGGTAACAAGATCTTTGGAGGGGGTTGGTGAGGCAGGTAATAGGGGACCCACACCAATTTGGGATGCATGTGGACCATCTTACCAAAGAGAGGAACAATTCCCACTGAGAGTGAGAGGCCGTAGGCCATATGATGAGTATTCAAGACAAGTAAGGCCATCAACTCTTCAGAAACTGGTAAAGAAGTCCGAAGGGTCGGGAGATCCATATGACCATGTAGCAGCATTTAGGCAAGCAGTTCGAGCTGAGCAGGTGACTGACAAGCATACTCAAATTGAAGGATTTGGGCTCACTCTTGAGGGAAAGGCCCTGGCTTGGTTTAAGGCACTAGAGGCTTCAGACAAATCTTCTTTACGAGTTCTGGAAGAGAGATTCATTGCTGCTTTTTCCTTGATGGGGATTCAACATGACACGGTAGCAAACATCTACTCTTTCAAGCAAGGCAAGAATGAGAGTGTTAGAGATTGTGTAAATAGGATGAAGCAGTACATTAATCGTTGCCCAGAAGATGAGAAGCCCACCCAGAGTCGATTAATTTCTCTCTTCTTAAAAGGACTCAAAAAATTCAACACTGCATACACATCTCTATGCAAAGAAGCATACAAATTTCAATGAATGTTGCCATGATGCTATGGATTTCATCGATAACTTCAAATTCCAAGATGGTACTGGCCCTGAGGTGAAACCTAGAGATCAGTGGGGTGATGACCAAAGTTCAGGGTCTAGTGCGCTAGTAAATCCAGACCAAATAGCTAACCGAGTACTAAGGAGATTGGGACAAACCTATCACCCACCCATGCAGCCACAACAACAACAGGAGCGAATGAGGAGTGTGCTACCTACAGGTCCTCATCTTTGTGGAGCATGTGGCGGTAACCATAAAACCGAAGAATGTAATACCTTTTCTCCTCTAGTCACAAACCAAACCACAAAGAAGTGGTGCCAAGCCCGTGCTTGGAACTTTACCCACACCACACAGGAATGTACTCGCATTGCAAGAATGAGACAGGAGCGTGAGCAGCAAAGGGGTGGAGTAACTCCACAAATGCATCAACAGTATACTAATTTTGAACGTAAGCCACCGATGGCACAAGAACAAGCACGACCTGTTCTTGGAGCTCAACCTCCTGCTCCTGGGACTGCTCCTGTGAGGGTTGTTGACTACGACAATTCAAATATGTGTAGAGACTTGGTAAACCCAGGCTATGTGGAGGAGGAATATGCATCATATTCATCCAAGGAAAATCTCTTTGAAAGTCCCGCATATCCAAGTCAAGCACTGGAGACTCAACCAGGGGAACAAAATTCTTTGATGTTGATAGGCGGCTACCAACCTAGGACTCCAGGCCCCCCAGGTCAATGGCAGCAAAGGAAAGTAGAAGCCAAACTAATGGGCCCCTGTTATGAGTGCGCGGAGAACCCCATTGGGCTTGTGATTGTCCACATCGCTCAAGGCAAGCATCTCGATCCAATACAACAGTACCACAGTTTCCACTAATTGAAAGATATTATCTAGGGTGTTGTGTAGAACACTTCCCAAAGGATTGTTTGCTGAAACCACATGAGGAAGGCACCTCTCAACCAAAGGTCTCACTCAACCTTGTAGGGGTAGTTCCATCGCCACCTTCATCAGAGAATGAGTATGTCGTGCCACTTAGAGTCATGACTAGATCACAGATACGAAATGCCGAAATGACTGATGAGACACCTCGAACTAGGGATGCAAAGGCAAATCTAGTGGACAAGACCCTACATTCCAATAGAAAAAGGACCACTATAAGAGTGCATCCACTAGTTCTCAAGAAGTCTCTAAACAAAACATAAGGGATCAAGCTTTTACATCCCAAGAAATGCATGAGGAGCATCAACCTCAACCTGGGCCTAGTGCTAAACAAGATGAGGCTAGTACGACCGAGGATAGTTCTGGGGGTTCTGTTTTTGTGGATAAGGTGAACGAGACTCTAGATGCCATCATTGATGCTCATAGAATTCACATTGCAGCTTTATCTGAGCTACCCAAGAAGCTTCAAGAATACCCAAACCCTCGTGTGAGGAGAAGATCAATCTAGCTGTACATCAGCAACTCATTAGGGAAGCTCAATCAATACTTGAGGGCCCATCTCCACCTATCCCTCGAGGCCCAACCTCTCTTAAGCCAACATTAGAAACCATACCAAAAGTGTCATCAAGTCGGGAAATGAAAAGTGAGCTCATCTCACAATCTCATAGCGAGAAGTCTGCACCAATTGACACCTCATTGAAAGAAGATATTCTGCCACCACCTAGCCTTGTCTTCCCATGCAATGATGAAGTTATTGATGCTAACGAGGACATGGCAAATGAGATGTGGGCAGCAGTTCATGAGAAAGTTAATGAGAATATGTCCTCTATTATTTCACCTCCATTCTCTGAGGTGGATTTTACCAGGGGCACAGAAAACAGCTTTAGATGCCCAAGCATCGAGGAGGAAGTTCAAACAATTGTTTCTCCTAGAAGTAAGCATACAATGAAAACCTTACCATCATATCTGGGAGAATATGAGAACTGTTCTCAAACCTTGAGGATACCCTCCATGCATAAAAGGTTGACAAAGGAGAAGGATATGGGTATCGTGCAAGCTATTTTGTCAGCACCAGTGGCTTGTACCTTACCTTTGCTTGATTTGATAAAGCTTCGACCTGAGTTGTGGAATGATATTGCCACATGTTTGTCAAAGCAGGTATTGCTACAAAAGGGTCACCATCATTGTACTATACACCCTGAGACAAAGCATGTTATGCCAGTTCCTATCAACAAAGTAGGAAAATTTTGTGAGGACGATCAGGGAAATGCTACCCTCCCATTAGAAGTGCGAAAAGTAGCTTCAACTGCAATACTTGATAGTGGTGCAGGAGTGGGCATTGTGACAAGGTCCATTTGGGAAAAGTGGGGCAAACCAGCTATTAGGAGTACCAGGATGCGCTTGCAGCTAGCAGATGGAAGCTGAGAACATCCCCTTGGGCTGCTTGAGAACATATTGGTCACCACATGTGGGATTGAATATGAGCACACCTTTGCAGTAGTGGATTTTGGAAAACATCCAAACTATGAAGTGATATTGGGTAGACCATTCATGTGACAATTTCAAATGATTCAAGATTGGGGATACAATTATTTGTACCTCCGACATGATTCTGTCATCACAAGGGTCAACCTAAAGAATCACTCATATCGTGATGTAACAAGGTCTCCAATAGATGAGTTTGATTCTGCTTCATCTGAGGGCTCAAGAGTTACATTGTCAGATGGGCGAGAAGATCTGTGGATGTGTGGAGCCTCATGTAGGGATTTCAACACTGAGAGACTTAAGGGTAATCGAAGTGTATCAGATGAGGCATACATTCCACAACCCTTCCCTGAGCACTTAATTGATCCACTAGAATGGAGTCATGTCCTTGCAACATTATCGACATGTGCTTTACCTAAGCCAATTCAATTTTGTGACTCAGATGGATATGACAATATTCCTATAAGAATGGTACAACCACGTGACCTTCTAGATGTTTTGTACTATGGGGATGCATCCACAACAGCACTGCATGTAGAGGAAGTCTCAGTGGAGGATTTAACACTCGAATCTGCTAATGATGCTGATCAAAAGGGTGGTGTTTCTACCTTACACAACCCACTTTCAACATCTTCTCTTGAAGCTCCAACACAAATGATGTGGATAATCGATGAGTCCTCAAGTGAGGGCCATGGCTGGCATGTTCCAACTACTCTAGTCACTGCTTAAAGAAGGCCAGGCAAGAAGGAATTATCAATTTGGCTACCCAAAGATGCGTACAAACTTGTACCATCTAGCCTAGTTGCTAAGCCTCCTAAAAAGCACATCTTTTCCAAGCCTAAACCTCAGGTTGTTACTCGTTGGGTCCCAAAGCATGTTCTTAAAGAACAAGGCTATTATGAGGGTGCAACAGCACTTTGGCTTCCCAAATGCCATGGTTTGCTAGAGGTAAAAGAGTGTATCAGTAAGATTCCAACAACAACCCTTGGTTTTCCATATCAGTGGGTGCAAAGGAAATCAACACAACCTCTTCAAGATAGGATAGGTGGTTGTGATAGCACCTACAAATCTCCTTGTGTTGACGTTCCCAAAACATGTATTGAAACACCAGTTGTCCCAAATTATCCTTGTTACACAATTCCACCATCAACTTGTGTACCTAAGACAAATCCAACTTTACATGAGCCTCCTTTGAGCATAGATTCTAGCACTTCAATGCCTAAATCCTCTTATCTTGCTTAAATTCCTCGACAATTGCTAACCTTCCCACCTCTTAAGAAGGACATACCCAAAACCAAAGATAAGGCATTAACACTACAATCAAAGCTCTTTGGTAAATTAGTTTTTGAATAGTCTCACATTTTTCTAAATGTGGTTCCTTATGCCTTTAGAGGATTGTGTTCTTTTTGGGATGATCTCCACCACCAATACAAGGGTAAGCTTAGCGACTCCACAATAAGATCAACAAGCCAGGGCACTTTTCTCCCACTGGGTTTTTCCCCTCGGCTATATTCTCGGTAATTGGCACCAATAACAAATTTTATTCTTTTTCGTTTCTTTTCTTGTTTGTTAATAAACATTTTGCAGAGATCTTAGCTAAACAAGAGCATATAAACACGCCCCAATAGTCCACCTACCATGCACACAAATTAGGAAGGGAGGAGACATGCAACGCCTACAAAGAGCAAAGAGAAGCAATCTGCACAACATCAGCAATGCATCAATGAAAATGCACAACATCAACGAGCACTACATCAGGTGTATTCAAATCATAATCTTTTATTCTTTATGTGCTTTTAACTTTTGGATATATTGTTTGCATGTTCACACACAGTTGGCTGGTTTAAGTTTTAGATTAGTTGTTAAAATGTGATGAGTGATTTTTAGATTCTTAGAGGACTTAGTAGAAGGTATTTCTATTTGAAGACAGTGTAGGATATATACCAACGGAGTATGCCAAGTTCTTATGCTCTCGAAGTATATTAGTTATCCCTAGTGGTAGCTACCTCTTCTCTTAGGTATGGGCTAGGTGCTAGGATTCATAAAAAAATTTATGAAAATCATGCCCTAAAAAATATATACAAGTGAATCGAGACATGACGTGTCTACAGCCATGTGGAATGCTTGGTAGGACCTGGGGTTATCTTAGCACCTTGGGGCCGATGCCTTGGTTTCCATGGGGTGAACACTGACGTCTAAAAGATTCAGAAAAAGACCTTCAAGGACTCTATCGCCTTGATAGATGCTGGTAGGACTCTGGGGTACATTATGGGCCCTCGAGACCGATGCCCTCATCTTCATGGGGTACTCCTTAAAACAAAAAGAAAGAAAAGGGTCTGTCACCCTTGAGATACTTAGCGGCCTTTAGATTCTCTTGGCGGAGGTCTCTTGGCCATTGCTTGGGTCTCATTGGGATGGAACCTTTCTCTTTATCATCTTTTACACACACACACACACACACACACACACACACACACACACACACACACAAAAGAAGAAGAAGAAGAGGTCCAATCACCATTGCTCAAATTTAGGAGTAGGTTTGCCACTTAGGAATAACTTAAATACTGGTAGGACATTGAGACTGCGGTCATAACCTGTGGTGTGCAAGCACACTTGCCTTTACATAGCACTATCTACCACTTAGTCTCACTTTGACTAGTCTCTACTCACCTCTTTTAGCACTCCTTAAAACTCTAATCAGCCTTTCACTTGTATGCTCGCGTGTGAAATTGTCATTGCTGGTTTTTTTTTCAATAAAAGGCTTTACTTGTATCCATTGTTTTTTACAGCTTTTGCTTGTACCGCGCTCGAGGACGTGCGCAAAATAGGAAGGAAGGAGTGTTCCGTGACGAGTGGACGAGTGGTGATCAATGCAAGGATGCAACTCAAAGATGCAAGCAGGAAAACAAGTGACATTCGTCTTTAGGGCTCTTGTAAAGAGTTCCAAGTTGTAGATGAGTGTGGGAGTGGGCTTAAGAATAATCCCACATGGGAAGTTTTGGGAGTTTTAGAGTTTTTGTATAAAAAGTGGCTCATTTGAGAGCTTATGTACACTTTGGGCTAAGTTCATGCTAGAGCTCCTTTGAGAGAGCTACTCTCCCTCTTCTCCATAGAGGTGAAGGCCCTTCTCTCACCCCATCTACATCTTTGTATGAGATAAATCTCTTCATTGAATCAATAGCAATGTCATGAGTCTTTTCTCATCCTCTTCTCTAATCATTTTACTCTTATGCATGCTTTTAGTATTTCATTTTTGAGTATGTGGATTGATTTGAAGCTTTCATGGAAGCTTGATGCTTGAGAGTGTGCATGCTTGTAGGAAGATAGGAGTGGAGGTCTTTCTCTTTGCTTGTGTGCATAGTGAATGTGTTCCTCTTGCTTGTATTTGTGAATGAATGGGTGTGTAGGAATGAGAACAAGTTGAGCTTGTGTGTGTGCTAAGTCTAATGTCATGTGATGGTAGCCATAAGCATTCTCTCCATCAAATGGATAAGCTTTTGTGCACCGGTACGGGTTGAATCCCTAGCAATGATTTTATATTCACGTGATCACAAATTTTTTTTTGTTAATAACATGTGTTAACATGTTCTCAAAAAAGCCGGTGGCAAAAGCGACCTGGTAACCGGATAAAATCCCGCCGGACTTTTGCTATACCCGGCGGTCCGGGGAAACCCTAAACCCCGACGGGTCTCGCGGGGTCGTCATCCAGCCCGGCGGGGTACAATTTCCTATATATATGGGCCCGCCGGGGGGCCCTTTGGGAGTTCATTGCTGACAGCATACACAGGTAATGAAACTTGTGTGTGTGTGTGTGTGTGTGTTCGTGCGGGCAGCCGCCCACTGTCGCAATGCGCGGCAGGATGTGGGTGGTCCGCCACACGAGGGATGTGTGTGTGGGTGTGTGTTCGTGCGGACAGCCGCCCATTGTCGCAATGCGCAGCAGGATGTGGGTGGTCCGCCACACGACAGGTGTGTGTGTAAGGCCATTCTTCGGAATGGTGCTTACCCTAGGGCACTTAGTCGGTAACGCAGCTAGTCTGTGTCCTATGGTAAGTATGGCACGCCGTAGCGGTACTAGTCGGTAACGCGGCAAGCATAGTATTGTTATGGCGATGTCACCTTTTCTTCCCTTTCCTTTGTCAAATGCGGACATATGGTCGGTAACGCGGCTAGTGTATGTTCGTATCCTATTCGTATTCCCATAGAATCGGGCGGCATTTTGTTGTTAACGCGGCAAGTTGGTGTCGTCCGCTAGTGCATAAATTGTTTTTTGCATATTGCGGCATTTGATCGTTAACGCGGTCGAAAAAATGTCGTAAATTTGCTTGCATATTACGGCATATGATCGTTAACGCGGTCCAAAAAATGTCGTAAATTTGTTTGATTTGACTTGTATTGTTTTTATTGTGTTTGATCCATGCGATACTTGGTTGCTAACGCGGCATGAGTATTTCATGGATCAAAGTTTACATCATATTGTCTAAACGTTTTATTTTATAATATCGTGATTCGTAACTCGAAAAATATGAATATCTCTCTCTCTTCCTACCCCCCCTCTCTCTCTCTCTCATGATACACTTCACAACTCTTTCTCTCTCTCTCTCTCTCTCATGATACACTTCACAACACGATAGATGTGTAGATAAGGATTTCTTTTTTTTTCTCTTAAAATATACATCATTCCTAATAATTTCTTTTTCTCCCTCTATTTACTTAAAAATTAAAACAGTACATTATTTTCCTCTTTAGGAACTCACAAAAACATTAAAAATGTCATCTAATGTTTCTTCTCTCTATCTGTCACAACTCTCTCTTCCTCTCCTCTCTCTCTCTCTCATGATACACTTTACAATTCTCTCTTCCTCTCCTCTCTCTCTCTCATGATACACTTCACAATTCTCTCTCTCTCTCTCTCTCTCTCATGATACACTTCACAACTCTCTCTCTCTCTCTCATGATACACTTCACATCTCTCTCTCTATCACGATAGGTGTGTAGATGAGGAGTGCTTTAGGATTACAAAACATTATTTTCCTCTCTTTAGGAACTCACAAAACTATTAAAAATGTCATCTAATGTTCCCTCTCTCTCTATCTATCACACCTCTCTCTCTTCCTCCCCCTCTCTCTCTCTCTCTCTCTCGTTCGATAATGTATACACTTCATAAGTAATAATGCACTTGTTGCGGTTGTCTCACGTTCGATAATGTATTGCGTGATGTTGAGTTCAGTAATATTGTTTGATATTCTGTTTTTGTTTGATCATTGATAAGTAATGATACACTTGTTGCTGTTCTCTCACGTTTGATGATGTATTGGATGATGTTGAGTTCATTAAAATTATTTGATATTCCGTTTTTGTTTGAACATTGATAAGTAATGATACACTTGTTGCTGTTCTCTCACGTTTGCTTGATGTTGATTTCAGTAATGTTTGATATTCTGTTTTTTTGTGTTTAGTGATATTTGCTAGATTTACGAAGACGACCAACATGCTTTCCCCCGAAGAGCGTAAAATCGTTCTACGAGCAATTCGCATTGAAGAAGTCATCACAGTGTCACAATGTGCTGATGATGTCGTCAAAAAGATCAATGAGTCTGAGATACTCATGCGAGATCTAATAGACCAGATATGGGAAAATGCACAGCGTCGGCTTCGAAGCGCGGAGGCAATGCTGAGTTGCTTGATAGATAGAAGATAGCAGATTTCAACCATCAATATATAACACGAACCATTTTGGGGAGCATGCGTGTAGCATGCAGTGATCTTAGAGATGCTGTCCCGCCTGAAGCTAATATGCAACGTCTACAATTATGGGACGTTGTATGGAGCGAGCAAAGAGCCAAGAGCAAGCGCATGAAGGCGTTAGATGCACATTTCACGTTGTACTCACAATGATATCAAAACTAATGCTGAGCGCATTTTCTTGGAGGTGTACGGTCGTCCTCTCCATAACGCCGATGCTCCACTCTATTTTGCTAAGATGCTATATGCTCAATTTATCCTAGAAACTCCAGTGGACTTTGCCTCCAGAGAGGCCACTGTCAACACCCACGACATACGTGAAGAGAGTGACATTCACAAGGGAAGAACTTGCTCTCATGGTGGAGGGCGCTGGATTGGAGTTAAACAAGGTCAAAGAAAGCTTAGGGGCACAGCTAGCAGAGAAGGAGAAAGAAGCTGAGCGATTAACTCAAGCGTCAACTCCTCCCTCGGCCAATAGAGGGATTCAAGAGCAGCTCACAAAGATCAGCCAAGATGTGCAGAGCATCTCTTCACGTATTGCTCCTGTGCGCCAAGGAAACCACATCTCTCATTTTTTGATACATCCTGATCTTGTGGGAGTTTCTGCTGAGGCTACTAGTTCCTCCACCCCCCAATGTCCTGTATGTTACAAAGTATTCGATGGGTGGAGTGGCCAGTATATACTACCCTGTGGACACTACTACCACTTAATATGTTTAGTGAGGCAAATGCAAAATACTTCCACATGTGCATTGTGCAGTGTCCCAATAAATCAAGGTATTTATACAGTGTTCGGCATGGCTAGCGAATATAAACCACCAGGACCTTTAGACGCAACTCCTAGTGCAATTCGTAATTTATTTCAAGATGAAAGCTAAGAAAGACAAATCCTACTTTTGTATTGATAATTTCTCCAAATACGATCATTTGTACAAGTACTTTTTATGAAATTAATGAAATGACTTCTTCCTCTATGTCAGTATCTTGCTCCAAAATTCTTTCACCGTTTACTCTCTCGTCTGCTAAATTAAGCTCATCTAAGTCAATGTCTAAATTGTCTTCTATCTCAAGGGTGGTGCACAACGTGCGTCCAACATCAAAGTTCTCGTCTACTACATCATCACAATTGTACATCCATCTGGGCATATCTTCTTCATACTCTTCGCTTTCAATGTCTCGCAAGATCTTTTCATTGCAATACATGTAAACAAGTTTATCTGCTCGATCTGCAAGAAGTCGATTGCGAATAGTACTGTGAATATATTTGTACATGCTGCAGTTTCTTTCTGAGCCTGAGTTTGAAGAGCACTGACTTAGAACCTTCATCGCAAGGTTGCGCAATAAAGCATAATGCTCACCACCATTCATCATCCACCACTTCCATGTAGGTTGCTCTTTAGCCATTTGTTGAACAAGGGAGTTGGAAAATAAACCCTCTTTCAATCGAAATGAGGTCATCTCCTTTATGCACTTTACACAATCATCATCATTATTATAGAAAGTGTTTACCATTTTATAAAAATCTTGCACCACCTCAACGTTGGACATCAAATCCATATTCCAATATTCAGGATCTAACATGTAAGCAGCACTGTGTAGTGGTGAATGCGCTCCAATCCATCTAGCATGAAAGTACTTCAATAGAACTTTTCTTTGTCTACTGGAGAATGGTACACGCCATTGCTTTTCCACCACTGAATGCTCTAATTTCTCAGGACACTCCAAACTCCGCTGGACAGTCCACCACCATTGCATCCATGCTTTTCCGAGATTAGGTGCTCTTTGATCAAGACTTCGTACGGCATACATAACAGGGATCATTACATGGTATGCATCCATCACACTATTCCACCAACTTCTTCTCGTAAGCGCTGCCTTCAAGACTTTGATTTTCTCTTTCACTTTTTCAAGTTGAGTGTTCTCCCAGTCATGAAATGCCATGCATGTAAATGTTTCGCAAACTGCATCTTTATTTCTAAGAAGAGACTCAAAAGTGTAAAAGTGAGTGCAAAACCTAGTCTCCGCTGGAAGCTTTAACATAACTGACATGCGAGGTCGAAAAATATCTAACACTCTCTGTCTCTTGAGCATGAATCTCACAAGCTGGTGACGAGCAGTGTCGACGATTGAGGCAAACCATTTGGTATCATCAGATTTATACCAATCTTTTAATACAAGATTCAAACTATGAGTATTACAGCCTACCGAAAAAATATGTGAATATTGTCGCTGTAGGATTTTGGATGCATTTTTGCAATTTTTTGCATTGTCCATGACGACTTGGACTACATTTTTGGCACCCACTTCCTCTATCACAGAGCTAATGACTTGAGCAATGTAAGCCCCAGTTTTGATTGAACCAGCTGAATCCACGGCACGGATGAAAGTCGCACCTCTAGGTGAAATAACCATTATATTAATTAATGGTTTTCTTTGCACATTAGACCATCCATCACTTACTATACTACATCCAGAAAGCTCTATATTGCTAAGAATTATTCTTTGTACACGTTATTTTACTTGTGCATAACATTTCTCTAATAGATCATTTCGCATAGCATGGTACGTATGAAAACCCTGGTCCAAACTCACCAATTTTCTTCCATGCTCTCTTCCAATGCTCACTATCCACCATCATCATAGTACTCCCAGAAAAGTAAATCGCTTCAGCAAGGGCGAGTTGTGCATCATCGAGTCGACCTTGACGTAGGCTTTCTTGCAATGAAGTTTGACGCATGGGTATATTTCCTACGTCAAAGTTTCGCTTACAGGAAGATGCACTGGGTAGATTACTTTCTGGTTGCACATTGCCGTTCGGGGTACAAGTAGGCGATGTAGCGGGAGTTTGATGATTAGAACAACAGTGTTCTTGCTGCCTTGATACATTAACGGTAGGAGTGTCATGTTTTCTTGAATCTTTCTTTTGAATTTCTTCTCTTATGCATTTGGCCACTATAGGTGCAGAGGGGTGGGTACATGACTTTTTCTTCGGTCCGCCTAAAAAGTGCTCTTAGTCGAGGCGCCCCACCTGATTTTACTGCATGGCATAGCTTACACTCCCAATCTATGAATCATCACCAACGTTAATTGCATATTGCCACTCTATCCTAGGTGCCTTTTTTTTCCTGCTATTTGAAATTCGGACTCTATTGGAGGTATCACTGGATCCAACATTGTCCTCCATCTCAACAAATAACCTATTCAGCCAAGCATATAACAATGAATACACAAATGAAAAAACAACAAATCACTCACGTATTACAAAACATACATTAGCAAACAAAGTACTTCGAAACTATCTTGACAAATACAAAAGATCATCACATAACACAAAACTACTTCAAACTATCTTGCAAGGTCTTACTACAAAACTACTTCGAAACTATCATGCACATTGCACCCCCAATGAAGGATGCCTTTTGTACCCAATTAAGGATACTTTACACAATCAAAGATCTATGCTTGCCCAATACTCTAGTATAGGACAATAGACCTTCTCTAACATTCACAAAGAAAATCAAAGATCTATGCTTACCCAATACTCTAGTATAGGACAATAGACCCTTGTCTACTCTAAACTATATCAAGTATCAAGAACCAATACAAGCCCCTAAGCAGGACTCTTGGCTCCATCAAACCATTCATAAAGCAGAATGAGGTAGATTACGTACGTGGCTCAAATGCAAAGCTGAATGACTCCAAATTTGTCCCTAAATCTCCGCAAGTATTAGCTACGAACCACACCCTACCCCCAGTTCAAAGAACTAAGAACGAGTGGCTCAATAGCCTTAGGAGTGCCTACAAGGAAAGACGACAGCCCCTAAGATAAGGACGTTCTTCCCAAGAGGACACTTCTAGCAACTCGACAGCTCTACAAGTACTTTGAGGAGAGATATCACGCCCCCAAAACAAGGACTATCTCCCCAAAAGTTGTACGATGGGTGTCGGGCAGTGTTTATATACAGAATAGTACCCCGTCGATGTTCCTTCTTTTTCTCGGCGGGCCCGCCCGGAGGTGTTATGGGACTAGTGGGTTCTGGCAGGTCATTGCTCAGGTCATGTGAATATACAATGTGATCACAAGTTTTAATATGTTAACAATAGGTTTTGTTAACGTGATCACGAAATTGTGAAGACGTTAATGAAATCCATGATGCCTAGCTCCGAAAGGGATGCAAATCCCATTGGATTGAGCTACACGTGGATCATACTACTCTTGCTACAAGTGAGAGAGTTTTCCGTCTCTCCAACCTCACCCACGGATATCCAGACAAGAGACTAATCCATCGGTTCTTCCAAAACCGAACCCGAAAAAACTTCCCTTGCCCGAAAAGCACGGGCGATTGCTCTAGGATAACTTTTCTCTAACGTAGTCAAAAGCCTTAACTAACTGAATTGATTTGACCAAACGCGTAAGTTCCATAGTCAGATCAGGGAAAAGATTGTACTTGGATCATAGAGACCAACGCTTTTTTCCTCATTGAGAGGCACAGCCCTTGATTCTTTTCCATAGAACAATTTTTGTCGGGGATTTACTTTATCTATCGAACCAGAATAGAATTGAGTCTCAATTTAGGGATCCATCAGTCCAGCAGTCTAACCCCATCAAGTCCCATGGGTTAGCCAACCGCCCAACCACTGTAGTGATAGGATCCAATTAAGAATTTGGTTAGGTTTTCCCGGGTACCAGGGAAAAGAGTTCCCAGGTCCCCTAGCCAGATATTTATGCAAACTTAAACTTAGTCACACCACTTACACACCCAATATTAAATTGCCTTTTTCACAAATTCAACAGTCTTTAAAACAATGATTTAATGAAACCATAGTGTCACTGATCATAATCCTCTAATTGTCCAGTTGAATCCTTATTTCCAAACATTCCTTCATCGGTATACCTATGGCATCATTGGCAACCAGAACGCTCACCCCCTGTCCACTCAGGGGCCTTTTCGATAGTTCCTATCTCATAGTAACCGACAAGTATTCACTTTAACAAAAATGGAGTCTTCGATGAAGATCAGCAAGATCAACCAAGAGATCCATATAAAAGAGCCATGGACTCATCTGTTGAGGACCAGCAAGGTCAATCAACCAGATCCATGCCCGAATTCAGAAAACAACTCTTACTCCTTGTTCCAATATCTTCCCCGACATACGTGTGGGTATCTTCGGTGACCCAGAGCCCGAGCACCGTATGGTTAGCACCCTCTAGGATCCAAGTCACCTAGTGCTTCACTCATAGGCTGCTTCCTTGGTCCCTCATCCACTGTACCGGAAGCTCACCATTTAAATCAAATCGAGGCTGGTCAAGACCTCGGTCGACCTTGCTATGCAAGACGTCCTCCTTTGACTCTCCATCAGCAGTTGCAACTTTAACAGATAGGTCTCCACGGCCTCATTCACAAGACGGTCAAAATGCTTCCCCAGTATTCTTGACATAAAACAGTCATTTAAAAATAGATTTCACATACAAATACAGTTCCAATAATATTTCCATCTTTTCTCATCACCACATCCTTTCACATTAGTCCCCATCTTTTCTCGTCTTCCCACAAATTCTTTTTCTTCATGGATCCCTATCACATCACATCATTCCCACATCAAATCACATCCAATCGCATCATCCACACATCAATCCACACCATCCATCCACATCATCCACATCAATCCACATCATCCATACATCCATCCACATCAATCCACATTATCCACACATCCATCCACATCTTCCGTACATCCATCCACATCAATCCACATTATCCACACATCAATCCACATCATCCATACATCCATTCATCCACACATCAATCCACATCATCCATACATCCATTCACGTCAATCCACATTAACCCACATCATCCATACATCCATCCACATCAATCCACATCATCCATACATCCGTTCACATCAATCCACATCAATCCATACATCCATACATGCATCCACATTAATCCACATTATCCCCACACATCCATATGTCAATCCATATGTCAATCCACATTACCCACACATCAATCCACATCATCCATACATGTATCCATATCATCCACATCAATCCACATTATCCACTCATCCATCCACATCAATCCACATTACCCACACATTAATCCACATCAATCCACATTCATTTCATAAGTATTCCCATTCTCATCTAATCACATCTTTTTCTATCACATCACTTATTTCCTCATTTATCCTCATCAGATCACATCTACTTGCATCTACCCATACATCTCATCACTTCACATACATTAACATCTATCCAGTTTACATTGCATCTTATCACATCCATTTCACATCACATCTCATTCATTCACATCCCGATTCACATGCTAACACATTCATTCACGTCCCTTATCGTTCATTCACGTCCCGATTCACACGGTTATCACATTCATTCACATCCTATATCATTCATTTACATCCTGATTCACATCACATCACATCTCATCTATTCATTCACATTTATGTGATTCGCATCACATATTATCACATCTATTTACCTTTCATTCTCATCACTTCTATTCTCATCACATCTATCCATTCATTCACATTTACATCCTGATTCACATGACATCACATCTCATCTATTCATTCACATTTATCTGATTTGCATCACATATCATCACATCTATTTACTTTTCATTCTCATCACTTCTATTCTCATCACCTCCATCCATTCATTCCCATCTATCTGATTCGCATCCCGTCTCGTCACATCTATTCACCTCTCATTTTCATCACTTCTATTCTCATCACATCCATCCATTCATTCCCATCTATCTGATTCACATCCCATCTCATCACATCTATTTACCTCTCATTCTCATTACTTCTATTCTCATCACATCCATCCATTCATTCCCATCGATCTGATTTCGCATCCCATCTCATCACATCCATCCATCCATCCATTCATTCTCATCACATCCATCCATCCATTCATTCCCATCGATCTGATTTTGCATCCCATCTCATCACATCTATTTACCTCTCATTCTCATCACATCCATCCATCCATTCATTCCCATCTATCTGATTCGCATCCCATCTCATCACATCTATTTACCTCTCATTCTCATCACTTCTATTCTCATCACATCCATCCATTCATTCCCATCTATCTGATTCGCATCCCATCTCATCACATCTATTTACCTCTCATTCTCATCACTTCTATTCTCATCACATCCATCCATCCATTCATTCCCATTTATCTGATTCGCATCCTATCTCATCACATCTATTTACCTCTCATTCTCATCACTTCTATTCTTATCACATCCATCCATCCATTCATTCCCATCTATTTGATTCGCATCCCATCTCATCACATCTATTTACCTCACATTCTTCTCATCATTTCTATTCTTATCACATCCATCCATCTATTCATTCCCATCTATCTGATTCGCATCCCATCTCATCACATCTATTTACCTCACATCTATTTACCTCTCATTCTTCTAATCACTTCTATTCTGATCACATCCATCCATCCATTCATTCCCATCTATATGATTCACATCCCATCTCATCACATCTATTTACCTCTCATTCTCATCACATCCATCCATCCATTCATTCCCATCTATCTGATTCACATCCCATCTCATCACATCTATTTACCTCTCATTCTCATCACATCCATCCATCCATTCATTCCCATCTATTTGATTCGCATCCCATCTCATCACATCTATTTACCTCTCATTCTCATCACTTCTATTCTCATCACATCCATCCATCCATCCATTCTCATCTATCTCATTCGCATCCCATCTCATCACATCTATTTACCTCTCATTCTCATCACTTCTATTCTCATCACATCCATCCATCCATTCATTCCCATCTATCCCATCTCATCACATCTATTTACCTCTCATTCTCATCACTTCTATTCTCATCACATCCGTCCATTCATTCATTCTCATCTATCTGATTCGCATCCCATCTCATCACATCTATTTACCTCTCATTCTCATCACTTCTATTCTCATCACATCAATCCATCCATTCATTCCCATCTATCTGATTCGCATCCCATCTCATCACATCTATTTACCTCTCATTCTCATCACATCCATCCATCCATTCATTCCCATCTATCTGATTCGCATCCCATCTCATCACATCTATTTACCTCTCATTCTTCTCAGCACTTCTATTCTCATCACATCCATCCGTCCATTCATTCCCATCTATATGATTCGCATCCCATCTCATCACATCTATTTACCTCTCATTCTCATCACTTCTATTCTCATCACATCCATCCATCCATTCATTCCCATCTATCTGATTCGCATCCCATCTCATCACATCTATTTACCTCTCATTCTTCTCATCACTTCTATTCTTATCACATCCATCCATCTATTCATTCCCATCTATCTGATTCGCATCCCATCTCATCACATCTATTTATAGAATGTAAGAGAATTCTTATTTTTTATATAAAGATTCTTATTTTTGATATAAAGATTTTTGCATAAGAACAACTTTAGTGGGAAATAACACTTTTATAAAAATTCATTTATGCATCTATTTATGCATAAAATCAATTTTAAGGAGAATAACTCTTTTGAAATAAAAATAAATGTTTTATGCATCTCTCTATGCATAAATTCAATTTTAATGAGAATAACTCTTTTGAAATAAAAATAAATTTCTTTATGCATCTTTCTATGCATAAAATCAAAATCAATGAGAATAACTCTTTTAAAATAAAAATAAATTTCTTTATGCATCTTTCTATGCATAAAATCAAAATTAATGAGAATAACTCTTTTGAAATAAAAATAAATTTCTTTATGCATCTTTCTATGGATAAAATCAAAATTTGATGAAAGTAACGCTTTTATTAAAAAAAAATATTTTATACATCTATTTATGCATAAATTCAATTTTAATGAAAGTAACACTTTTATAATTAAAAAAATCTTTTATGCATAAAAATTAATTTTGATGAAAGTAACATTTTTATAATCAAAATATTCCCAATATGCATCTTTCTATGCATGGAAATTAATTCTAATGAAAATAACACTTTTATTATAAAAATATTTCTAATATGCATTTTCCTATGCATAGAATAAAAATAACACTTTTAGAATACACAAGCGGTGGGGATTACTCTTTTTGAATAATAAAAGATAAAACTTATTTCACAAAATTTAAGAAAATTTTGCCATAACCTTCTTTGTATGGCTGACCACTTTTCAATTTTTTTTCATTCTCAAGTTACTTAGAAATTATCCCAAATGGTTTAAAGCATTCTAAACTAATCAAATTTCACTTTTTAAAGAGAAACAATATGAAAAGTTTAATTCTAACAATTTGATTACACATCTGGGATAAAGAAAGGCTGAATTCAAGAATGAAGAGTGGGGGAAAGCCTTTCCAACAAGGCATAGCATCATTTTTCATTTTAAAGAAAACAAAAATTAGAAAACCATTAAATGGAATAAAGAAAAAGTAGGATTTCTAGCTTACATGAATTTTTGTGAGTGTTGCATGCAAATGAAGATCAATATAAGGATGCAACAAAAAAGACACTTAGGGCTCTTGAAAAGAGTTCAAAGTTGTAGATGAATGTGGGAGGGGGCTTGACAATAATCCCACATGGGAACTTTTGAGAGTTCTAGAATTTTTGTATAAAAGGTAGCTCTTTTGAGAGCTAGGGGGCACTCTTTGGTCATTTGGTTGAGAGGCTCATAGAGAGAGCTTGCTCCATAGCTCCTTCTCAAGTGCTCTCCCAAGGCTCTCCATCTCCATTCTTGTTTCAATCATGTACTTTCTATTCTTTACATTTTCAATGATATGAGGTTTTGGTCTACACTCTTGCTAATCTAGATTTCTTAATGATGTTTTGATTTGTGAGTTGTAGAGTGCTTGTAATGAAGCTTGTGCTTGAAATAATGTGTAGTTGAGGCTTGTGTGATAGCTCTTTGCATATTAGGTTCCTTGCATAAGTTGCATTTGTGTGCTTAAGTGTAGCCTAATCTTGATGCTTTGACTATGAAAGATTGATTATTTGAGTGTTGAGAAGGATTGAGTAGGACTAGAGGTCATTAGTGTGTGGTTAACTCTTCTTCTCCCATTCGGGATAGCCTCTATGCGCTAACCGGGTTGCATTCACGGATTGACAAGTGTGTGGGTTGGAGTGTAGCCTCCGCTATGCTATGATGTCCCAAACAATGGCGCCGCTGCCGGGGAACACACACCTAAGTTAGTGAAGGATGTTAACCATTACTTCTTACTAAGTGCTCCATTGATTGCAAAATCGTGGATTAGGGTAGATTAGAGTAGAGTTTGCAAGGGCATTGAGTGTGTGATCTCAAGGGTGCCTTGTGTGTTTTCATTTTTTTGATGAGAAGCAAGAAAAAAATTTGAACCCCATTGCGGTTGAGTAATCCCGCCATTAATCAGAATTTAAGTACTTTCTATTTTTGTATTTTTGCAAGTTGGCAAGAGGTAGGTTGAAAGCATAGGAGGCGACCTTTCTTTTGATGTTTTGTTGTGTTGTTATCATGTAGGGAAGCATCTCCATAAGTGCAGCAAAGAAAAAAAAAAAATATATATATATATATATATATATATATATTACATTGGAGAAGCGTAGCAGTTCGAGTTGGCTAGTAGGGAGGCGGCGAGCTGTAGGATTTCGGGGGCGCATTATAGTTGGGTGTAGGGGGCTTGTTACCGTAGTAGGGAGGAGGAAATTTGCGTGGCCCGTGTTTGGGGTAGGGAAAGACGGGAGGCCACTCGTGGGAAGGTGGGGGCGGAGATTTGTGGAGGTGTGTGGGGGGTGAAGGAGGAGGCGGGCTGTAGAGAGGAGGCGGCAGCACGTGGTAGCGTGGAGGGGGTCGTCTGTACTGAGCACGGCAGTGGGAGGCTGTAGGCTGTCGGAAGCTGAAGGCGGCCAGTTGAGGAGAGAGAAGGCGAAGCCGACAGCAGAGGCGCTGAGGGGACGCCTGCAGGTGATGTGGCAACAGAACCGACGTGGTGGCTGCAGTGGAGGCGGCTGGAGCTGAGGAAGACGCAGCTGCAGTTGGGCCACAGCCGCGTTGTACTGGCGAAGGTGGAAAGAGCAGCTAGGTTGGCCGTCGGCTGCTGGCTAGCAAGGAGCGCAAGCAGACACGCGAAGACAGCGTGGTGGAAGGAGACAGAGGAGCCGGCGCTAAGCTGGCTGGCTTGAGAGCAGTGAGCGGAGAAGGCGTTGAGCGGACGAGAGGCGACGACGCAAGGCGGCTATTAGCCGGCTGTAGCAAGAAAGAAGACAAGGTGTATGCAGAGCAACAGGTGAAGGCGAAACAGAGAGGGTGGCCTGCGAAGGTGACTGCTGAGACTGGTTCGAAGCCGGCGAGGCTTGAGGCGGTGCAAGGCGGGGCTGGTGGAAGCTTGGAGGCCGGCACAAAAGGCCGTTGAAGGTGGAGCCGACTGGCCGGCTGCTGCAGCACGTGAAGGAGATAAGGCTGCGAAGGCGAAGGCGCAGGGACCGCACAATCCGGCGAGCGGCGAGGAGGATAAGGTAGGTGGTATTTTTCTTTTTTTTTTAATTTTTTTAAATTAATTTTTCAATGTTTTTTTTTGCATTTTTAAATAAAACAAAAACAAAAAAATAATAATATTTTTTTTATTAAAAAAAAGAGAAAAAAGATTAAAAACAAAAACAAAAACAATTAAATTTTAAAAAAAAATAGAGAGAAGAAAAAAAAATAAAAAAATAAAAAAAATTATTTATTTTTTTAGGAGTCCATATTATTTGCATAATTTTTATTTTTTCATTTCTGTAATTTTTAGCATAATTAGAGTGATTTGCATTGTTTTAACTTTTTGTTATTAAAAAAAAAAGACAAAAACAAAAACAAAACAAAATAAAATTTAAAAAAAAACAATTTTTATTTTTGTATTTTGAAACCATTGTTCATCATTTAAATTTTTGCATAATTAAGGTAGCTTGCATTTTTTATTTTTTATTTTTTATTTTTTTAGAAGTATGTAAATGATGCATAATTAGTAAACTCATATTTTTTGGCACGAAATTTATTTTAAAAAAAATAATAATAAAATAGAATAAAAATAAAAACAAACAAACTAACAAACAATAAAAACCAAAAAAAGGAGGAAAAAACAAAAGAAGACAAAAGAAAATTTTTTGATTTTTTAGGAGTCTACTTTTTTGCAATATTTGTAATTCTTCATTCTTTAATTTTTTGCATAATTAGTTTAGCTTGCATTTTTTAATTTTTGTAACTTTGTGCATAATTAGTATTTTTTTAGTGTGAGTCATAATTTTTGTGTAAATTTTTTTTTGAAAAAAAGGTAAAAATCTTAAAAACATAAAATTATTAAAAAAAACATTTAAAAAACAAATAATTAAAAAAAAAGGGTAGATAGTACACTACACATATTCTTTTTAGTTGCCTTTAGTGGTTAGGTAGGGTAAAATATATATATATATATATATACATATATATATATATATATTTTATCAAAAAAACAAAACACAAAAACCAAAACAAAAACAAACAAAAACAAAACGAAACAAAAACACATAAAAAAACCAAAACAAAATTTTGACCTTATGCACTTGCGGTCGGGACGTCGTGTAGATTCTGCCATAGGACCTAGGGCACCTTCTAGAGTACCTACGCAGGAAAGTGGGACCCAATCGGTAGGAAATTTGGCAGATATTGCTGAAACACTTTCTGAATCCCAATCCGATACCCTTTCCTCTAGAACAACTAGTTCATTGTCCATGGACAATCTAGGGCTGACAAATAGTCATCCCGTAGCCCCAAATAGAACACCCTCAAGATCCTTTAATCCATTTGAAGCTGACACCATGGGGTTAACACTCAATGTGAGACTCCAATATGTCTACACAAATGCTCAAGGAGCTGAGATCTTTAGGGACCCACAACAACGGTATCTTGTTAAGATCGCCGACATATTCTCAGAACTTGATAGAGCACCTCTAGTCAATGACCAAGGTAACATGTACATGGGTGGAGATGGTGTTCGCTACGAAGTCACCTACCATCCAGAAAAGGTAGACAAATTAGGGGATCTCTCTAAAACCGAGTTCTTAGATTTATCAGAACTTTCCAGAGCAAGGGAGTCTAGAGATGACTGGCTCATTGAGCCGGACATGCCTGGACCATCCAATGCCCAGTCCTCAAAGCCATCCATAGATGATTTACTTCTTGTAGATCTAAATTTGGAAAGGGATAGGAAAGGCAAGAGCAAACTGGATCAGGGGGCTGAAAGCCAATGGGAGTTTGTACGACAAATTCCTGTGACAAAGGTCTTACAGGATGACCCACTTCAAGAGGTCTATAAGGACTCGTTAGAGGGATATTATGCCACGACTAAATTGCCACAGCTAGATCTTCCTCTAGCTCATGTGGTGGTAGTTGAGAAGCTTGCAGGACACATGAACAGAATAATTGATAAATGGGCCAATAAATACCGAACCTTAGATTGGAAAGAGATTCGGGAACTCACGTGGAAAGAACAACCATTATTTATGGAAGTGTTCTCATCAAATACAGCCAAACCAGGAGAGACAGCCTTTCTTGGAGAAACTGTTGCTCCTCCCCTACGAGAGTTCACTAGAGAGGGACCTTCAACATCCAAGTGGACCACAGCTAGTAGCCCAACTCTAGCACCAAGATATCGTCCTACACCAAATGTGCGACCTCAGGTCACACCACACCAACATCTCTCTCACTATAACAATCGGAGGATAGGGGAGCCAACTCGGCCTCCCATAAATGCACCTCCTGAAATGAGGGTGACAAGATCTTTGGAAGGGTTTGGTGAGGCTGGTAATAGAGTACCCACACCAATTTTGGAAACATGTGGACCATCTTTCCAAAGAGAGGAATAATTTCCACTGAGAGTGAGAGGCCGTAGGCCCTATGATGAGTATTCATGACAAGTAAGGCCATCAACTCTTCAGAAATTGGTTAAGAAGTATGAAGGGTTGGGAGATCCATATGATCATGTAGCAGCTTTTAGGCAAGCAGTTCGAGCTGAGCAAGTTGCTGATAAGCATACTCAAATAGAAGGGTTTGGACTCACCCTTGAAGGAAAAGCCCTTGCTTGGTTTCAGGCATTAGAAGCTTCAGACAAAACTTCTTTACGAGTTTTGGAAGAGAGATTCATTGCTGCTTTTTCCTTGATGGGAATTCAACATGACACGGTAGCACACATCTACTCTTTCAAGCAAGGCGAGAATGAGAGTGTTAGAGACTGTGTAAATAGAATGAAGCAGTACATTAATCGTTGCCCAGAAGATGAGAAGCCCCCCAAAGTCGATTAATTTCTCTCTTCTTAAAAGGCCTCAAAAATTTGACACTGCATACACATCTCTATGCAAAGAAGCATACAAGTTTCAATGAGTGTTGCCATGATGCTATGGATTTCACCGATAACTTCAAGTTCCAAGATGGTTCTGGCCCTGAGGTGAAACCTAGAAATCAGTGGGGTGATGACCAAAGTTCAGGGTCTAGCGCGCTAGTAAATCCAGACCAGATAGCTAACCTAGTACTAAGGAGATTGGGACAGACCTATCGTCCACCCATGCAGCCACAACAATAGCAGCAGAGAATGAGGAGTATACTTCCTACAGGTCCTCATCTTTGTGGAGCATGTGGCGGTGACCATAAAACAGAGGACTGTAATACCTTTTCTCCTCTAGTCACAAACCAACCCACAAAAAAGTGGTGCCAAGCCTGTGCTTGGAACTTTACTCACACCACACAGGATTGTACTCACATTGCGAGAATGAGACAGGAACGTGAGCAGCCGAGGGGTGGAGTGGCTCCACAAATGTATCAACAGTATACTAGTTTTGAACGTAAGCCACCGATGGCACAAGAGCAAGCACGACCTGTTCTTGGTGTTCAACCTCCTGCTCCAGGAACTGCTCCTGTGAGGATGGTTGAATACGACAATTCAAATATGTGTAGAGAATTGGTAAACCCAGGCTATGTGGAGGAAGAATATGTATCATATTCATCCAAAGAAAATATCTTTGAAAGTCCCGCATACCCAAGCCCAGCACTGGACGTTCAACCAGGGGAACAAAACTCTTTAATGTTGCTAGGCGGCTACCAACCTAGGACTCCAGGCCCCTCAGGTCAATGGCAGCCAAGGAAAGTAGAGGCCAAACCAATGGGCCCCTGTTATGAGTGCGGAGAACCCCATTGGGCTCGTGATTGTCCACATCGCTCAAGGCAAGCATCTCGATCCAATACAACAGTACAACAGTTTCCACCGATTGAAAGATATTGTCTAGGGTGTTGTGTAGAACACTTCCCAAAAGACTGTCTGCTGAAACCACATGAGGAAGGCACCTCTCAACCAAAGGTTTCACTCAACCTTGTAGGGGCAGTTCCATCGCCACCTTCATCTGAGAATGAGGATGTCGTGCCACTTAGAGTCATGACTCGATCACAGACAAGAAACGCTGAAATACAAATTGATGAGACACCTCGAACTAGGGACGCTAAGACAAATCTAGTGGACAAAACCCTACAGTCCAATAAAAAAAAAACCACTCGGAGGAAGAAGAACCGAAGCAAACAAACTAAAAGTGCATCCACTAGTTCTCAGGAGACCTCTAAACAAAACATAAAGGATAAAACTTTTACATCCCAGGAAGTGCGTGAGGAACATCAACCTCAACCTGAGCCTAGTGTTAAACAAGATGAGGCTAGTACGACTGAGGTTAGTTCTGGGGGTTCTGTTTTTGTGGATAAAGTGAATGAGACTCTAGAGGCCATCATTGATGCTCATAGAAGTCGCATTGCAGCTTTATCTGAGCTACCCAAAAAGCTTCAAGAATACCCAAACCCTCGTGAGGAGAAGATCAATCTAGCTGTACATCAGCAACTCATTAGGGAAGCTCAGTCAATACTTGAGGGACCACCACCACCTATTCCTCGGGGCCCAACCTCTCTTAAGCCAACATTAGAAACTATACCGGAAGTGTCATCAAGTAGAGAAATGAAAAGTGAGCTTATTTCACAAGCTCAGAGCGAAAGGTCTGCACCAATTGACACTCCATTGAAAGATGACATTCTGCCATCACCTAGCCTTGTCTTCCCATGCAATGATGAAGTTATTGATGCTAATGAGGACATGGCAAATGACATGTGGGCCGCAGTAAATGAGAAAATTAATGGGAACATGTCTTCTGTTAGTTCGCCTCCATTCTCTGAGGTGGATTTTACCAGAGGCACGGAAAACAAATTTAGACACCCAAGCATCCTGGAGGAAGTTCAAACAATTGTTTCTCCTAGAAGTAAGCATACAATGAAAACCTTACCATCATATCTGGGAGAATATGAGAACTGTTCTCAAACCTTGAGGATACCCTCCATGCATAAAAGGTTGACAAAGGAGAAAGATATGAGTATGGTGCAGGCTATTTTGTCAGCACCAGTGGCTTGTACCTTACCTTTGCTTGAGTTGATAAAGCTTAAACCTGAGTTGTGGAATGATATTGCCACATGTTTGTCAGAGCAGGTATTGCTACAAAAGGGTCACCATGAGTGTACTATACACCCTGAGACAAAGCATGTAATGCCAGTTCCTATCAACAAAGTGGGAAAATTTTGTGAGGATGATCAGGGAAATGCTACCCTCCCATTAGAAGTGCGAAAAGTATCTTCAACTGCAATACTTGATAGTGGTGCAGGAGTGGGCATTGTGACAAGGTCCATTTGGGAAAAATGGGGCAAACCAGCTATTAGGAGTACCAGGATGCGCTTGCAGCTAGCAGATGGAAGCTTAGAACATCCCCTTGGGCTGCTCGAGAACATATTGGTCACCACATGTGGGATTGAATATGAGCATACCTTTGCAGTAGTGGATTTTGGAAAACATCCAAACTACGAAGTGATATTGGGTAGACCATTCATGCGACAATTTCAAATGATTCAAGATTGGGGATACAATTATTTGTACCTCCGACATGATTCTGTCATCACCAGGGTCAACCTAAGGAATCACTCATATCGTGATGTAACAAGATCTCCAATAGATGAGTTTGATTCTGCTTCATCCGAGGGCTCAAGAGTTACATTGTCTGATGGGCGAGAAGATCTATGGATGTGTGGAGCCTCATGTAGGGATTTCAACACTGAGAGACTTAAGGGTAATCGAAGTGTATCAGACGAGGCATACATTCCACAACCCTTCCTTGAGCATTTAATTGATCCATTAGAATGGAGTCATGTCCTTGCAACATTATCGACATGTGCTTTACCGAAGCTAATTCAATTTTGTGACTCAGATGGATATGATATTATTCCTATACGAATGGTACAAACACGTGCCCTTCTAGATGATTTGTACTATAGAGATACATCCACAACAGCTATGCATGTCGAGGAAGTCTCAGTAGAGGACTTGACACTCGAATCTGCTAATGATGCTGATAAGGAAGATGGCTGGGACTCTGATTTTGATAATGAAGATACAACCCCTGAGGAAGAGTTAGGAAAGGCACGCCTACTCTTGAGAGGAAGGGAGGTTCAGGTAGAGATCCCTAGAAGCCAACCTAAACGAAAATGCTGTAAGAGCCATAAAAAAATCCGTAGACAAGATGAGCGTGAACAACGTGAGAGACTGCAGAAAGAAAAGGAGGAGTCTGAGAGTGAAAACTCTCGACCACCACCTCACTTCTCAGGAAAGAACGGATATCTATACTATGTCCAAGCACAAGACAGTATCAAAGACCAAGTCAAACGATCAAATGGATTCCAAGCAGGGGAAAAGCTAACAACGGTTAGCAAAAATCGTAAAAAGACGAAGAAACAAAAACCAAAACTCAAGTCTAAAACCGATTCAAAAAAGAGTGTGGGAAGTGCAAAGACAACGATTGAACAAAAAAATCCGTTGCAAGATAGTAAAGGAGAGCTCAAAACTGCATGGTCTTCAATGAGTGAAGACTCAAGTGGACAAGAGCAAGGTCTAAATGTTCCTCCCAATTTCACACAGTACACTCTTCAAGATCGGAAGATTGTTCTTCAACAGCCCATGCGACAAAAACCAAGCGTGCCAGGGGTTTCATACGATGGTCCAGAAGATGCAAAAAAGATTGATATTGCTAAGCCAGGAGAAGAGCCTCGCTATGTGTGGATTGCCACAGACTTGTCCTTAGATGAGGAGAAGTTATTAATACAAACAATAAAGGAGTATCGTGATGTTTTTGCTTGGAGTTATAAAGACCTCAAAGGAGTTGATCCAAGCATATGTCAGCATACAATTCCATTGCGGGAGGATGCAAAACCCTCCAAGCAACGTCCTTATACCTACAATGAAAATTTTGCACGGAAGATAAAGGAAGAAATAGACAAGCTCTTAGAGGCAGAATTTATCTATGAAATTGAACACACTGAATGGGTCTCCCCTATTGTAGTGGTGCCCAAGAAAAATGGAAAACTTCGAGTATGTGTAAACCTCAAGAAGGTAAATGCAGCTACTGTGCGTGACCATTACCCACTTCCAATCACGGATCATGTTCTAGAACGAGTTGCAGGGAAAAAGGCATATAGTTTCTTGGATGGATTCTCCGGGTACAACCAAGTGTCAATTGATCCAAAGGATCAACACAAGACAGCCTTTGCTACTGAAGATGGCATCTTTGCCTATCGTGTTATGCCATTTGGTCTAACAAATGCGCCAGCAACCTTTCAGCGGTTAATGAGTCATGTATTCAAGGAGTACCTTAGGCAATTTCTTGAGATTTTCATGGATGATTTATGTGTTCACTCACAAGAGCGTGATGATCATATAGAACACCTGAGACTTGTGTTTCAAAAGTGTCAACTTTATCGTATATGCTTGAATCCTGACAAGTGCAAATTCATGGTAAGACAAGGAAAAATTTTGGGCCATATTGTTTCTCGCAATGGGATTTTAACAGATATGGATAAAATTGATGTCATTGTCTCATTACCTCGGCCTATCAACCCTAAAGGGGTACAAACTTTCATGGGACATTGTGGCTATTACCGTAGATTCATCTACATGTATGCTGTCCTAGCCAGACCGTTATATGCTCTTCTTGTAAAGTTTAATTGGACTGATGAGTGTGAGGAATCCTTCGAAAAGTTGAAGCAAGCATTAGTGACTGCACCCATTTTACGGGCACCAGATTGGAACCAAATCTTTCATGTCCATATTGATGCTTCAAACTTTGCGATTGGATGTATTTTGGCTCAATCGGGAGAACACAATAAGGATTTCCCAATCTCATATGCTAGTCGACAGTTGAACAATGCTGAGAGGAATTACACCACAACAGAAAGAGAAGGATTGTCCATGATATATGCAGTGAAAAAGTTTCGCCATTACCTTTTGGCAAACAAATTCATATTTTTTGTGGACCATCAAGCATTACTATATTTGGTGAATAAGCCATGTGCAACTGGAAGGATAGTAAGGTGGTTTATCATCCTTCTTGAGTTTGATTTTGAAGTTGCAGTTCGAAAAGGAACAACTCATCTAAGAGCAGATCATTTGTCTCGAATCACCTCTGGCGAAGCTCCTGTGGGTGTGGATGATGATATGTTAGATTCAACACTTTTCCTTGTAGAGACAGCTCCTAGATGGTCTGAATCCATTTTAGAAATTTTGACAAGTGGGCGGATACAACTAGCAGGTCCTAATGTGGACCTATGGCGACCATTCACATTAATCTCAGGGAGATTATATCGTCAGGGTAATGATGGAGTGTTGAGGCTTATACCTAACCCCGACCAATATGAGGAGATCTTGGAATGGGCACATGCGGGTATCGATGGAATCCATGCATCAGCTACCACTTGTGTGCGACGTATATCTCAAGATGGGCAATGGTGGCCTACCATGCATGCAGATGCTGAAACATTTGTTCGTAACTGTGCTTCATGTAAAATTCAGAAGCCAATTCATAATGTCACATTGTTCCAAATTTCAACTACACCAAGTTGGAGTAAGTATATTGTGGACTATCTTCAGCATGGTCATACGGATCAAACAATTCCTAAACATCGAAAGCAGGCTATTAAAATTGAGGCGACAAACTATATGCTAATAGAGGGGCAACTCTACAAGAGGGGCAAGGATGGCAACTTACGCATGTGTGTATGTGAAGCTGACTATGTGAAAATCTTAACTCATGCACATGCAGGTGTTGGAGGTGGACACTTTTCTGGCAATACCACAGCAAAGTTGATTAGGTGGTCTGGGCTTTGGTGGCCAACCTTACAAATGGATGCCGAAGAATATGTGAAACGTTGTGACGATTGTCAAAGGACCAAACCTCCCATCACAAAGGACAATATGCCATTGCGGCCTATGTTAAGCACACGTGCTTTTGCAAAATGGGGTATTGATTTTGTCGGTCCCATTAAACCTCCAGCTCGTAACACGCATGCAGAATATATTATAGTCGCAACCGACTATTTGACCAAATGGGTAGAGGCAAAGGCAACAGTCAAAAATGATGCCAGAACCACAGCCAAGTTCTTGTATGAGTACGTGTTTACACGCTATGGCTTACCTATTGAGATCGTTAGTGATCAAGGTGTACACTTTGTAAATGAAGTCATAGAATTTTTGCTTCAAGAATTTATGGTAATTCACAAGCGTTCTGCACCCTATCATCCCCAGACCAATGGACAGGCAGAGAGTACTAACAAGATTCTCTGCACAGCACTCACAAAGATTGTGGAGGGACATAGGACTGATTGGGAGCAAAAGTTACACTCAGTTCTCTGGGCATATAGGACAGCCTATAAAACATCTGTGGGCACAACCCCATTTGAACTTGCTTTTGGGCTAGACGCAATTCTTCCCATTGAATTTCTTGTACCTACTCTACGAGTAGCTAAACAACTGGATTGGACTGGTCATGAGCTTTCACAATGCGTTGACGAATTGGAAAAGCTTGATGAGACCCGCTTATTGGCGGTAATGGGGATGTATGCTGAGAAGAGGAGACAAAAGCAATGGTATGATAGAAATGTAACAACTGGCCGATTCAAAAAAGGAGACCTGGTGCTCTTATACACACTTAAGAAGCATAAGAGAAAGCTTAAAAAACGTGGCTTAGGACCGTTTGTGATTAATGAGCTTACCCCAAGTGGTGCAGTGCGTTTAGAGACACTAGAAGGTGAGCAAATGCCTAACTTCATTAATGGAAGTTGTCTCAAGAAATACAATGAACCATTAACTGAAGCCATGCTTCAACAGATGCATGCTGCACAAACACGGAAAAAAGCACTTGACCTACTTAAACGTCAGGCTCAAGAGGAGGCTAAAGCTAGAGTTGCAAAAGCCAAGGAGCGTCGCAAAGCTTCTATGTTAGCCATACAGTTGGCTACTGATGAGCCATATGTCGAACCATTCAATATTCGAGTGGGACTTCATCTTCATGAGACTACCTACTTTGTCTCTGCCTTAATTGACTCTGGTGCAGATTATAATGTTCTCTCGTTTGACACCTGGAAAGCCTTGGGTCAACCACCACTTGTACAAATTCCTGTGGACCTACGAAGCTTCTCTGGAGAAGATAACCCTATAGAGGGAAAATGTGTCATTATGATGACCATTCAGGATCACCAGATGTCAGTGTCCTTTTATGTGGCACGTAAGTCCAAGGCAGTAGTAGAGGTTGTTCTCGGTAGATCGTGGTTAAGTGCTACCAATTGCTCATTAGATTGGAAGAATAGACAATACAAGTTGCAAATTGATTCTGATTGCATCTTGGGATCTGCTACACCACGAGCTTTATCGTGTCAAAGGGGTAATGTTTCTACCTTACCCAACCCACAATCAAAATCTGCTCTTGAAGCTCCAAAATAAATGATGTGGATAATTGATGAGTACTCAAGTGAGGGCCATGGCTGGCATGTTCCAACTACTCTAGTTGCTGCTCAAAGAAGGCCAGGTAAGAAGGAATTATCAATGTGGCTACCCAAAGATGCGTACAAACTTGTACCATCTAGTCCAGTTGCTAAGACTCTTAAGAAGCACATCATTTCCAAGCCCAAACCTCGGATTGT
This sequence comes from Cibotium barometz, assembly GCF_041138505.1. Taxonomy (NCBI): domain Eukaryota; kingdom Viridiplantae; phylum Streptophyta; class Polypodiopsida; order Cyatheales; family Cibotiaceae; genus Cibotium; species Cibotium barometz. The sequence continues at coordinate 31,689,755 of NC_141076.1, read as the reverse complement.
TAATCGATGGGTCCCAAAACATGTGCTCAAAGCACAAGGCTATTATGAGGGTGCAACAGCAATTTGGCTTCCAAAATGCCAAGCTTTGACAAAGGTAAAAGAGTGTTTCAGAAAGATTCCAAAAGCCACCCTTGATTGTCCATATCAGTGGGTGCAAAAGAAATCAACGCAAACTCTTCAAGAAAGAAAAGGTGGCTGTGATAGCACCTACAAATCTACTTGTGTTGATATTCCTAAAACATGTATTGAAACACCGGTTGTTCCGATTTCTCCTTGTAACACAATTCAACTATCAACTTGTGTACCTACGACGAGTCCAAATGTGTCTCATTTGAGCATAGATTCTAGCATTTCAATGCCTAAAACCTCTTATCTTGCTCAAATTCCAAGACAATTGCTAAAGTGTCCACCTCTTAAAAAGGATATACCAAAAACTAAAGATAAGGCATTAACACTACAATTAAAGCTTTTTGGTAAATCAATGTTTGAATAATGTAGTTCCTTATGCCTTTAGAAGATGTGTTTTCTTTGAGATAATCTTGTTTTTGATTGGAATTGTCATGATGGATATGAGTGTTCTAAATTTCATTGTTCTACGTCCAGATAACTCCTGATGGATATTTGGCGTGATACATGTCCACCATGCATTGACCCCGATAGTACTCGACCAGATCATCGCGGGGGTTATAGTGCTCCTCCATTTCAAACACATTCTAGGTACTTCTATGCTCCCTTAGGTGAAAGTTGCTGTGGGCATCACTTTGTCACATTATTCTATCAACAGCATCACCCATTTCCACATTGTCAAGAGTGTGCACGGCTTGTATTAGAAGAAGCTTCACATATTTGTTGGATATGCCGCTCTTACTTTAGACGATATGGCACGGGCTTAATGAAGCAAATTGTGGGAGTTACACCCCAACGCCATAATCTTCTTAATGTGAGAATACCAGAGAGAGGACCAAATCAGCGTAGATTACCTGAGGAGGTTCAAGCACAACAATGGAGGGATACAAGCCTAAATGACTTGCAACCACCGATCTTGCAAGCCCTCCTTCCCCAAGCCTCCACATGTCAATATTGGATCAATATGAGTACCTACATTGCGCAGTTCCAAAATCGAAACTGTCTGATTAACCTTCCCATAGAACCAATGCCATACTTTAGTGAGGAAGCACTCCTTCCTCTACCACCTTCTCCAGCGGCGGGTTTTTGTGAGGGGTTGTCTCTGCATCCTGAGGAAATTGATACCATCTTTCCAGCAGACGAGGACACGGATCCACCACCAGTGCAAGGGTAAGTTCAACGACTCCGCAATAAGATCGACAAGCCAGGGCACTTTTCTTCCACTGGGTTTTTCCCCTCGGCTATATTCGGTGTTTGGCACCAATGAAAAATTTTATTTTTTTCTTTTCTTTTCGTGTTTGTTAATAAAAATTTTGCAGAGATCTCCGTACAAAACAAAAGCATCAAACACGTCCCAATAGTCCACCTATCGTGCAAACAAATTAGGAAGGGGGGAGACAGGCTACGCCTACAAAGATCAAGGAGGAGCAATCTGCACCAAAATCAGCAATTCATCAATGCAAATGAACAACATCAAAAGGGCACTACAACAGGTGTATTCAGATCTTAATCTTTATTTCTTTATGTGCTCTTATCTTTCGAATATATGGTTTGCATGTTCACACAATGTTGGCTGGTTTCAGTTTTTGATTAGTTGTTAAAATATGGTGAGTGAATTCTAGAGTCTTAGAAGACTTAGTAAAAGATATTTCTATCTAAAGACAGTGTAGGATATATACCAATGGAGTATGCCAAGTACTTATGTTTTCAAGGTATATTAGTTATCCCTAGTGGTAGTTACCTCTTAGATATGAGCTAGGTGCTAGGAGTCATAAAAATTTATGAAAATATACCCTAAAAAATATATATATATACAAAGTGAATTGAGACATGAAGTGTCTACCGCCATGTGAAATGCTTGGTAGGACCTGAGGTTGTCTTAGCACCTTGGGGCCGATGCCTTGGTTTCCATGGGGTGAACACTGATGTCTAAGAACTTCAGAAGAAGAACTTTGAGGAATCTATCGCCTTGATAGATGTTGGTAGGACTCTGGGGTACACTATGGGCCCTTGAAACCGATGCCCTCATCTTCATGGGGTACTCCTTAGGTCATAAAAGAAAGAAAAAGGGTCTGTCGCCCTTGAGATACTTAGCGGTCTTTAGATTCTCTTGGCGGAGGTCTCTTGGCCATTGCTTGGGTCTCTTTGGGATAGAACCTTAATCTTCATCAACTTCTACACACATATCAAAAAAAAAATAAAAAAATGAGAGTTCCAATCACCTTTGCTCCTATTTAGGAGTAGGTATGCCATTTAGGAGTAACTTACATACTGGTAGGACATTGAGACTACGGTCATAACCGGCGGTGTACAAAGCACACTTGCCTTTGCATAGCATTATCTACTACTTAAGTCTCACTTTGACTAGTCTTTACTCACCTATTTTAGTACTCATTAAAACTTTAATCAGCCCTGCACGTGTATGCTCACGTGTGAAGTCATCATTGCTGATTTTTCTTTTCTTTTCTTTTCTTTTCAATAAAGGACTTTACTCGTATCAATTGTTTTTTTGTTGCAGCTCTTGCTACTACCGCGCTTGAGGACGTGCGCAAAATAGGAAGGGGGGAGTGTTGCATGCAAATGAAGATCAATACAAGGATGCAACAAAAAAGACACTTAGGGCTCTTGAAAAGAGTTCAAAGTTGTAGATGAATGTGGGAGGGGGCTTGACAATAATCCCACATGGGAACTTTTGAGAGTTCTAGAATTTTTGTATAAAAGGTAGCTCTTTTGAGAGCTAGGGGGCACTCTTTGGTCATTTGGTTGAGAGGCTCATAGAGAGAGCTTGCTCCATAGCTCCTTCTCAAGTGCTCTCCCAAGGCTCTCCATCTCCATTCTTGTTTCAATCATGTACTTTCTATTCTTTACATTTTCAATGATATGAGGTTTTGGTCTACACTCTTGCTAATCTAGATTTCTTAATGATGTTTTGATTTGTGAGTTGTAGAGTGCTTGTAATGAAGCTTGTGCTTGAAATAATGTGTAGTTGAGGCTTGTGTGATAGCTCTTTGCATATTAGGTTCCTTGCATAAGTTGCATTTGTGTGCTTAAGTGTAGCCTAATCTTGATGCTTTGACTATGAAAGATTGATTATTTGAGTGTTGAGAAGGATTGAGTAGGACTAGAGGTCATTAGTGTGTGGTTAACTCTTCTTCTCCCATTCGGGATAGCCTCTATGCGCTAACCGGGTTGCATTCACGGATTGACAAGTGTGTGGGTTGGAGTGTAGCCTCCGCTATGCTATGATGTCCCAAACAGTGAGCTTTCCTTTGGCTTGATGGTTTGAGAGATCTACTCTTGTTTGCAACAAGAGTGGCCACCAATTCTTTTGAAGAGGAAATGGTCAAAAACTAATGAATTATTAATAAATTCACTGTTTTTGGCTGCTCTGGGGAGGAGTGGAGTAACAGTGCATAAAACACTATTAACCATTTACAAAGGGGGAGGCTTCATTTATAGAAAAAAGTGAGTCTCTATCCAAGAAAACTGATTCTAGAATTTTCCAGATCAGTTTGGCCAACTTTTGACCATTTTTAGGTCAGTTTAACTTACTTTTTGGATCTAGTTGAAGCAGGAGAGAGGAGAGATAAAAATATCTAATTATTTGTGAGTTTAAAACTCAACCACACATGTGAAATAGGCACCTCCTTCATGAGGAGAATTCCCCCACACTGAGGTGTCAAAAATGCATCATTTCTTCTAAATATCTTTTCTTTTTTAAATAATAACCTTGTCCTTAGTCAACTCTTCATCTTATGTGAGTATTTACTCATTTTTGGAGGGATTTCCTTTTATTCTTAAATTTATCTCCTCCCTACATTTGGATTAATCTAATTGGTCCATAGGAACCTTAATTCAAAAATTTCAAAAAATCTGGAAGGTCCTTTTTACCTGATTTCAATTTATTCCAATTGCACATTGGAAATTTCTTTTTGAATATCTGTTTTAGGGGAAACCATTTTTGACACTAGGAGGATTTTTATATCTAAAAATATCTCAATTTTGAATTACCTCCCTCTAGACATTTTCTCTCTTTAGGCGAAACCATGATCTTTCTTTTATTTCAGAGAGGGGAATAATTATATGATCAGAAGGGGAGGTTTTTACACCTGCACACCTCAAAAGCCGGAGGGAGGAATCTTACATCCTACCCCACTTAAAAAACGCAAGATGTCCTCATCTCGCAAAATTAGAGGAGAACTCTTTTCCTTAAGATCCAACTGATTCTGGGGTTCCTTATAGTGTCTGGTGAACCCAACAGAATCCTGGGATAAAGATCGCTTATATAAAACTCATCATCAAATAATAATTCACTCAGATCATATCATTCAAATCCTTATCACAATAATGGTCCATTAGACCGAATTTTCTATCTGAACAGTCCTTCATGGAAATTTTCAATTATACAGATTTTTAATTTGACATCCCTTAACTTAATCCACTGGGTCAAATGTTAACAGCAGCAATCTGCTAGCATAATCTACTAATCTCATAGTGATTCGCTAAGGTCATTAACGTCATTCCAGCTACTACGAACATCATCACAGGGACTCGTCCCATTCATCCTCATTGTGGTTTTGCTTAGTTTATTACATTTCAACCAAAATTCAGGAATCTTCATTTTTCAATCAGAATCCAAGTCAACTCATCAGTTCTCAACCATAATTTAAAATCATATCAACCACATTCGAATTCATCATCTGGATAGTATTAATGCTTATAATTTTGAGTCTTAGATTTACTCGTATATACTGCCAGTAAAGAGCTGCAGTTATACCCTGGGTATATACGGGTAGTCACGGTCCTTGGAACTATAAGGTAAATACCATCATGTCTAGGCCTCAAGCAAGTCAAAGATTCCATACAATTGTGGTACTTCCATCTGAAGACCTAATTACCAATTTATGAATTTCAGTTTGAATATCAATTTGTATGAATTTTATCACACAATTACAACCTTTTACTACTTCTTCATAAATTTTTGACATTTTTGGCCTCTCGGTTGATCCTCATTAGCCAATTTGCTCTGATACCAGCTGTGAAGTCCCTATCCCCACCGCGCAGCGAATTCAGGGGTTCTAGCAGCGAAAGTAGCACTTCTTGTGCGGGGCAAGGTCTCACATTCGGGGCCTCGTCCACGGATATCCGGACAAGAGACTAATCCATCGGTTCTTCCTAAACAAAATCCATAAAAACTTCCCTTGCCGAGAAAGCACGAGCGATTCCGCCAGGATAACTTTTCTCTAATGTAGTCAAAAGCCTTAACTGACCAAACCCGTAAGTCCCATAATCAGATCAGGGAAAAGATTGTACTTGGATCATAGAGACCAACACTTTTTTCCTCATTGAGAGGCAGAGCCCTTGATTCTTTTCCAGAATCTGTGATTTACTTGATTTTTTATCTGAGATTTACTTCATCTATCGAACCAGAATAGAATTGAGTCTCAATTTAGGGATCCATCAGTCGAGCCTAACACCATCCAGTCCCATAGGTTAGCCAACCACCCAACCACTGTAGTGATGGGATCCAATTAAGAATTTGGTTAGGTTGTCCTAGGTACCAGGGAAAAGAGTTTCTAGGCCCCCTAGAGCCGAATATTCATGTAAACTTAAAACTAGTCACACCACTTACACACCCAATATAAAATTGCCTTTCTCACAAATTCATTAGTCTTTAAAACAATCATTTAATGAAACCATAGTGTCACTGATCATAATCCTCTAATTGTCCAGTTGAATCCTTATTTCCAAACATTCCTTCATCGGTGTACCTATGGCATCATTGGCAACCAGAACGCTCACCCCCTATCCACTCAGGGGTCTTTTCGATAGTTCGTAGCTCATAATAACTGGCAAGTATTCACTTTAACAAAAATGGAGTCTCCGTTGAAGATCAGCAAGATCAACCAACAGATCCATATAAAAGAGCCATGGACTCATCCATTGAGGTCAATCAACCAAATCCATGCCCGAATTCAGAAAACAACTCTTACTCCTTGTTCCACTATCTTCCCCGACGTACGTGTGGGTATCTTCGGTGACCCACAGCCCGAGCACCGTATGGTCAGCACCCTCTAGGATCCTTCGCAGGTCACCTAGCACTTCACTCATAGGCCGCTTCCTTGGTCCCTCATCCACTATACCGGAAGCTCACCATTCAAATAAAACCGAGGCTGGTCAAGACCTAGGCCGACCTTGCTACGCGAGACGTCCTCCTTTGACTCTCCGTCTCAGCATTTGCAACTTTAACAGATAGGTCTCCACGACCTCATTCACAAGACAGTCAAAATGCTTCGCTAGCATTCTTGACATAAAACAGTATTTAAAAATAGATTTCACATACAAATACAGTTCCAACAATATTTCCATCTTTTCTCATCACTCCACATCCTTTCACATTAGTCCCCATCTTTTCTCATCTTCCCATATTTTTTTTTCTTCATCGATCCCTATCACATCACACCATTCCCACATCAAATCACATCCAATCGCATCATCCCCACATATCAATCCACATCATCCATACATCCATCCACATCATCCACATCAATCCACATTATCCACACATCCATCCACATCTTTCATACATCCATCCACATCTTCCATACATCCATCCATATCAATCCACATTATCCACACATCAATCCACATCATCCATACACCCATTCATGTCAATCCACATTATCCACACATCAACCCACATCATCTATACATCCATCCACATCATCCACATCATCCATTCATCCATTCACATCAATCCACATCATCCATACATACATCCACATCAATCCACATTATCCACACATCCATCCACATCTTCCATACATCCATCCATCAATCCATGTGTCAATCCACATTACCCACACATCAATCCACATCATCCATACATCCATCCACATTATCCACTCATCCATCCACATCAATCCACATTACCCACACATCAATCCACGTCAATCCACATTCATTTCATAAGTATTTCCATTCTCATCTAATCACATCTTTTTCTATCACATCACTTATTTCTTCATTTATCCTCATCAGATCACATCTACTTGCATCTACCCATACATCTCATCACTTCACATACATTAACATCTATCTAGTTTACATCGCATCTTTTCACATCCATTTCACATCACATCTCATTCATTCACATCCCGATTCACATGCTAACACATTCATTCACATCCCGATTCACATGTTATCACATTCATTCACATCCTATATCATTCATTTACATCCTGATTCACATGACATCACATCTCATCTATTCATTCACATTTGTCTGATTCGCATCACATATCATCACATCTATTTACCTTTCATTCTCATCACATCCATCCATTCATTCCCATCTATCTGATTCGCATCCCATCTCATCACATCTATTTACCTCTCATTCTCATCACTTCTATTCTCATCACATCTATTCACCTCTCATTCTCATCACATCCATCCATCCATTCATTCCCATCTATTTGATTCGCATCACATATCATCACATCTATTTACGTTTCATTCTCATCACTTCTATTCTCATCACATCCGTCCTCTATCTCATTTCCATCTATCTGATTCGCATCACATATCATCACATCTATTTACCTTTCATTCTCATCTATTCTCATCACATCCGTCCTCTATTCATTCTCATCTATCTGATTCATATCACATCTTATCACATCTATTTATAGAATGTAAGAGAATTCTTGTTTTTTATATAAAGATTCTTTACGCATCTATTTATGCATAAGAACAACTTCAGTGGGAAATAACACTTTTATAAAAACCCATTTATGCATCTATTTATGCATAAATTCATCACATCCCATCTCATGACATCTATTCACCTCTCATTCTCATCACATCCATCCATCCATTCATTCCCATCTATCTGATTCGCATCACATATCATCACATCTATTTACCTTTCATTCTCATCACTTCTATTCTCATCACATCCGTCCTCTATTCATTCTTATCTATCTGATTCATATCACATCTTATCACATCTATTTATGAATGTAAGAGAATTCTTATTTTTTATATAAAGATTCTTTACGCATCTATTTATGCATAAGAACAACTTTAGTGGGAAATAACACTTTTATAAAAATCCATTTATGCATCCATTTATGTATAAATTTAATTTTAAGGAGAATAACACTTTTGAAATAAAAATAAATCTTTTATGCATAAATTCAATTTTTAATGAGAATAACTCTTTTGAAATAAAAATAAATTTCTTTATGCATCTTTCTATGCATAAAATCAAAATTAATGAGAATAACTCTTTTGAAATAAAAATAAATTTCTTTATGCATCTTTCAATGCATAAAATCAAAATTAATGAGAATAACTCTTTTGAAATAAAAATAAAATTCTTTATGCATCTTTCTATGCATAAAATCAAAATTTGATGAAAGTAATGCTTTTATAATAAAAAAAGTTCTTTTATGCATAAATTCAATTTTAAGGAGAATAACACTTTCAAAATAAAAATAAATCTTTTATGCATCTTTCTATGCATAAATTCAATTTTAATGAAAATAACTCTTTTGAAATTAAAATAAATTTCTTTATGTATCTTTCTATGCATAACATGAGGCCTTATGCATAGTTTTATGCATGAGGCCTTATGCATAAAGCACTATGCATAAGGCCTTATGCATAGTTTTATGGATGCAGCCTTATGCATAAAGCACTATGCATAAGACCTTAAGTGTGCATGAGCATTATGCATAAAGCTTATGCAAAAACCTACAAAACAAATCCCCAGCACCCAAGGGTGCAAAATAATAATAGAGGAAAGAGAGAAATGATATGAAAGCACTTACCTCTTTTTCATTAATGTTGAAAGAGAGGATTAGAAGACCTACAAAACCAACAAAAGGGTGAGCAAAAGATTAGTAAAGCTAATGCATAAAGCGATGCATGAGGCATTATGTTTAAAATACTATGCATAAGCTTAAAGTACTATGCGTTAAGCATACAGCTTAAGGCATAAAGCTTAAGGCATAAGGACTTAAGCATAAAGCTTATGCATAAGGCTTAAGCATGAGGCCTTAAACATAAAACTATGCATGAGAGCTTATGCATAAGGCTTATAACTGAGGCCATAAAACTATGCATAAGGCTTATGCATGAGGCCTTATGCTGCATAAGGCTTATGCATAAAGCATAAGGCATAAAGCTTAAGCATAAGGCCTTAATCATAAAGCATAAAGCTTATGCATAAGGCTTATGCATAAAGCTTAAAGTATAAGGAATAAAGCTTATGCATAAAGCATAAAGCTTAAGCATAAGGCCTTAAGCATAAAGCATCAAGCATAAAGCATAAAGCTTATGCATAAGGCTTATGCATAAAGCTATGCATGAGGCTTATGCATAAAGCATAAGGCTTATGCATGAGGCTTTATGCATAAAGCTTATGAGGCTTATGCATAAGGCTTATGCATAAGGCTTATGCATAAAGCTATGAGGCTTATGCATAAAGCTTAAAGCATAAGGCCTTAAGTATAAAGAATAAAGCTTATGCATAAAGCTTAGTGCATAAGGCATAAAGCTTATGCTGCATAAGACTTATGCATAAAGCATAAAGATTAAGCATAAGGCCTTAAGCATAAAGTATAAAGCTTATACATAAGGCTTATGCATAAAGCATAAAGTATAAAGCTTATGTTTAAGGCTTATGTATAAAGCTTAAAGCATAAGGCTTATGCATAAAGCTATGCATGAGGCCTTATCCATAAAGCTATGCATGAGGCCTTAAGCATAAAACTATGCATGAGGCCTTATGCATGAGAGCTTATGCATGAGGCCTTATGCATATATAAGGCTTATGCATAAGTTTATGCATAAGGGTTATGCATAAAACTTATGCGCAAACCCACAAAACAAATCCCTAGCACCCACCAAGGGTACAATAATAATAGAGGAAAGAGAGGAAAGATATGAAAGCACTTACCTCTTTTTCGTGATGTTGAAAGAGAGGATTAGAGGACCTACAAAACCAACAAAAGGGTGAGCAAAAGATTAGTAATGCATTTATAAAAACCAAGAAAATATTAAAAAGATTAATAATGGATACATACAAAAGATTAGTAATCACTATTCAAAAAATATAATAAACAAACCAAGAGGCCTACCTTGGTTATTTGTGATTTTTGAGGTAAAAATATGTAAAATAGCAAAAAAAAGTGAGCTATATAAATACTTGATTGTCTTTTACAAAATAAAAATAGGATTCAAGAAGAAGAGAAAGAGCAAGAGAGCAAGAGAAAGAGCAAGAAGAAGAACAAGAAGAAAAGGAGCAAGAAGAAGAAGAACAAGAAGAAAAGGATCAAGAGGAAGAAGAAGAGAAAGAGACTCACCACAACCAAGGTATGTACCAAGGTAAACTCTTACTCCACATTCCTTTGTAAAGCCTCGTGATGAAGCTTGAGAGGGTGAGAGAGGGTTAGAAGCTTGAGAGGGTGAGAGAGGATTAGAAATAGGACGGGATGTTTTTTGGAAGAACTGCGTTTTGCCAAAATACTGGCAAAACACGCTTGGGTTTAATTTTTGATCTTTTTTTGCCACAGTCTGCATCCATTTGTGCGTCTATAAGCGCATCTGTACACGCATCTAAAAGTGCATCTATAAACGTGTCTATTATGCAGAGTAGACGCGTTTATAGACGCGTGTACACACGCGCTTATAGATGCAAAAATAAACACAAAATAGAAAAGTTTTTACACACACATAGAAAGATGAAAATTATTTATTCTTTTTGAATATGTAGGATGTCTTCATCAATTAGTTCTTCTAGTGATGTGATGAGTCCCTTAGTGTTCAAAATCGAGATCGTTGGTTGCAACAAAAAATAAAATATATGTGTGATCGTTGTCGAGGATGTATGCGTTGACAACGTAACATTATGATGAATCACATTTCAATGTATGGAAAATGGAAACCGACGGGGGGTTTACATGTGCCGCATAAGGTGTTGCGACATTTTCCCGTCATTCCTCGCATCAAACACATGCTCAAGTACAAATCTATTATAGAGCTCATGTCATGGCATTCCTCTCATTGATCCAATGATGGAAAGATGAGAATTCCCGCACACTCCTGCATAGAAGCACATCAAGGAAATGTGGCCAAGCTTCAAGGAAGAGCCTAGACATTTGAGACTTGTATTGTGTATGGATGGTGTTAATCCTCTTGGAATCAAGAGAGCCTCATTTAGTATATGGCTAGTGGTAGTGGTAAATTACAACATTCCTCCATCCATGGCAATAAAGAAAGGACATGTCATGTTATTCCTTCTCATTCCTGGGAAACATAAGGTAAAGAATATGGATATATATCTTGAGTCCTTGATTGATGAGCTTGAGCTACTTTGGAGAGGTGTCCATGTGCATGACATATGTCGGCCTCCATCTTCACTCACGAGACTTTCTCTTGAAGGCCATCTTGATGTGGACGATGCACAACTTTCCTGGTTATGGCGAGTGTTCAGGTGAGTCATCTTGACATGCTTGAATGTGTATGTTGTTTAGGTCTCTCCACATCTGGATACCATGCATGTCCTATTTGTGGTCCATCATTGGTGGCATCTAGGCCAGAGAGCTTGAAGAAAGTGATATATGAGAATCATCATCGATTTCTCCCTCATCATCATCCTAAATTTGTAAGTTCTTGGATGGGAGTCCCTTCACATCCACTAAGCATGGGAGATTGGAAGGCATTATCGCATGGGAGATTGGAAGGCATTATCGAATGGAGTGGAAGGTTCTCCTCCCCCCGGCATGAATAGGTAATATATCTTTGACATAGAATTCTAATACAAGCTTTGATTTGAAAAGATAATCCTCTTAATATTTGTTGTTATTTGATAAGGTACACTATCTTCTTTCACCTACCATATTGGACAAGCCTCAAAATTAACCATCTTCTTGATCCAATGCACATCTTCAAGAATGTCGCCTCTAACATTTGGGCACACTTGAGAGGAACACGGGACTCCTTGCTTGTAAGAGAGGATCTACAAAGAATAGAGAGGATGCAAAGAGCTTGGCCACAAGAGGGACCAAAAGGGAAGACAATTCTACCTCGAGCACCTTGGATATTGACAAAGAAGGAGGAGAAGTTGGTGAAAGATGCCATTACTACATTCTATACTCCAACAGGGTGCATGAAGTGTTTAGAAGGTTCCTTCACAACAAAGACAAAGAAGAGAGTTGTTGAGCAATTATATGGCTTAAAGTCCCACGATTGGCACAAGATGCTTCAAGTAAGTGAAACATTGAAGTTGTATATATTTTCCTTGTTCAATCATGATGTATCTAATCATAGTGTATAAATGTTTATAGTTTATTCTTCCTACAAGCATATCCAATTGTGCATCCCACGAAGTGCGAGAGAGAAGTGGATCCCTCTGTTACCATATTATAGTAGTGATGTGTGTGAACACACTTAGGACCGCCGGGGCACTTTTTCCCTCACTAGGAGGTTTTTTCCCCCGTGCATTGTATATACGCCCATTATCTTCTAGGGCTTGTTATCTTTCATTTTTGGCACTCATAATACACTACTGTGTTGTGCTCAAGCTTCCTCATCTTCTTGAAGTTGTGTGTGCATTCCTGCAACCCTAATTCCAACAATTGGTATCAGAGCAGGCTTCCTCCTCCCGGGCAGCATCACCGGCACCTGCCGCTTCATCTCCTCTGATTGCAACGAGGTTTCACGAGCGTCTGCAGGTTAGTATATGCCGTGGGCAAGCCCATAGGGCTTGTTCGTTTCAGAATTTTGATCTGAAGTCATTTCTCCCTCCGTTTTTGCATTCCAAGTACTGCGCAGGCAAAATCGTCCTACTGTGCAGATTTTCTGTCAAGATTAAAATCTGCAGGACAGGTGCCCATTCGTCTGTTTTGGGCTGTGCTACATAGCACAGGTCGATTTTATACAGGTTTACCTCTTACAGACAGCATTTACATCTAGTAGTACAGTCATTGGCCATGGCTGACAACAATGATGTATTCCGCATGTTGGCTGCTGAGGATAAGTTGGATGGCACCAACTATCCATTGTGGGCATATATGATGCGACATGTATTGGTAGCAAAGGGGTTATGGAACATTGTGCAGGGTATTGATGCACGTCCTATTGTGGCTGGGAATGCTGCAAACACATCAGAAACAGGTACTGTTGATGATGGTGCAGGCACAAGTGCTGTAGCAGCTGTTCGAGAACCACCACTTTCAGCAGAGCAGATTCGTTGGGATGGTAGAGATGCGCAGGCTCATGCCTTGATTGCGCTGTCTGTCAAACGTACCATTATCCCACATATTCGCTCCTGCAAGACTTCTAAGGATGCTTGGGATGTACTTGCCACATTGTATCAGGCAAGAAATGAGGCTCGTGTTGCTTATCTCCGAAAACAGTTGGAGAGTGAGCATATGAACGAAGGTGATTCTATGGATGGCTTTTTGACAAAGATCAAGGATTTCAAAGAGCAGCTCATTTCTGCAGATGAAATCCTGTCAGACAGTTCACTTGTGCAGACTGTTTTGAATGGTCTACCAGATTCTTATCAGGGTTTTGCTTCCACTCTTCGCTTGATGATGAAAGGCAATCCCAATGCCTTATCATTTGAGGAGTTAGTTTCTGTTTTGCTGCAAGAAGACCAGTCAAGGCAAAACAGGAATATTATGCGTGTCGCAGATCAAGCTTTCGTTGCTAGTCAAAGAAGCGGGAAAGGTAAAGCTGGCTTTTCTTCTAGTAAGCAGAAATCTGCAAATGCTGCGCAACCAAAGAAGGAAGACAAAGATGAGAAGAAGGGTGACAAACAGAAGACATTTTGCAAGTACTGTAAGGGAAATGATCATGTCATCAAAGCGTGTCCTAAGCTGGCTGCGAAAGAGGCTAAGAAGAAAGAGGCTGGTATGGCTGTTGCAAATGCCTCTCCTTCTAACAATGAATCTGCTAATGTTGTGCTAGATACAGAATGGGCATTCAATGCGCAGTGCAGTTATGACCCATCTTTGCATGACACATGTATGTCTGCAGTAGATTCAGATGTATGGTACTTTGACAGTGGTGCCACTAAGCATATCACCTCGCAGCGCAGTTTATTCACTTTCCTTGAGTCTGCTCCCACAGGGAATACTGTCACTTGTGCCAATAACTCCTCTTATCCCGTTAAAGGAGTTGGACAGATTGTGCTGAATGTTGCAAATTGCAACACCTTTACACTTTTTGATGCATTGTATGTGCCAGGGATCAAAAAGAATCTGCTGTCAGTCTCCGCATTTGCCAAAACAGGTTTGGTTGTAAAATTTGTGGATGACAGATGTACTGTTCATGATCTCTCTTGTGTTGACATCATTGTAGCATCTGGTTCACTATGTCGAGGGCTGTATAAGCTCAATATGGATGGCAAATGTGTAGAGGATTCAGCATGTGCTATTATGGATACGCAGGCTATTTCAGATGCAAAACTGTGGCATGCACGTTTTGGTCATCTGAATTTTGCAAGTTTGCTGCGCCTGCAGAAATCTGAAATGGTGTCTTCTTTGCCTAAGCTTGAGGCACCTGTCAAGCATGTTTGTGAGGGCTGCATATTGGGTAAAATGCAGCGTGCTTCCTTTCCCAAAGATGGATCAGTGAGAGCTGAACGCAGATTGCAGCTTGTTCACAGTGATGTTTGTGGTCCCATGCAAACTCCATCATTTGGAAACTACCTTTACTTCGTGACTTTCATTGATGATTTTACCAGGCACGCATGGGTATATCCTTTGAAGGCAAAGTCCGAAGTGTTTTTGTGCTTCAAACAGTTTTTGGTTATGGCTGAAAATGTGTCAGAAAGTAAGATGGGCACCCTCCGCTCAGATCGAGGGGGGGAGTATATATCTTCAGAATTTAATGCATTTCTGGCTGAGCGTGGGATAAAACACCAATGTACAGTGCCATATACACCACAGCAAAATGGTGTGGCTGAGAGAAAAAACAGGTCTCTCATGGAAATGGCAAGATGTATGGTTAAGAGTCAAAGTCTACCACATGGTTTTTGGCTTGAGGCTGTCATGTGTGCCACTTATGTACTAAACAGGTGTCCCACCAAAGCATTACAGGTTGTCACTCCATATGAGGCTTGGCATAGCCGCAAGCCATCTGTTGGCCATTTACGTGTTTTTGGTTGCCTGGCATATGCATTAGTGCCTGTGCAACATCGCAGAAAATTGGATGACAAAGCTGTCAAATGTATTTTTGTTGGATATAGTGCTGAGAGCAAAGGCTATCGTTTGTATCATCCACAGACAAAGCGCATTTTGGTTAGCCGTGATGTTGTATTTGTGGAAGATGCAGTTCAGCCCTTGGTTTCATGTACTAAGGAGACAGATATCAGCTCACGTGATGTCTATGATACATTGTTGCCTCTTTTCAGTGGTGCACAGTCAAGTGCAATACCTCATGAGGCAGTTTTTCAGCCTATGCAGGTTTTAAATGATGGCACAGATCAGCCTATATCTGATGCAGATGTGCATGATGCACTTGAGGATGAGAGACAAGAGATTGAGGGCTCTAGGAATATGCCTAGATGGCTGGTGCAGACTTTGCGTGACAGCAAGTTGGATGCCCCTTTGTCTAGTCGCACTCGTTCTGGCTCTCATGGTGCCTCTTATGCGTCAGATTGTTATGCATTGGCTGTTTCTAGTATGTGCGATGAAAGTGAGCCTGTTTCATTTGATGAGGCACAAAGTTCAAAAAATTGGATGGCTGCTATGCAAGCAGAATACGATGCTATTATGAAGAATGGTACATGGTCTTTATGTGACTTGCCCCCTGGCAAGAAGGCCATTGGCACTAAGTGGGTATACAAATTGAAGCGTAAGCCTGATGGCACAGTGGATCGCCATAAGGCTAGGCTTGTTGCAAAAGGTTATGCTCAAGAGAAGGGCATTGATTTTGATGAGACTTTTGCTCCCACATGTCGTATGACCACTGTTCGTAGCATCTGTGCATTAGCAGCTCATAATGGTTGGAATGTACATCAGCTGGACATAAAGACTGCGTTCTTAAATGGAGATTTGCATGAGGAGGTGTATGTATCGCAGCCTCGTGGTTTTGTTCAAAGAGGGCAGGAAAACAAAGTGTGCAGGTTAAAAAAGGCTTTATATGGTTTAAAGCAAGCTCCACGAGCTTGGTATGAAAAAATACATGCATATTTGACTGCACATGGGTTTCAGAATAGTCCAACAGAAAGCACTTTGTATGTTAAACGTGTGGATGGTGTACATCTAATCATTGCTCTCTATGTCGATGACATGCTGCTCACAGGACCAAATGAGAGTCATATTGCTGATTTTAAGGCTGATTTGAATGCCTCTTTTGAGATGTCAGATTTGGGGCATTTGCATCATTATTTGGGGATACAATTTAAGCAGTGTGATGGAGGTATTGCTTTGTGTCAGACAAAGTATATTGAAACATTGTTGTGGAGATTTGGCCTTGAAGACTGCAAGCCTATTGCTACTCCAATGGAGACAGGTTTGAAGTTGAGTCTTCATGATGCTGGAGATCACTTTGATGTCACACTCTATCAGACAGCTGTTGGTTGCCTCATTTATGTATGCATTACGAGGCCAGACATTCAGTTTGCAGTCTCACAGGTGAGCAGATTTATGCATAGCCCAGGCATTAAGCATTGGCAGGCAGTGAAGCGTATCTTTCGCTATTTGAGTGGTACTCGGCATCTTGGGTTGTTTTATCCCAAGGGGGGATCATTGCCGCCAGATTTACATGTTTTTTCAGATTCTGACTGGGCTGGTTGTTATGACACACGCGTGTCCACGAGTGGTTTTTGCTTCATGCTTGGAAGCTCATGCATATCATGGTTGAGCAAGAAGCAGCCTACTGTGGCCACTTCTAGTTGTGAAGCTGAGTACAGGGCAGCTTTCACAGCTACGGTTGAGTGTGTGTGGCTCAGACGCCTTATGGCTGATTTGGGTGTTGGGCAGCCATCTGCCACCACCATCTTCACTGACAGTCAGAGCGCATTGGCAGTTGCGCGGAACCCAGTGTTCCATGCTCGTACGAAGCACATTGAGGTGCACTACCATTATGTCAGGGAGAGACTCTCTGCAGGAGAGATCAGTTTGGCTTATGTGCCAACACAGGATAACCTTGCAGACCTTTTCACAAAGGCTCTGCCTCGTGAGAAGTTCGAAGCTTTTCGCAAAGCTTTGGGCTTACTCCCTTTTGTGGATTCGTCCACATAGCTAGACACTTCCCTATACATGAGTGCTAGCTCTTGTTCACCGCATCACTCCAGGGGGGATTTGTTACCATATTATAGTAGTGATGTGTGTGAACACACTTAGGACCGCCGGGGCACTTTTTCCCTCACTAGGAGGTTTTTTCCCCCGTGCATTGTATATACGCCCATTATCTTCTAGGGCTTGTTATCTTTCATTTTTGGCACTCATAATACACTACTGTGTTGTGCTCAAGCTTCCTCATCTTCTTGAAGTTGTGTGTGCATTCCTGCAACCCTAATTCCAACACCCTCTCTCCCTTGCCTATGGAGCAATGAAGAAGACTTGAGGATGACCTCTCATGTTCCTCAAGGAAAGGAAAAGACCAAATTCATGGATACAAAGATGCATAGTAAGCTTAATACCTTTTGTGTGCTTAATAGTGATGTGATGAGAAGATGGGTGGCAAAGTATGAGGATTAAAAGGCAAGAAGACAAAGTGAAAGGTCGGCATTCCGTAAGCACCATGGACGTAGTGTGCCATACCTCGAGCACCTCTATGATCACTTACCAAGGATCTTGATGTAGATTGGCTACATGAAGAGATGGAAAGAGTGACGCAAGACGAAAACATGCATATCACATTGGAGGAGTGGGAGTATGCCCGAGGATGCTTCAAAAAGGTAAACAAACTTGTGTTCTCAATCATATTTTAGTATGTTAAACTTGCGAAAATTTATTTTGAGGCATTTTTTTTATCTTGGTATAGTGCATAATGTTTAATGCTTTGTGGTCGGAGGGTAAACATTTTTGCACACAAAGGATGAGAAGAGGAACACCCAAGATTGTGGGGTAGTTTCAAGCTTTGAGGGAGCCAATGGAGCCATGGATGATTATTGTGGATTGATCCAAAAAATCATTAAGCTTGACTTTCAAAGCTTCTTTGTATATATTTTGGATGTCAAGTGGTTTAAGGATGTGGTGGAAAGAGGTCCTAATGCAACAATCAAGCACCTTGCAAATATGTAGCATGTTTTTCCTTGCAAATATGCTTTCTAGAGATTCATTTGTATATACATGCACCAAAAAATCATGCATATTATCAAAATCTTGTGCATATAGTTCAGCGAATGATATTTTTGGGGATTGAAGATTCTTTTTTTCTTTGCAAGGTCCACAATTTTGCAACTGCATAGGAAATTATTGCAAACTGCATCTATAAGCGTGTCTATAAGAGCGTCTAATTTCAAAGGAACTAGACGCGCTTATAGATGCATTTATAGATGCTAGTATAGATGCAGCTGTAACTTATGCATCTATAAGAGCGTCTAATTTCAAAGGAACTAGATGCGCTTATAGACACGTTTATAGACATGAGTATAGACGCCCCTATAACTTGCGCGTCTATGCAGCGCGTCTATGCTTGCTTTATGTTGTAGTGATTTAAGAGAGTCTTCTCCACCCCCATTGTGTAGAGTCATTTATTTGCAAGATTTTTCTTGCACCTTGACTTAAAAGAGAGTGACAGTATTAAGTGAAACTACCATGGACAACTTTCCATTCAGCACACTTAGGATATTGATTGTTGAGTATTATGAGGTAGCTTACAAAAAATAAATGCACATGTGATCACTGGCATGTCATTCACATAAGGATTTGATGTTTTCACAAACTACATGTATTAAGGTACTCCAAGTAGGGTATTTTGCCTACTACTACTACCTGCTCGTGCGGTCCATGATAAAGTAAGCACCACAATATTTGTCTAATTTCACGTATACTCGTTTATACCCCTTGGGTTATTTTGTTTGAATGAAGGAAACTTGATGTGTGCATGGGTTTCCTTATCTTTAAGGTATCACATTTGCCACGCATGAATGGAGACATTGTGATGTGTCATGACCCAAAATTTTGCAACGATCTTAATATAGAAATACTAGCTTAGGGTTCTGACAATGTGAGTTGGGGTGGTGGTGTTGGCAATGTGCGTAACACATTTTGTCCTTAGGTGGAAGAGGGTTTAGGGATTGTGTTCCATTAAACTCGCCCCCCCTTTTGGAGTTTTTCAAGCAAGGTGGCATACAATTTTGTGATGGTCATTTTAGACATTAGTTTCTCTTTAGACCTTGCCTCCATTGGTTTAGACAAGGAACATTTCATTTCACAATTTTCCTACAACATGTTATCCTCTGAATGGATTAAAGAGAATGTGGGGGAGAGGGAGATCCTCAAATCCTAGTAGCAAGAAAACACACACAAACAAGAGAGAGCAAGACACACGAGAGAGATGGATAGCTGAATTTTCTTCTATCTTCTTCTTCTCTACTCAACCAACATAACATAAAGATAAGAGTACACACTATATGGGTTAGTACTCAACTACTACAACATACAAGGGTCGGTCCAGAATGTGAACCTGACTAAATAAGTTGGCACTATAACTATGCTAGTCTCTAGTAATCTAAAATGGATGTCACACAGCCTGTTATTCCACTGGCCGCATATCACCCATAATCTCACCAACTATGCCAGTGGTGTAGATGCAGAAGCTATCACCCAAGCGGGTCATCAATGTCCGCCGTAGCACTAGTTGAGCTCCATATCTCAACACTCCCCCTCGAGCTCAACTCCACACACTACACTCCAAGTAAGCTCCTAAACTTGTGGATCTTCTCTGTGCCCAATGCCTTCGTGTGAAGATGTCAGCCCCACCTGATCCTCTATATGCTGACATATACCAGATCTACATCTCCTGCTAGATCCTTCTCCCTCACAAAGTGATAATGCACCTCAATGTCCTTCGTTCTAGTATGATATTGAAAGATCCCTGCCCCCTCCGTGCGCGGCGCAACGGATTCGGGGGTGCTAGCAGGCGGAAGTAGCACTTCTTGCGTGGGGCAGGATCCCTCACTCGGGGCCTCGCCATGGATATCCGGACAAGAGACTAATCCTTTGGTTCTTCAAAAACCGAACCCGGGAAAACTTCCCCCTACCGGAAAGCATGGGCGATTCCTCCAGGAAATTTGTACTCTAATGTAGTCGGGGTCATTACTGACCAAACTGATCCGACCGAGCCTGTGAGTCACTTGGTCGTCAGATCAAGGAAGAAACTTGCACTTGGATCATAGAAACCAATGCTTTTTTCCCCATCAAGAGGCACAGCCGCGTTGATTCTTTTTCCATAGAACAATTACTATCTGGGATTTACTTCATCTATTGTACTATAACTATAAGATTCCTCCTCAGCTTGAATATCAAATAAGCCTCTACTTCAATCCCTTGTAATCATTCTATGTTTCTGAATGCAAGAAAATATCATTTTTCCTTGTTTTGCCTAGTGAGATAAAAATTTCTAGAGAGTGGTAAATCAAAATTGGGATATTTTTGGTGGATAAATAAATTCTACAAATCTCAAAAAAATGTTTCCCTGAAACAAAAAATCAAAATAGATTTTCCAAGGTGCAATTGGAATTAATTAAAATTGATTCAGAAGACCTTAGCCTAAGGGTCCAGATTTTCAAAAAAAAATTGATTATGGTCCAATTAAGGTTCCTATGGACCAATAAAATTAATCCAAGTGTTGGGACAAGATAAATCCAAAGAATAAAAGAAAATACCCAAAAATGAGTAAATGTCCACATAAGATGAAGAGTTGACCAAGTACTAGGTTTATTATAGTAAATTATGAAGTATTAATAAAAAAATGAGATATTTTGGAGTAATCACTCATTTTTGACACATGTGTAAGGAAAAGGGAGACCTTCAAGAAGGGGCCTACTTCACATGCTTGGATGAGTTTAAAACTCAAAAATAATAGGATATTTTTATCTCTCCTCTCTCCTAAATCAAACCAAATCAAAAAGGGAGCCAAACTGGTCCAAATCTTGTCCAAATTCAGCCAAACTGAAGCTGGAAAATTCTAGAACTCAGTTGGACTCAGTTAGTGGTCTCCCTCTCCTATAAATAGACCCTAATTACTTTGTATTATTATCTGTGAATTAAACTATGCCGGTATTACTCTAAACTAAGCTTAATTTCTATTATCCTATAAAAACCTCTACAAAATTGAAGAGATTGGAGCTTGTCTCTCCCTTCAAGCTTCCTTGGTGACTCCTACAACATACCAAACCAATTGATTGGTTGGGGGCCTCTACTGTGATCAAAGAATCAAGTAAATTAGAAGGTAAAGTGTGGATTATTGTCTTTTTCTTATTAAAACTCCAAATGCTTCTCTTCACAACCCCTCTCAAGCTTGAGAAGCTTTAATTTGAGAAGTTTTAACTCTAATGACTCTAATGACTCTAATGACTCTGAAAATTCAGAGCTCCCAAATGTCTGCACTAATGAGGGATTTGCCTCCATTGATATTTTTTATTTTTTATAAGGAAAAATCCTATGGATTCATATTCGTAAAATTTGAGAAAGAGGGACCATACATCATCTCTGAGTGTTGTTGGAGAGGCACAAAAGGATGAAAACATTGTTGCGCATGTATAAGAGGACGCATGTCCCTCTCCCTGAAAGCTTGTGGGCAAAGACTCTGAGACGCACACAAGAAGTAGCAAGGGGTTGATGATGATAGAGGCCACCGAGAGAGATTGTTGACGACGCAAGAAGAGAGCAATTGATGTCGTTTATACCATGTCTCGGGCAGGCGTACAGTTCTTGTCCACCACTCCCAAGCTCTGCCAGGGAAAGAGAGAGAAGAGAAGCGCGTTGGCGCATGGGAGAGAGAGAGAGCCATCTTTTTTTTTTAAAAAAACTGCCAAGGTTATGACGTTTCAAAAGAGAATTAAATTTTTGATGATTAAGATTAACTAAAACCTTAATATCAAAGGTTCTTTAAAAAAAGCCATCACCTAATCAATGAATTTGATTTTTCACTCATTGTAGGCCCCTATTGAAGTTCTTTTATGAATTGTAATAAAGAAACACATAAATTTTCATTTATTCTTAATTTTAATGGTTTCTAAGCATTTCTCTCTCTCCCCCCAAAGAAAGGTCATTCCTATGACCTATTCTCAATCCAAATGAAGCTTCTCATGAAGCATTTCTCTAATCCAAAAGTAATTTCTATGCTTGTCTAATTGGAGGCCAAATTAATGGCTTTTTAATGCTTTTATGATAATTATTATATTATAGAGAAATTATGAATCAATCCATAATTGGATAATGATCCAATTAGTGGTCATTCTAATCATATCAAAAATATTAAACTTAATTCTTTCAATTAAATTGAGAATTATCAGTAATAGCACTGGAGCTATGGCAAAAATTTTATAAAATAAACACATAAAACATTTTCATTCATAATATGAAAAGAGGACTTCCTACCATATTCTAAGAATTATCATCCTAGATTAATTGAATGATTCTCATTGTAATCATGGAGAAATTGATTTTTATATTTATGCATAATTAGTAAATTAGGAAAAAGAGGAATTTTCAGTAATTTATTTTTATGGAAAAGAGTAATCCCCATGACATTGGAAATCCATAATTCCTAGTGCAAAGGAATTAATGAAGATTTTTATTTAATTCTTAAGAGAAAATATAATTAAATTTATCTTTTTGTATATATAAATTTTTATGACGAAAGAGGAATTCCCCTCATATTGAAATTCAAATATTTATATAAGGAAAGTATAATTCCAAGTGCAAAGGAATTAATGAAGATTTTTATTTATTTCTTAAGAGAAAATATAGTTAAATCTATCTTTTTGTATAGATAAATTTTTATGTGATGAAAGAGGAATTCCCACCATATTGGAATCCAATTAATTAAATGAAGAAAGTGTAATTCTTAGGGCAAAGGAGTTAATGGAGATTTTTATTTAAATTTTAAGAGAAAAATTTAGTTTAATTTACCTTTTTGCATAGATAAGTTTAAATGATAAAAGAGGAATTCCCACTATATTGGAATTCAAATGTTTAGATGAGAAAAGTGGAATTTTTAGCTTAAAGAAATTAATGGTTATTTGTATGTAATTTTAAGAAGATTTTTAATAGATTTAATTTATGAAAAAGAGGAATTCCCATGATAATTAGATTGCACTCATTGAAATGAGAAAAAGAAGGATTTCAAGTTTATTCAAAAAAATAGGTATTGATATTTTAGTTAAAAGATGAATTTCCATGATATTTGAGAAAAGATGGATTAAATTCTAATGTCAAAAGATGAATTTTTATCATAATTCTACCTAATGAATTAAGGTTGAGAATTTATGTGGGAAAAAGAATATCTTGGATATTTGAATTGGTAGAATCAATAAATGGATATTTATTCAAAAACTAGATGTTGTAGAACCAAACTGAATGAATTTAGTTAGACTACGTGAGGTCAGACAGTAAACCTAATTGTCATCTCGAACTGAATCAGACAAAAACTTCGTGACCAATTCCAGTTACTAAATCCAAAGAATAGACTACCAGAATTAATCTAGTTTTTCCTTGACCAATCTCACCAAGAATCTAGTTGGATAAATGGATAAAATGACGGGTAGATTACCCTCATGAGAGATCAAGGATCCTATTATGAAAGTGGGAATTATTGGAAAAAGGGTCTTTGGAACTGATCTCGAACTGGAATCTCACTTGCATTGGAAACTCTGTTTTTTATTCAAAAGACTGTTTTACACCAGAATGCTGGAGGAAGCATTTGGCTTATGTTTTTCTAAGAGGAGGTTCGTTGGAATAGCTGCTGGTGGGGAGTCGTCAACGGACGTCGCCCGGGGCAAAGCCTATAGAGGTCTTGACCAGCCTTGGTACGGTTAAAATGGTGCGCTTTCGATACGATGGGTGAGGACCGACGAAGCAGTCCCTGAGTGAAGTGCTAGGACACCTAAGGAGGATCCTAAAGGGTTCTGACCAGGTGATGCACGGGCTCGCGGTTGCTAGGACACCCAGGCGTACGTTGAGGAAGATATTTGATGGACAAAAAGGAAAGGTTTTGGGAATAAAAATTTGATACTGGATCTCGTTGGTTGGCCAGCTAGTCTTCAACGGAGAGTTCAGAGGATGCATTTTTGTAATACAATGGACTTGGAATTTTGGAAAATGACGATCGGAAATATTATGATTTTATTCAAGGATTGTCTTAAAGCCAATCGAATCTGTCATAAATGGCAATATCATATTGGGTGTGTATGTGGTATGCCTATTTGATTTTTGCACGAATCACCGGCTAGGGGGCCTGGGAACTCTTTTCTTCGGTACCCGGGCAAAAACCCAATCAAATCTTTATAAAAAGGAATCCCACCAATTTAGTGGTCGGACCCATGGGCCTAACCCATTGGCCGGATGGGGTTAGGCTGGGTCGAAGGATTCATGAGAAACAACTAGATACGATTAGTTACATTAATCAGTTTAAATCCTGAGAAAAGCTTGTTCTGTGGTAGGGGATCATCGGCTGCACCTCAGAAATGAGGAAAAAAGTGGTGATTCCATGGTCCAAGTGCAAGTCTCTTCTTGATCTGACCATGTGACTTCTGTTTGGTCAGATCAGTTTAATTTAGTCAAGACTTGACTCGTTAGAGTAATCTCCTAGTTAAAAGATTTTTCCCCTTCTTGGCGGAACCGCCCGTGCCTTCCGGGCGAGGGGAGTCTTCCGAGCCCGGAGGGACTCCCTCTCCCAGGCTAGCCTCTCGTTGTCCTGGACATCCGCGGGTGAGGCCTCGAGTGTGCAGGACCCCTGTCCCACATGGGAGGCCGATGCCGCTTCCGCCACCGGCAAGAGCCCCGGAGAGCGGGCGCGCAGGGACCTCACAGCTGGTATCAGAGCTTTGTTGAAAGCTAATAAGGATAAACAATTCTTATCAAAAATTAATAATAATAAACTCAAAAAAAGCATTTTTCATAATGTACTTTCATTCCGTAAGCTTCTTCAACAATGAAGAATTTTTAATCAAAGAAATTGTTTTTATAGATAGAAGTTCCATACTTATCTGGTATTCCCGACCTCACCCAGTCACAAGACATGACTGCCTTTGAGCATCTCATCTCTTCCGCTTCAACTCGAACAAGCCGAGCAAGACTCACACGCCATTTTGAGGATTTATATTTTGTTGACCCAACGGAGAGATGACAGCATAAGTGGTTTGTAGGGCAGTATGTCCACGCCTCTTGCGAGACCGGCGTGCAATGCTGAGGCAGAACCTCTCATTGGCAATGATTCTGTTAAAGCTAAAAATGGTACATGGTGTCATTCTATATCATTCAACGCCTCAGAATTTCAGACTTTCATGCCAAGTCTACAGACTCCTTAGTTGCTTTATTCCTAAGGAGAAGAAAATAGCTCCCTTGTCAATAAGTGAACGTTTGTATTAGGGCATGGCTATGGCCCAGTACCATCGTCTTATGCATCTCCTTAGGAGATTTTAAATTCTAGAGCCGAGTTGCTCTATGTACATATTGTAACTTTTATATAAATAAAGAAATGTTTTCTGGAGAAAAATTCCATGTTGTATAAGTGATTGTTTATGGACGAACTGATAAAGAAAAATCTATTATTGGTCATATGTCATAGATCTCTAATAAGATCATTGTCTTGTTTTTAAGAAACTATTTTCCGAACCTCTTAAGTCTTAGGATCTCGTGGATGATATCAAAATAAAAATTTAATAATATATAATTTTTGGCAGAATCATGAGATGAGGAAACCGTGGCCATTAGCCAGACCCTCTCTCTAAAGATGATGAGCTTGACCCTGATGTTTGCAAGGCTCTTCATAGGACTCAACCCAGGGCCCTTCAAAGGAGAAGGGGAGAACCTGGGTGAGGCTGTGGAGACATGGGTGGAAGCCATGGAAGAATATTTTGACGTCACAAGCTACAATGAGCGGAGCAAAATGGATCTTGCCAGGCTGAAAATAGTGGAAACAGCCAAGGTGGCATTAAGGAACCACTGTGACACCAACCGTCTGGATAGACATTAGGAAGTGAATGGGGTCTTCTTGGGCCCTTTAATTTGTCCCAGCCTAATCAAGGTGATTAAGGAATAGCCAAATGGGGGGTTGCCATGTGGACTAAAATGTTGGGTTTTTAAGAGAGGTGTAAGAGTGGTCAAAGGGTGCACTTTTTTCCCCAAAAAGGGGGGGGGCAATTTTACAATTTTTGGACCTCCATAACTTCTACATACAAGCTCCGATTTGAGCGGAGATTACAAATCCGTGATCTACGCATCAAGAGCTTTCCATAGATATGTTACATGATATGGTTTGATCTGCTAGATTTTAAATTCCATTTTCCCCCCAAAATTCAAATTCGAATAAAGTAGCCATTTTGAAGCTTCTAATTAGAAAACGTTTCTTCTTAAGAGAAAAGGTTTGACTCCCTTAAACTGCCAAATAAAAGGGCCCAAGAAGCCTTCCATTGATGAATACTCAGTCCTGGGAACGACCTTAAAACCTATTTGAGAAAGAGATTTTGTCCCCCTGGATTTTTGGAAATCAAAATGAACGAATTCTTAGAGCTAAAGCAGGGGAGCAAAACCATCGAGGAATATCACCAGGCCTTTGCTCTTCTACTCAAATATTCACCACCTCTAGATGAAGAGCAAGCCAGGTTCATTCAGGGAATGAACGAACCCTTGGACACACTGGTCAAAAATGCCAAGCCAGTGTCCATGGTGGCTGAAGCTGTCAGAATGGCGAAGGACTTTGCTAAAGCTTTCATTGTAAAAGTCGCGCCAAAGCTAGCTCCCTCATCCTTCAAGAGATTTCAGACACCGGGAAGTTCTTCCAACTTTCTGCCTCCAAAGAGACACCAAGGTCCTAACTAGAATGTGGAGACGGGAAGCTTCAGAAATGAAGGAAGACCTTTCCCCCAAAGTACATTCTTCGGAACTCCGGCTCGCTTTAGAATGCAAAGGGAAGACCTTCGAAGCAAGAACAGATGCTTCGGATGTCAAGGACTTGGGCACCAGCTCAAGGATTTCCCATCTCCTTCTTTGGGCCAAGGAAGCCAGGGTCCAAGAGTTCCGAGACAGACTCCTTCATATCAGTCCAATCAGGGTTCCCAGCGCCAAAATCAGGGTAACCCCAGAAGACTGCCAACTGAGCTTGCAGCCTCCATGCAAAGTAGTCTCCGAACTCCCTCCTAGAATTGGAATAACCAAAGAGAGAGGAGTTCCACCTCAAACTACAGTAAGCTAGAGCAGTCACCATAGTTGAGGAAGTGGAGGAAGAGAAAGGACAGATCTATGCAGCAATTGAGTAGCATCAGGGGAATAACTGTCAATTCTCAGTCCTCCAAACTCCAGTAGAGTACCAGGGTAAGAAATTTAAGCTTTTGATAGATTTCGGAAGTACTCATTCTTTTATTTCCCCAGGATGTCTGCGTAAATTAGTCCTAAATCAAAAATCAGGAAAACCTATGCAAGTGGAATTAGCCAGTGGGAAAATTCTTTTCACTCACCTTGAGACTGACCTTATTCAGTTTAGCTTAGATGGGAACGTAACAAAGTGCCGTTTCAGAGTCTTACCCCTGGGAATATATGACGGAGAATCCTTGGAATGGATTGGCTCCAAAAGAATCAGGCTGACATTCATTGTCACAAAGGAACCATTTCTTTCCTTGACCTTCTCGAGAATAAAGTTCAAGGAATTGGAATTTCCAGATCCCTAGTGCTGCAATTAGTAAAGGCTTTCAAATTATTAAAAAGGCTCAGAAAAAGGCAAGCTATGTATGTCGTTAAAATGAATCTAGTAAACATAAAATGCAAGGCTACTAAAGAACCAGAGTGGTTAAGTCATTTGCACCTGGTCGAATTTGCTTACAATGCTTCTTATCATCGAAGCATTGGGATGAGTCCTTTCAAAGCTTTGTATGGACAAGATTGCCTTACACCATTGACTTGGTTTGACCCATTGATCAGAGTCGAAATGTCTAGACACATGCTTGATGACATGGACCAGCAGATGCAATAAATCTGTAAAGATATAAAGGCAACCCAAGACAGGCAAAAGCAGTATGCAGATAAAAAGAGATCAGAGAGAGAGAGTTTGAAGAATCAGATATGGTCTTCATTCGAGTACAACCAAAAAGAAGTTCCTTATCCTTAGGGAAGTACAAGAAGCTCTCTCCGAGATACTATGGGTCGTATGCTGTCAATGCTGTCATAAAGAAAGTGGGCGATCTAGCCTACAAACTTCTTCTGCCTCCCCATCTCAAGGTACATGATGTATTCCATGTCAGTTTGCTTAAGAAGTATGTACCTAGCTCGAATCACGTGCTTGATGATGAGAAATTGATCTCTCTGGCTCAAGGCCAGATGTGGTACTCCAACCTGAGGAAATCCTTGATGTTCGGGAGAAGATTCTTAGGAGTAGAGTCCTCAGAGAATTCTTAGTAAAGTGGAAGTTCTTCCCTCTAAAAGACGCCACCTAGGAGAAAGAAGAAGAGTTGGCAAAGGATTACCCCCACTTTGCGAGATGAGAACATCTTGCGTTTTTCAAGTGGGAGAGGATGTAAGATTCCTCCTCAGCCTGAATATCAAATAAGCCTCTACTTCAATCCCTTGTAATTATTCTATGTTTCTGAATGCAAGAAAATATCATTTTTCCTTGTTTTGCCTAGCGAGATAAAAATTTCTAGAGAGTGGTAAATCAAAATTGGGATATTTTTGGATAAATAAATTCTACAAGTGTCAAAAAAAATGTTTCCTTGAAATAGAAAATCAAAATAGATTTTCCAAGGTGCAATTAAAATTAATTAAAATTGATTCAGAGGACCTTAGCCTAAGGGTCCAGATTTTTGATTTTTTTTAAATGGTCCAATTAAGGTTTCTATGGACCAATAAGATTAATCCAAGTGTTGGGACAAGATAAATCCAAAGAATAAAAGAAAATACCCAAAAATGAGTAAATGTCCACATAAGATGAAGAGTTGACCAAGTACTAGGTTTATTATAGTAAATTATGAAATATTAATAAAAAAATGAGATATTTTGGAGTAATCACTCATTTTTGACACATGTGTAAGGAAAAGGGAGACCTTCAAGAAGGGGCCTACTTCACATGCTTGGATGAGTTTAAAACTCAAAAATAATAGGATATTTTTATCTCTCCTCTCTCCTAAATCAAACCAAATAAAAAAGGGAGCCAAACTGGTCCAAATCTTGTCCAAATTTAGCCAAACGGAAGCTGAAAAATTCTAGAACTCAATTGGACTCAGTTAGTGGCCTCCCTCTCCTATAAATAGACCCTCATTCCTTTGTATTATTATCTGTGAATTAAACTATGCCGGTATTACTATAAACTAAGCTTAATTTCTATTATCCTTTAAAAGCCTCTACAAAATTGAAGAGATTGGAGCTTCCCTCTCTCTCTTTAATCTTCCTTAGTGACTCCTACAACATACCAAACCAATTGATTGGTTGGGGGCCTCTACTGTGATCAAAGAATCAAGTAAATTAGAAGGCAAAGTGTGGATTATTATCTTTTTCTTATTAAAACTCCAAATGCTTCTCTTCTCAACACCTCTCAAGCTTGAGAAGCTTTAATTTGAATGGCTTTTGATTACTATTGAAGTTCTTTTATGAATTGTAATAAAGAAACACATAAATTTCTATTTATTCTTAATTTTAATGGTTTTTTAGCATTTCTCTCTCTTCCCCCAAAGAAAGGTCATTCCTATGACCTATTCTCAATCCAAATGAAGCTTCTCACGAAGCATTTCTCTAATCCAAAAGTAATTTCTATGCTTGTCTAATTGGAGGCCAAATTAATAGCTTTTTAATGCTTTTATGATAATTATTTCATAGAGAAATTATGAATCAGTCCATAATTGGATAATGATCCAATTAGTGGTCATTCTAATCATATCAATAATATTGAACTTCATTCTTTCAATTAAATTGAGAATTACAGTAATAGCAGCGGAGCTATGGTAAAATTTCTATAAAATAAACATATAAAACATTTTCATTCATAATATGAAAAGAGGACTTCCTACCATATTCTAGGAATTATCATCCTAAATTAATTGAATGATTCTCATTGTAATCATGGAGAAATTAAATTTTATGTTTATGCATAATTAGTAAATAAGAAAAAAGAAGAATTTCTATTAATTTATTTTTATGTTAAAAGAGTAATCCCCATGACATTGGAAATCCATGTATTTTAATGATTTAGAGAAAACAATTGGAATGCTAAAATAATGTATATTTTATGAAAGATTTTAGTTAAATTTATTTTTTTGTATAGATAAATTTTTATGTGATGAAAAAGGAATTCTCACCATATTGAAATTCAAATATTTAAATAAGGAAAGTATAATTCCTAGTGCAAAGGAATTAATGAAGATTTTTATTTAATTCTTAATTCAAATATTTAAATAAAAAAAGTATAATTCCTAGTGCAAAGGAATTAATGCAGATTTTTATTTAATTCTTAAGAGAAAATATAGTTAAATTTATCTTTTTGTATAGATATATTTTTATGATAAAAGAGGAATTCCCACCATATTGAAATTTAAATATTTATATAAGGAAAGTATAAATTCCAGTGCAAATGAATTAATGAAGATTTTTATTTAATTCGTAAGAGAAAATATAGTTAAATTTATCTTTTTGTATAGATAAATTTTTATGATGAAAGAGGAATTCCCACCATATTGGAATCCAATTAATAAAATGAAGAAAGTGTAATTCCTAGTGCAAAGTTATTAATGGAGGTTTTTATTTAAATTTTTAGAGAAAAATTTAGTTAAATTTATCTTTTTGCAGAGATAAGTTGATATTGGAATTCAAATGTTTAGATGAGAAAAGTGGAATTTTTAGCTTAAAGGAATTAATGGTTATTTTTATGTAATTTTAAGAAGAATTTTAATAGATTTAATTTATGGAAAAGAGGATTTCCCATGATAACTCATTGAAATGAGAAAAATAAGGATTTTAAGTTTATTCAAAAAATAGGTATTGATATTTTAGTTAAAAGATGAATTTCCATGATATTTGAGAAAAGATGGATTTGAATCAAATTCTAATGTCAAAAGATGAATTTCCATCATAATTCTACCTAATGAATTAAGGTTGAGAATTTATGTGGGAAAAAGTATATCTTGGATATTTGAATTGGTAAAATCACTAAATGGATATTTACCAAAAAACTAGATGTTTAGTTGAAAGGAATCCTAGTAGAACTAAACTGAATGAATTTAGTTAGACTACGTGAGGTCAGACAGTAAACCAAATTGTCCTTCTCTCGAACTGGATCAGACAAAAACTTCGTTGACCAATTCCAGTTACTAAATCCAAAGAAATGACTACCGGAACTAATCTAGTTTTTCCCTGACCAATCTCACCAAGAATCTAGTTGGATAAATGGATAAAATGACAGGTAGATTACCCTCATAAGAGATCAAGGATCCTCATTATGAAACTGGGAATTATTTGAAAAAGGGTCTTTGGAACCGATCTCAAACTGGAATCTCACTTGCATTGGAAACTCTGTTTTTTATTCAAAGGACTCTTTTATGCCAGAATGCTTGGAGGAAGCATTTGGCTTATGTTTTTCTAAGAGGAGGTTCATTGGAACAGCTGGCGGGGAGTCGTCAAGGGACATCGCCCGCGGGCAAAGCCTGCCGAGGTCTTGACCAGCCTCGGTACGGTTAAAATGGTGCGCTTCCGGTACTATGAGCGAGGACTGACGAAGCAGCCCCTGAGTGAAGTGCTAGGACACCTAAGGAGGATCCTAGAGGGTTCTGACCAGGCGATGCACGAGCTCGCGGTTGCTAGGACACCCAGGCGTACGTTGAGGAAGATATCTGACAAAAAGGAAAGGTTTTGGGAATAAAAATTTGATACTGGATCTCGTTGGGTGGCTAGCTGGTCTTCAACGGAGAGTTCAGAGGATGCATTTTTGTAATACGATGGACTTGGAATTTTGGAAAATGATGATCAGAAATATTATGATTTTATTTAAGGATTGTCTTAAAGCCAGTCGAATCCGTTATAAATGGCAATTTCATATTGGGTGTGTACGTGGTATGCCTATTTGATTTTTGCATGAATCGCCAGCTAGGGGGCCTAGGAACTCTTTTCCTCGGTACCCGGGCAAAAACCCAATCAAATCTTTATAAAGGTTGGCTAACCCATGGGGGCCGGATGGGGTTAGGCTAGATCGGAGGATTCGTGAGATACGATTAGTTACGTTAATCAGTTTAAATCCTGAGAAGACCTTGTTCTATGGGAGGAGATATGAGGAAAAAAGCGATGATTCCATGGACCAAGTGCAAGTCTCTTCTTGATCTGACCATGTGACTTCAGGTTCGGTCAGATCAGTTTAATTTAGTCAAGACTTGACTCGTTAGAGTAATCTCCTAGTTAAAAGATTTTCCCCTTCTTGGTGGAGCCGCCCGTGCCTTCTGGGCGAGGGAGTCTTCCGGGCCCACCGGTCTCAGAGCGACCGCCCCGTGGGCTAGCCTCTCGTCTCGGACATCTGCGGCGGGCGAGGCCCCGAGTGTGCAGGACCCCCGCCCCGTGTGGGAGGCCGATGCCGCTTCCGTCGCCCCAGCAGGAGCCCCAGAGCGGGCGAGCGGGGGACCTCACAACAATAACAAAATTGAGTCTCATTTTACAGATCCATCAGTCCAGCCTAACCCCTTCCCATCCAACCCCATCCAGTCCCGTGGGTTAGCCAACTGCCCAACCACTCTAGTGATGGGATCCAATTAGAAATCTGGTTAGGTTTTGTCCTAGGTACCACGGAAAAGAGTTCCTAGGTCCCCTAGCCGGCGGATATTCATGCAAATTTAACGCCAGTCACACCACTTACACACCCAATATGAAATTGCCTTTTTCACAGATTCAGTTATCTTTAAAACAATCATTTAATGAAACCATAGTGTCACTGATCATAATCCTCCAAAATATCCGATTGAATCCTAATTTCCAATCATTCCTTCATCGGTGTACCTATGGCATCATCATTGGCAACAAGAACGCTCACCACCTGTCCCTCAGGGGCCTTTTCAAGAGTTCCTAGCTCTTAGTACCCGACAATATATTCACTCATAAAAATCAAGATAGAATCTCCATTGAAGATCAGCAAGATCAACCAACAGATCCATATAAAAGAGCCATGAACTCATCTGTTGAGGACCAGCAAGGTCAATCAACCAAATCCATGCCCGATTTCAGAAAACAACTCTTACTTCTTGTTCCAATATCTTCCCCGCCGCACATGTGGGTATCTTCGGCAACCCAGAGCCCAAGCACCGTATGGTCATCGCCCTTTAGGATCCTTCTCAGGTCACCTAGCGCTTCACTCATAGGCTGCTTCCTTGGTCCCTCATCCACCGTACGGAAAGCTCACCATCTAATTCAAGTTGAGGCTGGTCAAGACCTCGGCCGACCTTGCTACGCAAGATGTCCTCCGTTGACTCTTCGTCAGCTGTTGCAACTTTATCAGTTAGGTCTCCACGACCTCATTCTCAAGACGGTCAAAATGCTTCCCTAGCATTATTGACATAAAACAGTCATTTAAAAACAGGTCATAAATACAGTTTCTATAATGAAGTCTCGTCTTTCCCATTGTTCCACATCTGTCCACATTACGTAATCCATATTCAATTCATATGTATTCCTATTCTCATCCAATCACATCATTTTTCATCATATTCAATTTATATGTATTCCTATTCTCATCCAATCACATCTATTTTTCATCATATTCAATTCATATGTATTCCTATTCTCATCCAATCACATCATTTTTTTATCTCATCACATCTTTCCTCATTTATCCTTATCACATCTCATCCACTTGCATCTACCCATATTAACATCCCATCACACCTTATTCATTTACATCATATATCATTCATTCACATCTATCTCAATTTACATAACATCTCATCACATTCATTTCACATCTCATCTCATTCATTCTAATCCTGGTTCAAATCACATCACATCTCATCCATTCACATCCCATATCATTCATTTACATCCGATTCACATGACATCACATCTCAT
This sequence comes from Cibotium barometz, assembly GCF_041138505.1. Lineage (NCBI taxonomy): Eukaryota > Viridiplantae > Streptophyta > Polypodiopsida > Cyatheales > Cibotiaceae > Cibotium > Cibotium barometz. Next base: position 31,655,412 of record NC_141076.1, on the reverse strand, counting down.
TCATTCACATCCTGATTCACATCACATTACATCTCATCCATTCACTCACCTCGACATCACATCCTTTCACATACACATCCACATCCATTCTTTCACATACACATCCACATCCATTCTTCCACATACACATCCACATCCATTCTTCCACATACACATCCACATTAATTCTTCCACATACACATCTACATCCATTCTTTCACATACACATCCACATCCATTTCCATTACATCACATCTTATTTTCATCTTATCACATCCATTCACATCCATTCACATCCATTCACATCCTATCACATCTCATACACATCTTATCACATCCCATTTACATCTTATCACATTCTATTTTCATCTTATTACATCCATTCACATCTTATCGCATCCTATTTACATCTTATCACATCCATTTCACATGCTATTCCCATTTAGTAGCTTTTTCTAGTTTGATTCCGATAATGGGACTTTTTCTAAATTTCTACCAATTGTTTGGCCTAATTAAAGGTTCCTTTTCTCGAACGACTATTTCTATATTCCTTCTCAATTCCTCAATTAAACTATATTCGATATTCCTCTTTTGAATAAAAATATTCATGGGATTTACAGAAATCAATTCTACCCATATTTCCACTTTTGATAAATAATCATAAATTGAATTATACTGAAAATTCCTCTTCTTTCCATTTAATTTCTTGGATCTCAAATACCATGGGAATTCCTCTTTTTTGCATTTAATTATTTGCATTCCAATGTCATGGGAATTTCTCTTTTATCATCAATATAAATATTTCTCATAGATAAAATAAATTTATCTAAAATTCATCTTTGAATTTAAATAAAATACTCATTAATTTCAATATGCTAGGAATTTCTCTTTTCCCATCTAAATGATGGAATTCAAAATGTCATAGGAATTCCTCTTTTACCATTTAAATATTTCTCATAGATAAAATAAATTTATCTAAAATTCATCTTTGAATTTAAATAAAATACCCATTAATTTCAATATGCTAGGAATTACACTTTCCTCATTTAAATATTTGAATTCCAATATGGTGGGAATTCCTCTTTCATCATTTAAATTTATTTATACAAAAAGATAAATTTAACTAGAATCCTTCTTTAATTTTAAAATAAAATATACATTATTTTAGCATCCCAATTTTTCTCTTTCTTCATTGGAATACATGGATTTCCATTGTCATGGGGATTACTCTTTTAATATAAAAATAAATTACTAAAAGTTTCTCTTTTTCCTAATTAACTATTTATGCATAAACATAAAAATCAAAATCTCCATGATTATAATGAGAATCATTCAATTAATCTAGGATAATTAATCCCAGAATATGGTAGGAAGTCCTCTTTTCATATTATGAATGAAAATGATTTATGTGTTAATTTTTCAGAAATTTTACCATAGCTTCGCTGCTATTACTGATAATTCTCAATAATTTTGAAAACATAAAGTTTAGTAATATCATATGATAGAATAACCATTAATTGGATCAATATCCAATTATGGACTTGATTCCTAATTTTTCCATGAATTAAATAGCATAAAAGCATTAAAAAGCCACTTATTTGGCCTCAATTTAACAAGCATAGAAATTACTTTTAGATTAGAGAATTGCTTCATGAGAAGCTTCATTTGAATATAGAATAGGTCATAGGAATGACCATTCTTTGGGGGAGAGAGAGAAACGCTTTTAAAAAAACATTTAATTTAAAAAATAAATAGAAATTTATGTACAATTCATTAAAGAACTTCAATTGTATTAAAAAGCCATTCAATTGAATGCTTCTCAAGCTTGAGAGGGGTTAGAAGAGAGAATATTTGGAGATTTAAAAAAAAAGACCATAAACCACACTTTACCTCCTAGATTGCTTGATTCTTTAATCAATGTAGAGCCCCCCAACCAATCAATTGGTTTGGTATGTTGATGAAGACTCCAAGGAAGATTGAAGAGAGAGAGAGAAACTCCAATCTCTCCAATTTGAAGAGGATAATAGAAAATATCATTATTTCAGTATAATACTAGCATGGTATAGTTCTCATATTTTTTTACAAAGGGCTAAGGATCTATTTATAGGTGAGGGAGGCCTCTAACCAAGTCCAACTAGTTTCTAGAATTTCTAGGTTCAGTTTGGCTAAATTTGGACAAGATTTGGACCTAGTTTGGCTCCTTTTTGATTTGGTTTGATCTAGGAAAGAGGAGAGATAAAAATATCACAATATTTTTGAGTTTAAAACTCCACCACACATGTGAAATAGGCGCCTCCTTGAAGAGCCCCCTTCTCCTTACCAAGGTGTCAAAATTGAATCATTACACCCAAAATATCTCTTTTTTTAGTAATATTCATAGTTTTTTACTAATAAACCTTGTACTCAGTCAACTCTTCATCTTAAGTGGGCATTTACTCATTTTTGGGTATTTTTCTTTTATAAATTGGATTTATCTCCTCCCCACACTTGGATTGATCCTATTGGCCCATAGGAACCTTAATTAGACCATAATCCAAAAATTTACAAGGCTTTGGCAGAAGCTAAGCGGGCGAGGCTAAAAAGGTGATCGCTCAAACAAAAAGAGAGGATGAGGATAAACTAGAGCTACTCTCAGTACCAGACCATTTCAAGACATACACAATTGACGAACGAAAAGTGGTCCAATTGACGACCAAAAGAGTTAAAGAATATTGTTTATCAACATCATACGATAGCCTAGCTGAGTTCAAGAAAATTGATATTGTAGAGCCAAGGGAGGAAACCAAACCTATTTATATCGCTAAGGACTTGAATCCAGCTAAAGAAAAGGAACTTGTTACTCTCCTTAAGGATTTTTTAGCCTAGAACTATAAAGAGATGAAGGGCGTACCACCTAAAGTGGTACAACACACGATCCCAATCATGGAAGGATCAAGGCCAACTAAGAAAAAACCATACCAGATGAATCCTAAATATGCAACAATTGTAAAGCAAGAAATTGATAAACTCATTACTATGGATTTCATCTACGAGATATAACACACCAATTGGGTATCACCAATCATGATAGTGCTGAAGAAGAATGGAAAACTTAGGGTCTGTGTCAATCTCAAAAAGATCAATGCAGCTACTAGGAAGGACCATTACCCATTTCCTTATCTGGAACACGTTCTGGAAAGAGTAGCTCGTGTGAAAAAGCTTACAACTTCTTAGATGGATTTTCAGGTTACAATCAGGTGTCTATAGCACCCCAAGACCAGCATAAAACAACCTTAAATAAAATGTGGGGGACTTTTGCTTACAAAGTTATACCTTATGGTCTCACCAATTCCCCAGCAACGTTCCAACGATTGATGCGCACAACCTTTCAAAGACTAATTGCAAAAGTGGTTGGAGGTATTCATTGATGATCTGTGTGCACACTCACGGTGGTGGTCAGACGATTTGGCTTGCTTAAGGAAGGTGTTTGAGAGATATTGATTGTATTGTATATCTTTAAACCCTTTGAAATGCCAAATTTGTCAAAAATGGTGTGATCTTGGGACACATTGTCTCTAAGAATGGTATCTCCACAAACAAAAGCAAAGTCAAATTGATCTTGGAACTGCCCCCGCCCACTAATTACAAAGGTGTATAGAGGTTTATGGGCCATGTTGGGTATTATCGCCGCTTCATAGTATTTTATGCTGAAATTGCCAAACCATTATATAGGCTACTCATTATCTTTGAATGGACTGAAGAATGCCAAGAAGCATATAGTAAATTGAAGCAAGCACTGGCCACAGTGCACCTATTCCGAGACCACCCAACTGGGATCTTATATTCCATGTACACATCGATGCATCAAACTTCTCTATAAGATGCGTATTGGCACAACCTGGTGAGTTCGAATTGGACTACCTAGTCTACTTCGCTAGTCGCCAATTGAATGATGCAAATGTAAATTATACTACCACAGAATAAGAGGGTTTGGCCATGGTTTATGCTGTCAAGAAGTATCAACATTACCTATTGACCATTAAGATTTATTATACTTGGTGAATAAACCTTGCACCATGGGAAGAATCACACACTGGTTATTGTTACTATTGGAATTTGACTTCATGGTCACGGCGGTGAGAAAGGGAACACAACATGTGTTGTCCGATCATATGTTGAGAATTCCAAATGGGGAATCGATAACTAGTGTTGATGATGGCCTCCCAGATGCTTGTTTGTTCAAACTAGACATGGTACCTGAATGGAGTGAAGAAATATCAGATTATCTAGCTTCTAGTTTTCTACAAGAAGACGACCTTTGAACAAAGATAAAATGTGTCGGCTTATTAAGCTGGTTGCGCCTTATCAACTGATGCTTCATCTAATATTGTGTGTGGGAAGATGAATCTGTCACAAGATTAGATGAAGCACACTCAAGAATAGCGGGAGGACACTTCGCTAGGAAAACTACAGGTCGCAAGGTGCTTCAAGTAGGACTATGGCGGCCTACGTTATTCGGGGACACCATGGAGTTTGTAAAAAGATGCGAAGAGTGTCAACGATTTTCTATTCCACAACAAAGAGATAGGATGCCACTTACCCGTGTGATCATAAGAAAGACTTTTGAGAAATGGGGAATTGATTTTGTTGGACCCATTAGTCCAGCTGCGCATCCATCACAGAAGCCTGGTATGTGATTGTGGCCACAGACTATTTTTGGCCAAGTGTCCAAATAAACTTGTACCATGGCATTCTAGCAAGGCCCTAGTTTTAGTCAAGTGTCCAAATCAATGGGGCTAATCCAAATTTTTAACAAAGCCCTAGTTTTGGCTAAGTGTCCAAATCAATGGGCTAACGTGGATTTCTAATAAGTGTCCAAATCAATGGCTAACATGTCTTTCTAACAAGGCCCTACTTTTGGCTAACTTTCCAAATCAATTTGTACCATGGAATTCTCCTAGTTTTAGCCAAGTGTCCAAATCAATGGGACTAATCCAAATTTTTAACAAGGACCTAGTTTTGGCCAAGTGTCCAAATCAATGGCTAACATGTCTTTCTAACAAGGCCCTAGTTTTGGCCAAGTGCTCAAATTAACTTGTACCATGGAAGTCTAGCAAGGCTCAAGTTTTACCATGGAAGTCTAGCAAGGCTCTAGTTTTAGCCAAGTGTCCAAATCAATGGGGGCTAATCAAAATTTTTAACAAGGCCCAAGTTTTGGCCAAGTGTCCAAATCAACTTGTACCATGGAAATCTAGCAAGGCCCTAGTTTTTTGAATAAGTGTGTCCAAATCAACCTCTAACATGGATTTCTAAGAAGGCCCTATTTTTGGCCAAGTGTAAGTAAACCTCTAAGATGAATTTGTAACAAGGCCCTAGTTTTTGCCAAGTGTCCAAATCTACCTCTAACATGGATTTGTAGCAAGGCCCTAGTTTTGACCGTGTCCAAGTCTACCTCTAACATGGATTTCTAACAACAAGGCCCCAATTTTGACTAAGTGTCCAAATCAACCTCTAACATAGAACTCTAACAAGGCCCTAGTTTTGACAAAGTGTCCAAATGAGTCTCTAACGTGGAACTCTAACAAGGCCCTAGTATTGGCCAATTGTCCTCATTATATCTTTAGATATATCTACACATATATACAAATTCATGTATAGGTATATATATATATATATATATATATATATATGTATATATGTCTGTATTTATGTATGTATGTATGTATGTACATATGTATGTATGTATGTATGTGTGTGTGTGTATGTATGTATGTATGTACAAATCTAACTATAATTTGTAGCTCAATTCTATTGGGGGACTTCCATAATGCTCCCACTAGAATTCACCCTATTGGAGACTTGCCCAAGGCTAACCCTTATTGGGTATTTGTCTAAATTTCATATCACTAGGTTTAGCCAAGCATTCAATATGGATTTGGACAATTGTCCAAATCTAACTCTAATCCATAGCTCAATTCTATTGGGGACTTCCATAATGCTCCTCCCACTAGAACTCACCCCTTTTTTGGAGACTTGTCTAGGGCTAACCCTTATTATTGGGGATTCGTTTGTTTCTCATATCGCTACGTTTGGCTAACCATTCAATATAGATTTGGACAATTGTCTAAATCTAACTACAATTAACTACAATTGTCTAAATCTAACTACAATTGTCTAAATCTAACTACAATTAACTACAATTGTCTAAATCTAACTATAATTAATATCTTATTGCTATTTTTGGGGACTTCTATAATTCTCCTCTCATTAGGCCTCAACCCTATTGGAGACCTTGATTAAGGCCAACCCTTAATACGGATTTGTCTAATGCTCTTCTCATTGGACTTAGCCACAACCATTCCTTGATATATATTTGGATAAATTTATATACATACATACACCACTCTTATTGGGGATTTGCCTAATTCACCTCTTACTAGAAACATTCAATAAATATTTGGATAGTTATCTAAATCTATATAACATTTATAGCTCACTCATATTAGTAGCTAATACTCTTCTCAGAAGATTTGACTAACCATTCATCAATACACAGATTTGGAAAATTATCCTAATCTATATATAGTTCATAGCTCACTCCTAAAGGGGATTGGCCTAATGCTAAGCTTAGCCATGGACATGACTAATGCTCCTCTCACTAGATTTGGCCAACCGCTGAATGTTGATTTGGATAATTTCCCAAATCTATATTTAATTCATAGTTCACTCCTATTAGGTACTTGCCTACCTAATGCTCTTCTCACCACATTTTACTAACCAATTAAATAAGGATTTAACAAACCATTATCCACATTACCCACACATCATACATCCATCCACATCATCCACATTATCCACTCATCCATCCACATCAATCCACATTATCCACTCATCCATCCACATCAATCCACATTATCCACACATCGATCCACATCTTCCATACATCCATCCACATCAATCCACACGTCAATCCACATCATCCATACATCAATCCACATCAATCCACATTACCCACACATCAATCCATACATCCATGCACATCATCCACACCAATCTACATCATCCACTCATCCATCCACATCAATCCACACGTCAATCCACATTACCCACACATCAATCCACATCATCCATACATCCATCCACATCAATCCACAGTATCCACTCATCCATCCACATCAATCCACACGTCAATCCACATCATTCCACATTCATTTCATAAGTATTCCCATTCTCATCTAATCACATCTTTTTCTAACTCATCACTTATTTCCTCATCAGATCACATCTACTTGTATCTACCCATACATCTCATCACTTCACATACATTAACATCTATCCAGTTTACATCGCATCTTATCACATCCATTTCACATCACATCTCATTCATTCACATCCCGATTCACATGCTAACATATTCATTCACGTCCCTTATTTTTCATTCACATCCCAATTCACATGTTATCACATTCATTCACGTCCCTTATCGTTCATTCACATCCCGATTCACATGTTATCACATTCATTCACATCCTATATCATTCATTTACATCCTGATTCACATGACATCACATCTCATCTATTCATGCACATTTATCTGATTCGCATCATATATCATCACATCTATTTACCTTTCATTCTCATCACTTCTATTCTCATCACATCCATCCATCCATTCTTTCCCATCTATCTGATTTGCATCCCATCTCATCACATCTATTTACCTCTCATTCTCATCACTTCTATTCTCATCACATCCATCCTTCCATTCATTCCCATCTATTTGATTCACATCCCATCTCATCACATCTATTTACCTCTCATTCTCATCTATCTGATTCATATCACATCTTATCACATCTATTTATAGAATGTAAGAGAATTCTTATTTTTGATATAAAGATTATTTACGCATCTATTTATGCGCACAAGAACAACTTCAGTGGAAAATAACACTTTTATAAAAATCCGTTTATGCATTTATTTATGCATAAATTCAATTTTAAGGGGAACAACACTTTTGAAATAAAAATAAATATTTTATGCATCTTTCTATACATAAATTTAATTTTAATGAGAATAACTCTTTTGAAATTTAAAAAAAATCTTTATGCATCTTTCTATGCATAAAATCAAAATTGATGAGAATAACTCTTTTGAAATAAAAATAAATTGCTTTATGCATCTTTCTATGCATAAAATCAAAATTGATGAGAATAACTCTTTTGAAATAAAAATAAATTTTTTTATGCATCTTTCTATGCATAAAATCAAAATTGATGAGAATAACTCTTTTGAAATAAAAATATATTTCTTTATGCATCTATCTATGCATAAAATCAAAATTGATGAGAATAACTCTTTTGAAATAAAATTAAATTTCTTTATGCATCTTTCTATGCATAAAATCAAAATTGAAGAGAATAACTCTTTTGAAATAAAAATAAATTTTATTTATGCATCTTTCTATGCATAAAATAAAAATTTGATAAAAGTAACGATTTTATTAAAAAAATTCCTTTATGCATAAATTCAATTTTAATGAAAGTAACACTTTTATAATAAAAATTTTCTTTTATGCATCTATTTATGCATAAAAATCAATTTTGATGAAAGTAACACTTTTATAATCAAAATATTCCCAATATGCATCTTTCTATGTATAGAAATTAACTCTAATAAAAATAACACTTTTATTATAAAAATATTTCTAATATGTATTTTTCTATGCATAGAATAAAAATAACACTTTTAGAATACACAAGTGGTGGGGATTACTCTTTTTGAATAATAAAAGATAAAACTTATTTCACAAAATTTAAGAAAATTTTACCATAACCTCCTTTGTATGGCTAACCATTTTTCAAATTTTTTCATTCTCAAGTTACTTAGAAATTATCCCAAATGGTTTAAAGCATTCTAAACTAATCAAATTCCATTTTTTAAAGAGAAACAATATGAAAAGTTTAATTCTAACAATTTGATTACACATCTAGGATAAAGAAAGGCTGAATTCAAGAATGAAGAGAGGGGGAAAGCCTTTCAGCATGATTTTTCATTTTAAAGAAAATAAAAATAAAAAAACCATTAAATGGAATAAAGAAAAAGTAGGATTTCTAGCTTACATGATTTTTTTAAGCTTTCCTTTGGCTTGATGGTTTGAGGGATCTACTCTTGTTTGCAACAAGAGTGGCCACCAATTCTTTTGAAGAGGAAATGGTCAAAAACTAATGAATTATCAATAAATTCACTGTTTTTGGCTCTGGGGAGGAGTAGAGTAATAGTGCATAAAATACTATTAACCATTTACAAAGGGGGAGGCTTCATTTATAGGAAAAAGTGAGCCTCTAACCAAGCAAACTGATTCTAGAATTTTCTAAATCAATTTGGTCAATTTTTGACCTTTTTTAGGTCAGTTTAGCTTACTTTTTGGATCTAGTTGAAGTAGGAGAGAGGAGAGATGAAAATATCTCATTATTTGTGAGTTTAAAACTCAACCACACATGTGAAATAGGTGCCTCCTTCATGAGGGGAATTCCCCCACACTGAGGTGTCAAAAATGCATCATTTCTTCTAAATACCTCTTCTTTTTTAACTAATAACCTTGTCCTTAGTCAACTCTTCATCTTATGTGAGTATTTACTCATTTTTGGGGGGATTTCCTTTTATTCTTCAATTTATCTCCTCCCTATATTTGGATTAATCTAATTGGTCCATAGGAACCTTAATTCAAAAATTTTAAAAAATCTGGACCCTTAGGCTAAGGTCCTTTTTACCTGATTTCAATTTATTCCAATTGCACATTGGCAATTTTGAATTACCCCCCTCTAGACATTTTGTCTCTCTAGGCCACAAAATTGCCAATTGCACATTGGCAATTTTGAATTACCCCCCTCTAGACATTTTGTCTCTCTAGGCCACAATAGGGTAAAACAATCAGACTTAACTTGAAGAAATCAACGCTTTTTTCCTAACTGAATCAGGCATAGCCGTTGATCTATTCATTTGAGAAGTCTTCAGGTTTTTATTTAACTACTCGAGTTCTAAGCGTATTCCTATTATTCAATTTCATTATTAAAACTCTACTAATTCTAGCCTATGCGGCCCGTGGGTTAGCCACCGCCCAACCACCGGAATTGGTAGAACCAGACAATTACTCACCCATCCATAATTGAATGCCTTTCTTAACTTTTGCTTTCGAATACAAATATGCACACACTCCTCTTTAAACTTTAACTTAAAAAATAATCCATTGACAAACAATTTGATTACAAATGTTATAACTCAAAATTTCCATCCAATCCTTGTTTCTTAAAAAAATAGTATCACTCTAGACTCTCCATTGAGACCAGCTGGTCAGCAAACGAGATCCAGTATGTAACAGATTACAATAATCATTGGTCCATGACATACAATATCTTCCACGACATACGCATGGGTGTCCTAGGCACCGCGAGCCCATGCATCGCCTGGTCAGAACCCTCCAGGATCCTCCTTAGGTGTCCTGGCACTTCACTCAGGGACCGCTTCCTCGGCCCTCGTCCATTGTACCGGAAGCACACCATTTTAACCGTACCGAGGCTGGTCAAGACCTTGGCAGGCTTTGCCGCGTCGTGAGCTGTCCTTTGAACACTCCCCGCTAGCTGTTGCAATCGAGCTTCCCTTAGAAAAACACATACCAAATGCTCCCTCCAGAATTCTGGCGTACGATAGTCCTTTAAGAAAACAAGGTTTCTATGCAAGTTTTCAGTTTGATTTTCTTTTGAATACAATGAGTATATCTTAAATCAGTATCCCCAAAACTTCATAATCGTAATACTGAATTTCAAAACAGAATTCCTCGAATTCTGTAACCTTGATCCTTAGATCAATTCGAAGGGTCTTAACTTAGTTTCAGATTTGGTGGGAGATTTGAGTGTATTTTCCTGAACTGGTCACATCTTCTTTCCTCAAAATTGACGAAAGAGTTTGGTCTTGGTCATAGTCTGATTCTGGGTTCGAGCCTCATAAAGTTTTTCCTAAGTATCTTTCTCAAAAAGGGGATAATATTTTAAGTTACTATTTTACTGAATTTCATTCATTGAATAATCACTTAACTGATTTCTAAATTAATCACGAATTTCGATGAGGAATAAATTAATCATTTATCTGCAATTCCGACTTCAATAGATTTTTTGAATTTTCTCTTTATAATCCGAGTGAATATGAAACGATAGAAATTTCTCTCTCAGAGTATTTACGTATTCATTTATCAAATATTCGTGAAAATTAAACATAGAATTAAAGAGAATCTAATTTTGATATAAAAATTTCTTTATGCATCTATTTATGCATAAAATCCAACTTCAATGGAAATAACACTTTTATATAAAAGAAAATCTTTTTATGCATCTATTTATGCATAAAATCAATTTAATAAGAATAACACTTTTAAAATAAAAAGAATTTCTTTATGCATCTTCTTATGCATAGAAATTAAATTCAATGAAAATAACACTTTTATATTAAAAAAAAATATTATGCATCTTTCCATGCATAGAAATTAAATTCAATGAAAATAGCACTTTAATAATAAAAAAATTTCTATTATGGATCTTTCCATGCATAGAATTTAAATTCAATGAAGATAACACTTTTATAATAAAAAAATTTCTATTATGCATCTTTTCATGCATAGAAATTAAATTTAATGATGATAACACTTTTATAATTAAAAAAATTCTATTATGCATCTTTCCATGCATAGAAATTAAATTCAATGAAGATAACACTTTTATAATAAAAAAATTCTATTATGCATCTTTCCATGCATAGAAATTAAATTCAATGAAAATAACACTTTTATAATAAAAATTTTATATTATGCATCTTTCCATGCATAGAAATTAAATTCAATGAAAATAACACTTTTATAATAATAAAAAATTCTATTATGCATCTTTCCATGCATAGAAATTAAATTCAATGAAAATAACATTTTTATAATTAAAAATTTTATATTATGCATCTTTCCATGCATAAAAATTAAATCTAATGAAAATAACACTTTTATAATAATAAAAATTTTCCAATATACATCTTTCTATGCATAGAATTTAAATTCAATAAAAATAACACTTTTATAATAAAAAAATTTCCAATATGCATCTTTCTATGCATAGAAATTAATTTCAATAAAAATAACACTTTTATAATTTAAAAAAAATTCTAATATGCATCTTTCTATGCATAGAAATTCATTTCAATAATTAATATCAATGATATCCATGCATATTCATAGATGAATATATACATGGAGTAAATAAAAATATTTCTTTTAGAATGCACAAACGGTGGGAGTTACTCTTTTAGAATAACATAAAAATAAACTTTATTTTCCACAAAATTCAAAAAAAACTACCATAACCTCCTTTGTATGACTGACCATTTTTTAATTTTTACATTCTATTTTCAATTTAAAATTAATCCCAATTTGAAGTAAAGTACTCTAATCTATCAATTTTCACTTTCTATAGAGAGTAAACAATAACAAAAATTTAATCAAATTATTTGTTACTCAATCTAGGATAAAGAAAGGCTGAATTCTTAAGGAAGAGAAAGGGGTAGCCTTTTCATCAAGGCATAACATCAAGATCAACTTAAAAAAAGCAAAGAAATCAGAAAACCATAGATTTGAATTTAAAAAGTAGAATTTTTAGCTTACATGGAGTTTTTTGAGCTTTCCTTTGGCTTGAGGGATTGAGGGTTCTCTACTCTTGTTTGGATTAAGAGTGGCCACCAATTTCTTTGTAGAGGATTTAGTCAAAAACAATTGAATTATCAAGTTCAATGTATTTGGCTCTAGGTAAGAGTAGAGTAACAGTGCATAAACACTATTAAGCTTTTACAAAGGGTGGGAGATTCTACTTATAGGAAAAAATGAGCCTCAAACCAAGCAAACTGATTCTAGAATTTTTCAGATCAATTTGGTTAATTTTTGACCATTTTTTGGTCATTTCAGCTTACTTTTTGGAACTATACTTGGAATAGGAGAGAGGAGAGATGAAATATATCATTTTATTGATTTAAAATGGGAAGCAATGATGAGAAAAAAGGTGCCTCCTTCATGAGGGGGAATCTCCACTCTGAGGTGTCAAAAATTTATTTTTTTAATGTTTCCTTTGGTCCTTAGTCCACTCTTCATCTTATGTGAGTATTTACTCATTTTGGGAGGTTTTTCTTTATTTCTTCAATTTATCTCATCCCTACATTTGGATGAATCTTATTGGTCCCTCAGAACCTTAATCCAAAATTTTTTAAAAAATCTGGACCCTTAGGCTAAGGTCTTTTGAGCGGATTATAATTTATTTCTAATGCACCTTAAGAAATTCTTTTCAAACTTCTGTTTCAGGGAAATTTATTATAATAAGAAAGGATATTTTTCCATCCAAAGATATCTAAAAACTGAGTTATCTCTCTCTAAAATATTTTCTCTCTCTAGGCCAAAACAGGTAGAAACAAGATCTTTTATAATTCTGAAAACGGGATTGATTACAGGAGAAGAAATTGGACATCTTGAGGAGCTGAGGAGGAATCTTACAAATAGCGTTTAAACATACGAAGCAACTTTACCTTATGGAAAATATGTGATATAAGAAAAGTCTAAGGACTTCATGTACATACTTGCTTAGGAATACTAATAAAGATCGGACCGTTTTTTGGGCTGGCGGACCTAGTATGAAAGCTAGTCACTTGTATATAAGTCATTTTTTACAATAAGTAATACATAATAATTCCCTTGCAATATAATACTTGTGATCTCTTCTCCTCTCTACTCTTGCTTGCTTGTATGCTATTGGATTCATGCATGCTAGATGGATGCTTTCTTAAATAGGTTTACTTACAGATTTTCCTCTTCCATCAACTTCTTCCACCACCTTTTGGCGAGAGAATATCATCAGCATAGATCATATCTATTTGCCTCCATCTAAGCAAAGCCAACTCTCCTTTCATCCATTAGCACTCAGGATTCTAGTGTGACAATGAATCGAGGACATGACAACGAGCTAAGTAATACACAATCATTCTTGCAATAAAATACTTGTGATCCCTGCTCTTGCTTGCTTGTATACTATTGGATTGATTTCATGCATGCTAGATGAATGCTTTCTTAAATAGGTTTTCTTTTAGGTTTTCCTCTTCCGTCAGCTTCTTCTTCCACCACCTTTTGTGAGAGAGAATCATCACAAAAGACCATGTCTATTTTCCTCCATCTAGGCAAAGACAACTCTCCGTTCATTCCATCGACAAGGAGGATTCTAGTGTAACAACAAACTGAGGACACGACGACTAGCTGCTAACGCATCCACTGGAATTTACGATTACATCTTGAAGATAAGGCCCAATGATACATGCTTCGACGAGGCTAAGATAAGCTCTTGACTTAAACAACGATGGACACTCTTTCACAAAAGCTTGAAACAAGGTTTACATAGTAGCAATTAGTATGTGAGGCAAGTTGGAGACATGACGTAATTGAATTACTAGCATGGATAAAGAAAGGATGCTTTTATGTGGGAAGGGAGGAGAGATTGATATATTTATTTGGTGAGATGGAGTGGAGAGGTAGGGTGGCGACGTGATGTTATTGGATCGAATCATGGCTAAACTAACTAGACATTGGATACAACATTGTGCCATTAAGTACTTTAAGCAGTGGACACATAAAGCTGAAGAACAAACATAGCTCTCCCATTTTGCATTGTATCTTGGTGTTGGACATGAGTCATTACATGTCTGATCTCTCAATAGCTTGAACTAGCAATAAGCAATAGAAATCAATAGAAAAAACTTATTGATAGGAAGTTACAAAGAATCTTGAACCACAAATAGAAATTAGTCTTTAACTCTTAAATCGGAAGTAAAATTACATAAAAATCCTGGAAACTAATACGCAACAAGCTTGCACCATTATCAGTTTCACATGCATTTTTATTTTCTTGGTATTAAAAATTAAAAAATCCAAGACATTTTAGATTCAAAAGGTCATGAAAATGCTTGAAGTTGGATTTTTATGAGTTAAAATGAGAATACTTTTCTATTAACACATGTTCCGACATTAAGCTAATTTGTTAAGTTTTTTTTTTTTTAATGATTCCATTCTCAACCTTAACCCATAGCTTTTAGTGTGTGTGTGTAGACATAGCTTTTGCAAAAGGAAAAATATTAGTTGCTAATAGGTTACGTGATGGGAGGGGGTGCAGCATGTCTTTTTAATTGGGTTGATAAGAATCCGATAAAATATCATCATAAATCATCCATTCAGGACAACTTCTTGCAAACTGCACATCAAATGACCTTCTAATTAAAAAAATGTAAGAGAAAGCTGCACAAAGATGTTCATACACCATGAATGCACAAACATCATGGTAAATTTGAGGGTGTTCACTGTTCTCCCAATCATCTCTGCATAGCTGTAAAAACCCTTCACAACTTCAAGATTATAGCTTTCCTACGAGCTCTTACACATCTGCAGATGTCAATATTTTGAAGTAGGCACTTGAGACAATGAAGGCGCAACCTTCACCTGAGAAGGCCATGAGCTTCAGGTTTGTGCAACTCTCAAATATGGCTCTTAAGCCGTCCTCCAAGGACATCGCTATAAGGTCCTCCCAAGGAACAAATGCCCAAACCGTCCCTGGTGGTTTTACCACTTTGAGGAAGCTTAACTGATGCATGTGTTGGGCAATGGCTTGATGGCTTTCATTATCCACTCCCACATGGCTAAGATTGAAGACATTGCTTATATCCAAAGCCCTGAGAGACGGTAGCTTGGGAGCATATTGGCATACCCATTCATCTGAGATATCGCTTGAGCCAACGTAAAGTTTCTGCACTGACCGCCCTCTGCATACAAAAGAGCAAGAGAGTTGCAAACCCACAAACTAGGCTTCAAAAATATAACCTCTTTCTTTTCCCGTGAAGTCACGTGTATTAGGGTTCAACCGACCTTTCTACGAACGACTGCAAGCCGGAAGCGTCTATGAAGCTCTTCACCACCCTACGGAGGCAGCCGTCGCTGCGAGTGGCGAGGCGGGAGAGGTCGCAAGTCCATCCCGACATGTCCAGGGTCTGCCAACACAGGGGGTTGTAGGAGAGGCGCTGCCACCGCTTACACACCAACGGCACTGTGTGCAGCTTTTCTCTCAAGCTCAGCCTGTCGAGAATATTCGCAGCCACATCGTCAGGAAGACGGTCGAACGCAGAACGCCGCCCCTCTTGTCTTTCCTCCTCCTCCTCCTCCTCCCACTGCTCTTCATCGTCTTCTACTCCTCCTCGCTCTTTTTCAACCCCTTCTCCTCGCTGTTCTTCTACTCCTCCTCCTTCCCTTACCTCCTTCCGCTTCCCTTCCCTCCTCCTCGCTCTTCTTCTACTCCTCGTCCTCCGCTTCTTTTTCTCCCCCTCCCCCTTGGCCATTCGTCTTCTGTTGAACGCATACAGGATAACCCATAACAACAATAACACCCACAACAATAACGCACACAGAGCGGCCGCCATCTTGCTCTTCTCTTCCTCCTTCCTTCACCTGCTCCATCCTTTTATACGCAGAGCCGACAACGAAGGGCCTCGCACCGACGGACGACCCTACTCCCACTCCGATGCCCAGGCGCTCCACCACTAAACCGCCTTCAACTACCGCCTAAATAGTTTTTGGCCCTCAAAATGCTTTATATCTCCTACTCAAAGTGCTTTATATCTCCTCAAAGTGCTTTATATCTCCTATATTTAATTTTTCTAAGGTCAAAAACTTACATTAAATAATATTTTCCGGCTCACCTTTGCTGCCTTCCCAATCCACAACCCTCCCATCATCCAACTACCAAAAAAGAGCCGTCCCCACTTTCCCCTATTTCATTTATGCTAGAGAGAGGCTCGATTACCCTTCGATTTACAGAAAAAGCAAGATAGCATAACCTTCCTACATACAGTGCATATATTTCCCTTCTTAGTCGATTTTCCAGAGAGACTTGATTACCCTTCCTTTTGGCAGAAAGCAAGATAGTCAATTTCTCTTCCTGCATACTAGCGTATATTGTAGGAAGGGAAATCAACTAGCATATATTGTAGGAAGGGAAATCTACTGAGAAGGGAAATATATGCTATAGGAAGGAAAATATATGATATATGGCTAGCATATATTTCCATTCCTATAGGATATATTTCCCTTCCTACAACATATATTTCCCAATACATATTGTAGGAAATGAAATATATGCTAGCATATTCCGATCGGTGGTCTTCCAATCGTTCGATTGGTATTTTCTATTACCTAATTGGTATTCTCCATTTGTCCGTCAATCGGTCGATTAAAACCCCTATGATCATCCATATTTCCAATCATCCGATCTTATAACTAGTACAATCGGTGATTCCCCTTGTTCGATCATTCAACCCAATCGTGTGATTTCACATTCTCCATTCGCCAATTCTTCATCTCCAATCGTCAAATAGGAGAGACTCCAATCGGTGGATCTAGCTGAATTTATTTAGCAACTTTTAAGAGAGTTCATTAGCAACCTGCTGACTTCAATTCAAGCACTATCTCAACATCTTCTCTTCTCCCTAGCAACCAGGTATGGCTAACAACTCTGCAAATGATTTGTTTGGTATTCTTTCCAAAGAGAATAAATCAAATGAATCAAATTACTCTCTATGGAGTTTTATGGTTAGAAATGTCCTTGTTACAAAGGGCCTATGGGGCCATGTTGACCCCTGCCCTAGCATAATTGCTCTTGTTGCTCCTCAAAATGGCCAAGGTCAACAAATGTAATAACGAGTTCCTATGGGGAGAGGCATGTCGATCCCCACCCTAGTGCAATTTCTCTTGCTACCCCTCCAAAGAGTTTGGGTTAACAAATCTAATAAAAAGTTCCTTAAATTACTATTAACCAAAGAAGATGTGATTCTCATGATGCTCAAGCTTTGGCATTGATTGCCTTGTCAATTAAAAGGTCTATTGCTCCACACATTCACTCTAGTAGAATATCCATGCTTTCTTGGAACACTCTAGAAGTTATGTGTATGAGGCTAAAAATGATGCAAGGATTGCCTATCTCAAAGGGCAACTTGATAATGAAAATATACAAGAAAAGAGGTCCATTTAATGAACATTTAACAAAACTACATGATTTCAGAGATAAACTTCTCAATATTAATGAAGTCATTCCTACAAGGATATGATTAACATATCACGCTTAATTCTTAATCTAAATCTTATTTGGGTTTCAATACTTCCCTTCGTCTTATATTGAGAGGCAATGCATCCCCTCTTACATATCAGGATCTTGTAAGCTTACTAATCTCGGGGGGTTCACCTAAAAATATGTAAGTGTCCCACGTGAGTTCAAATGAAGGAGTTTTTTAATTCAAAAATTTAAGGTAATTTTATAAAAAAATGCATTTACAAAAGGGTTTTTTTAAATCAATTTTTAAAAAACCGGTAAGTCCATAAAGGATCATTTTATTCATGAAAAATTCACAGGTAAGGGGTTTTTAAAATACCCCTTGAATGCACGTGATACATAGGGTTTCTTAGTAATGCACCCTCCGAGTTACTGCTATAGGAGGAACAATTCAGAAAGAATGTTTCTGAGAGTTATAGTGGTGATCAAGCTTTAGGGAAGCTTTAGGCAAATCCCCAATAAGGGTTAGTATTAGGCAAGCCCCCAAAAATAGAGACGTAAGTTATAGTGATATGAGCATTACAAAAGTCCCCAATAGGGGTGAGCTATGAATTATAGATATATTTGGATTATCCAAATCTATATTCAATGGTTGGATAAATAGCATTAGGAAAGTCTCAAATAGGGGTCATGGATTTGGATAATTGTCCAAATCTACATTTAATGGACCAAAAGTATTGAGAAGAGCATTAGGCAAGTTCCTAATAGCAATGAGCTATGAACTAAGGATGTAGTCATAGAAGCTATGAACCATAGATAAATTTCCCAAATCTATATTAAATGGTTGGCTAAATCTAGTGAGAAAAGCATAAGTGAAGGGTTGAAGATTGTAGGTAGATTAAAACAGTTATTAAAATCTATATTTAATGGTTGGCCAAATCTACAGCGAGAAATCTGCATTGGCTACATGAAAGCCAATAGTGACAAGATATTCAAAAATCTTGTCAGACCATGCTCTTGGTTCTTGTTTTAAGCCATACAAGGCTTTCTTCAACTTGCAAACATGCTCGGGGTGACTCACATCCTCATAACCAGGTGGCTGCAACATATACACCTCTTCCTGCAAATCCCCATGCAAGAATGCATTCTTTACATCCATCTGATGTAAAGACCATTGCTTTGACGCAGCCACTGCTATCACAACTCTCACTATTGCCATCTTGGCAACTAGGCTGAAAGTTTCCTTATAATCAATGCCATATGTCTACGCATATCCTTTGGCTACCAATCTAGCCTTGTACCTGCTTATGCTTCCATCACTATTATGTTTTACTTTGTACACCCACTTGCATCCAATGGCTTTCTTGCCTTCAAGCAATTGCACTAAATCCTAAGTCTCATTTCCATATAGTGCATCCATCTCCTCATCCATATCTTTCTCCCAACACACATTTCCAACAGCCTCATCAATGCATGTGGGCTCTACAATT
The DNA here is from genome assembly GCF_041138505.1 of Cibotium barometz. Lineage (NCBI taxonomy): Eukaryota > Viridiplantae > Streptophyta > Polypodiopsida > Cyatheales > Cibotiaceae > Cibotium > Cibotium barometz. The sequence continues at coordinate 31,635,806 of NC_141076.1, read as the reverse complement.
TGTACAACTTTTGCCATGTATGCATAGTGATGTGCCACATAACCATCATAGGTAAACCTCTGCAAAGGATTCTTCACTGTCCCAGATCTTCCCAGCTTTGCATTCATGGCTTCCATAGCCTTCTTTACACCAGGTGTTCTCATAGCTGGTATCCCAAGCTCCTCATCAAGGCTCATCTCTGAGCCACTAGACTCTCCATCAACATCAGAATGCCCTGCAAAAATATCAGGCATACTAAGGGGCTCAACCACTTTCTCTTTACCTTATGTGATGTACTAATCACATTTGCAGGACTGGTATTATGACACAGCCTGCCACTCCATGGTCTATCAATTGAACCACTAGATGAGGACTCTCCTGGTCCACTCAAAGACTGTGATTGTTGACTTGTATTCTTTGCAACCACATTTCCACTCACATCAGCCCCAACAGCAGCATACCAGCTGCTCATCTCATCAAAAACAACATCCTTGCTTACCCTCAACTCACGCGTGTAGCAGGGTTATAACACTTGTATCCCTTTTGCTCAAGGAAATAGCCACTAATAAACACACATTTTTGAGCTTTTGGATCCACCTTAGTTCTTAGCTCATCTGGCACATGCACATATGCAATGCATCCAAAGACTTTCAGATGAGACAAATCAGGTTTTTTGCTAGTAAACCTCTCCTCTAGAGTTACATCATGTATGGCAGTTGGAGTCCTGTTCATGATGTAAACTGTTGTAGAAACAGCCTCAGCCCAATAGCTATGCGGCATATTCTTCTCTCCCATCAATGCTCGCGCGATTTCAGCAATGTGCCTGTTTTTCTACTTAGCAACTCCATTTTGCTGCGGAGTGTATCTACATGTAAACTATCTCCGAATACCATTCTTCTTCAAAAATTCAGAGAACTCATTGGAGAAGTACTCTCCCCCTCCATCTGACCTTAGGCACTTTACATATTTCTCTGTTTGCTTTTCAACCATAACTCTGAAATTCTGAAAATGAGTGAACACCTCACTCTTCTCCTTCATGAAGTATACCTACACTTTCCTTGTGTGGTCATCAATAAATGTCATATAATACCTGCAGCCTCCCATAGACATGGTCTTCGTAGGACCCCATACATCTAAATGCACAACATCTAGTACATTTCTGCTCAATTTTTTTGCTACGTGGAAATACATGCTTTGTTTGCTTTCCAAATTGGCATGCTTCACATATTTTCTGCATACCTTCAACTTTAAACTTTGGCAGTCTTGTCACAATTCCTTTAGTCTGCATAGACTTTATTCTCTGCACATTCACATGTCCAATTCTTTTATGCCAAATGTTTGTGTCTACAACAATTCCTAAACCATTTGCAAACATCGTAGCACTCACTTCAGGCATGTTTACATTCAATGTAAACATTCTGCCCACTGTGTTGCCTTTTGCAACCAGCCTGTACTTGTCTTTAAAGTCTTCAACATAACAACAATCAGGGTTAAACCGAACCTTCAAACCCAGCTCAATCATCTGGCCAACTAAAACCAGATTCTTTGTTATGTTCGGAACATGAAGTACATCTGCAAGGTACTTCACTTTGCCATCCTGCAGCATAGACAATGGCACATCTCCAACATGGGTAATTGGATGAGCAATGTCATCCCCTGTTTCCACAAAACCTGGTCTTTCAAGGTTTTTCATCTCCTTGAAACTCCCCATGACTTGTCATGTGGTTCGAAGCACCTGAATCAACGTACCATACATCATCTTTATGTGCTGCTTCAACATTTTCAGACATGGCATTAACGACATGCTGCATAACAAACAACCTTTCATTATCCTCATTGTTTCTGCTCGAGGATGCATAGTTGCTTTGCTGCAATTTTCGATTTTGCATGTCAGCCTGCTTCTTATAACAATCTGCCTGCACATGTCCAGGCTTACCCACAATAAAAGCATCCATGTGTATCATTATACTGCCTTTTCCAATTTCCACAACCTCTTTGACTCCCCCTGCCTCTGAATTGGCCTCTTCCACCTGCATGTCGTTATTGTTGTGAATTTTGGGACTATTGTTGTTGCTGCTCTCTGCTGGCCATAATTCTGATTACCTATTCGACCACCTCCTTGGCCATAATTCTGATTACCTATTCGACCACCTCCTTGGCCGTGTCCACGGCCTCCTCTACCTCGTCCTCTTCCTAAACTTGTGTAGAAGACCTGTTGCTCTGAACTGTTTTTGTTTTGTGAAGGCTATTGGTCTTCACCCAAGCTCTTTTGTTCTATAATCAACATAGACACCAAATCTGTGAAATTGGGAATGTTTTCCCGAGTCTGAATAGACTTCTTGAATGCCTTGTATTGTGGTCCGAGAACACGTAGACAGACTTCCGCCTTATCATAATCATCTATTGAAACACCAATAGATGCAAGGGATTCCACAATACCCTTGATCTTCAATGCATAGTCATTCACAAACATACTCTTTTTCTCCACAGTATGAAGTTCATTCTTCAACTGTATCTTCCGTGCCTTGGTATTCGTTTCATAGAGTTTTACCAAGGTGTCCCATGTCTCCTTGGGGGACTTGGCATCTTGTATGTGCCCAATCATGGTGTCCTATATACTGATAGAGAGCCAATACATAACTTTTTGGGCTCCTTAGTTCCAATCCTTGAACTCTTTCACATCTGCAGTAGTCGGATTGATCTCCGTCGGTATCTCCGATGCCTCTTCATGCTCACCTTCTATGTAATCCTAGTAACCCTTTCCCATGAGGAAATTTGTCAACCTGAACCTCCAAGCATGGAAGTTGTTCTTATCAAGCTTGTCAGCAACAATCTGGTTTACGCCATCATTTGACATCTTGCCAAACACACAAATTTACCTGAAACAGCACTCTGGTTTGTCGTGCACAAACTGTTGTATTTTCTGCAGTGGTATTGTATTACACTCAAATGTCACAACCAGTGACCTCAATGTACATACAAAAACCCAATGGCAACTGTTGACCTCCTTGCAGCACACACAATGTCTGCACAACCAATCTGTCTTCCTGCTGTTCTTAAAACAGAGTTTTGCATATAACATTGGAAAGATGTTAAAATGAGAGGATTCTAACGCACCAACCTCCGATAAACTTTAAGTTTTTATGCTAAGTTATGGCCTCCCCACCAAAAAGTAACCTCAAAAGTAACGGAAGCCTCATCCTCATTGGTCCTTATGGAATATTCCCTAGAATCTCAAAGAGCTTAAAAGGTCCAAAAGTAAGTCCAAATTTGAAAAGATGCAGGGGAGAAGAGAGCTTGAGCTCTTGCAAGCACACACACACTCACAAAACCCTAAAAGAGAACACACAAGGTGAGAGGCTGAAAATCTTCTTCTTCTTCACACAACACTCAACAAACAATATACAAATATAAGAGTACACACATATGAAAAGGTACTCAACCAAATATATACTAGGGTTCTCTATAGTGTGAACCCAACTAAATGAGCTGGCGCTATAACTATGCCGGTCTCTAGAATGGCTGTCACACACAGCCTGTCATCCCACTGGCTGCATATCACCCATGATCTCACCAACCATGCCAGTGGTGTAAGTGTGGGGCCTATCCCTTAAGCGGGTCATCAGTGTGTCCACCGCCTCAGTAGATGAGCTCGATATCTCAACACTCCCCCTCGAGCTCAACTCCATCTCATGTACACCAAGCGAAGCCCTGAATCTGCAGAGCTTCTCTGTACCCAATGCTTAAAGTTTGGTGAAGATGTCAGCCACCTGATCCTGTGTGTTGACATAAACAAGGTCAGCGTCTGCTGCCAAAACCTTCTCTCTGACAAAATGGTAGTGGACCTCTATATGCTTCGTGCAAGCATGAAAAACTGGGTTTCTGGCCAATTGTATACTGCTAATGTTGTCACAGAAAATGTCAACTTGTCTATCCCACTGATAGACCCAAATCTACAAGTAGCTTTCTCAACCAAGCTACCTCACATGCTGCCATAGCAGCACCTCTGTACTCGGCGCCTCTGTACTTGATAGAGAAACCATAGGCTGCTTCTTGCTGCTCCAAGTCACAACAACACTCCCCAAAGAAAACATGAAGCCACTAGTAGATCTTCTATCTGAGATACTACCAGTCCAATCAGCATCTGTGTACCCATGTACACATATCTCTGTCTGAGTTTTATAAAATAGTCCACAATACAAAGTAGACCTCACATACCTCAGTATGCGTCTCAATGCATCCAGATGCGGCTTCCGAGAGGAACCTGCATAAACTAACTCACCAACCCAACAGCATAGCTCAAATCTGGCCTGGTGATTGTCATGTAGATCAAGCTTCCTACTATGCGCCTATACATAGTAGGATCCTCCAAAATCTCTCCTGAATCTGCACTCAACTTGCCATTCTGATCCAATGGCACTGAGATAGGCTTACAGCCTGTCATACCATACTTGGAAAACATGTCCAAGCCATACTATCTCTGTAGTAATCCAATACCATGTGGTGACCTAATCAAATATGTGAGCTCCCCCAGATCCTTCATCTCAAACTTCTGTCTAAGCAACATCTTTACATCAAAGATCTCTGCATCATGGTCCCCCGTAATGATCAAGTCATCTACATAGATAACAACAAGCACAACCCCTCTATCACTATGTAAATGGTTAGCCAAATGTGGTGAGAAGAGAATTAGGTAGGCAAGTCCCTATAATAGGAGTGAACTATGAATTAATTATATATTTGAGCAATTGTACAAATCTACATTGAGTGGTTGGGCAAATCTAGTGAGAGGAGAATTAGTAATGTCCATGGTTAGGGTTACCATCAGGCCAATGCCCAGCCAATGCCCATTAGGAGTCAATAGATAGATTTGGACAATTCTCCAAATCTATATATTGAATGGTTATCCAAATATTTTGAGAAGAGCATTAGTTAGTAATATGAGTGAGCTATGCATTGTATATAGATTTGGACAACTGTCCAAATCTATACATAATGGTTCTAGTTAGAGGAACATCAGGAAAATCCCCAGTAGGAGTGGTATATGTATGTATATAGATTTATCCAAATCTATATCAATGAATGATTGGCTAAATCCAACGAGAAGAGCATTAGATAAATTTATATCAAGGGTTGGCCTTACACAAGGTCTTTCATAGGGTTGAGGTCTACTAAGAGGAAAATTATGGAAGTCCCCAATAGGGTTGAGGTATGTATTGTAGGTAGATTAAGACAATTATCAAAATCCATATTTCATGGTTGGCCAAATCTAAATTTGATTGGTTGACCAAATTTACATTCAATGGGTTAGCCAAATGGGGTGAGAGGATAATTAGGTAGGAAATCCCCTAATATGAGTGAACTATTAATTAATATAGATTTGGGAAATTATCCAATTCTACATTGAGCACTTGGCCAAACCTAGTGAGAGGAGCATTAGTCATGTCCATGGTTAGGGTTAGCATTAGGCTAATCCCCCTTAGGAGTGAGCTTTGAACTATAGATAGATTTGGAAAATTATCCAAATCTGTATATTGAATGGTTAGCCAAATCTTTTGAGAAGAGAATTAGTTACTAATAATAACGAGTGAGCTATGCATTGTATGTAGATTTGGACAACTGTCCAAATCTATATTGAACAATTGTATGTATATAAATTTGTCCAAATCTATATCAACAATGAATGGTTCGATAAATCCAAAAATAAGAGAATTAGAGAAACCCCCATTCAAGGTTGGCCTTAGGAAAGGTTTTGAATAGAGTAGAGGTCTAGTGAGAAGAGAACTATAGAGGTCCCCAAAAGGGTTAAGGTTTGGATTATTGTAGGTAGATTAAGACAATTATCAAAATCTATATTTAATGGTTTGTTAAATCCTTATTTAATTGGTTAGTAAAATGTGGTGAGAAGAGCGTTAGGTAGGCAAGTACCTAATAGGAGTGAACTATGAATTAAATATAGATTTGGGAAATTATCCAAATCTACATTCAGCGGTTGGCCAAATCTAGTGAGAGGAGCATTAGTCATGTCCATGGCTAAGCTTAGCATTAGGCCAATCCCCATTAGGAGTGAGCTATGAACTATAGATAGATTAGGACAATTTTCCAAATCTGTGTATTGAATGGTTAGTTAAATCTTCTGAGAAGAGTATTAGCTACTAATATGAGTGAGCTATAAATGTTATATAGATTTAGATAACTATCCAAATATTTATTGAATGTTTCTAGTAAGAGGAGAATTAGGCAAATCCCCAATAAGAGTGGTGTATGTATGTATATAAATTTATCCAAATATATATCAAGGAATAGTTGTGGCTAAATCCAATGAGAAGAGCATTAGACAAATCCGTATTAAGGGTTGGCCTTAATCAAGGTCTCCAATAGGGTTGAGGCCTAATGAGAGGAGAATTATAGAAGTCCCCAAAAATAGCAATAAGATATTAATTGTAGTTAGATTTAGACAATTTTCCAAATCTATATTGAATGGTTAGCCAAACGTAGTGATATGAGCAATAAACAAATCCCCAATAATAAGGGTTAGCCTTAGATAAGTCTCCAATAGGGGTGAGTTCTAGAGTGGGAGGAGCATTATGGAAGTCCCCAATAGAATTGAGCTATGGATTAGAGTTAGATTTAGACAATTGTCCAAATCCATATTGAATGCTTGGCTAAACCTAGTGATATGAAATTTAGACAAATCCCCAATAAGGGTTAGCCTTGGGCAAGTCTCCAATAGGGGTGGGAGCGTTATGGAAGTCCCCCAATAGAATTGAGCTACAAATTATAGTTAGATTTGGAAAATTTTCCAAATCTATATTGAAGAGTTGGCCAAATCTAGTGACATGAGCATTCGACAAGTCCCCAATTGGGGTTACCATAACGCAATTCCCCAAAAGAGCAAGGTCACATGTGATGGTCATTATGTATTTCTATTCGATGTAGATTTGGACAGTTGGCCAAATGTATGTTGGTGGTATTTAGAAAAATTGAATGAATTTCCATATCTTTATCCAACTCCCATGTAAAGCTAGAACTTTTGTCCAAGGGTTTGGTTAAATGGATACCTAAGGATCAGGCTAAGTGGGTGAGAAAGGTTATAGTCTAGGTTCCATGGATACGTAAGGGATTTGGACAAATTTAATATTTGTCCATATCTTTGTCCAATTCCCATGTCTAGCCATTATGGTATCCAAGGATTTGGTTAAGTGGATGCCCCAAGGATTTGGCCAAGTGGGTGACCAAGGTAATAGTCCACGATCTAAATCTTCATGTTATGTATGAATGGCTATAGATTGAAAGAGGTGGTTTTCATTTTTATGGAGGACTTTACTTCTAGTTTAACTCTAGAGACAAAGATATCCATTTGAAGAGCAAAAGAGCTGAAGTAAATCCATTCCAAGAGAAAAAGAGCCAAAGCAAATCCACATTCAAGTATGCAATACATCTTTCTTATTTATAGGACTCATCAAAAGAAAGAAAGCATACTAACAACATAAGCCTACTATTAAATTTGTCCAAATCCCTTACGTATCCATGGAACCTAGACTATAACCTTTCTCACCCACTTGGCCAAGGTAATAGTCCACTATCTAAATCTTCATGTTATGTGTGAATGGCTATAGATTGAAAGAGGTGGTTTTCATTTTTATGGAGGACTTTACTTCTAGTTTAAATCTAGAGACAAAGATATCTATTTGAAGAGAAAAAGAGCTGAAGTAAATCCATTCCAAGAGAAAAAGAGCCAAAGCGAATCCACATACAAGTATACAATACATCTTTCTTATTTATAGGACTCATCAAAAGAAAGAAAGCATGCTAACATAAGCCTAATCTTAGATTAAATGACTTGCCAATAGATTATAGATTAGAGAATGTTTAATAATGAAATGCATTAATAAATAGTGATAGATTAAATGCATTAATCTCACAGGTTAGTCAAATTAGTGACTGTGAATGAAAAGTTAGTATAACTAGTTTAATTAGTGATGAATCAGTTTAATATATTAATTTTGAATAGTTAAGATGAATTAATTATAATGTGAACTGTGAATATAGATTAGTTAATCAAGATTCATTGATGATGTATAGCCTCCCTACTGTATGTGCGTGGGGGGGGAGAGAGAGAGAGAGTCATAGCCAACGCTGAGAGAGAGAGAGAGAGAGAGAGAGAGAGAGAGGGAGGGAGGGAGGGAGGGAGGGAGGGAGGGAGGTAAACTCTTCTTCTACCAAAACTCTGCACAATAAGCTATTTTTCAGATTATGTAGAAAGATGGTTGATTCTAGTTTAGGGTATCACCCATTACCATGTAATTTGTTTTAGAGAGAGCGAGAGAGAGAGAGAGAGAGAGAGAAACAGTTGAGACGATTTAATATGGAAAGTTGACAGAGAGAAAAGATGATTTATGTGTGCCTGTCCTGCTCCGCACCCTTGCTTCTCCTTGCGTTTTTTTCTTCTCCCTGCGTTTTGCTTCTCCATGTAATAGAGGCAAAGAGTGAAATGTTTTTTTCGATTTTTGGGCCAAATCTTGTTAGAGAGTGACTTTTTAATGTTGAATCATCAAAGATCGGTCACACGTTTTCTTTCTTTTTGGGCTGCGTCCCCCCACACACACATAACCATAAGCATAATTATAATAACTACCTACATTTCAAATTTGGTTATATTATTTATTATTTAAAATTTTGTTTTAATGATTTTTCAATGATGTCATGCCACAAAAATTGTTACATGGGTCAAACCGTCGGGGGCTTATGGTGGGCCCCTCACCCCACCGCAGGGGGCTTGGCGGCCCCTCACCTCGGTGGGGGGCCAAGTGGCCCCCTAGATCCCCCGACCTCAATAATTTCTAGTAAATTGGGTGCCCTTAGCCGCCTCGGAAAGACAAGCCAATTACCAAAATAAGGACAAAAGTTTGGGAAATCATCTCTTTTTTGAGCCCATAACATAATGTTTAGGCACGTATGTTGGACATTTTTAAGAGCTTGATGGATAGCCCAAAGAAGAATGTGTTGGGAAAGGGGTCATATTATTGGTCTTTCCATATGAGGCTATTGGTTTTGAAGCTCTAGGTGGAGATGATGTGGGTGTGGTGGTTGATCAAGCCATCCAATAAGTTCAATCACCAGTACCTTCTTTAAATAATGGTGTTAATCTCATTAGGTGGCCTATTAAAAGATTCACATTTGAGGATGGTTCATCGCTCATCATTGAAGAGGATTCCAATGATATGGATGACTAGTTCATTGATGAATGTGTTGATGCTCCAACTAAGAAGAGGAGATACTACATGGTGAAGAGGAGATAATACATGGTGAAGAGGTAGCCTAAAGTGTTGGGAATAATAGGGAATTCAAAGAGGACAACACTAGATGTTGTTTCCCACGTAGCTATAATTGATTGTTGTAGGAGAAAATGTTGCCAATTTGCTAATCATGATGTAATGATATAACTCCGCAAAGATTTTTGGGCGCATTGCTTGCAATCTCGCACTGATTATGTGTGTGATTCCATGGAAATGGCATGCTATGTGGATTGAGTGGGACCAAGACAGTATAGATTCACATTCAATGGTATGGAAGGATGTGCAAGGGCATGGTATGAGATGCATGGTATTCCAGCTACAACATTTTACTGATATAGGGGTCAGTTTGAGAATGGTATACGAAGGTCAATGCATAGAAACAAGGGGATTATAAGAAAAACATGGGATCACACTGAAATAGGAAGGGAAATAATTCAAAAATTTATACAAAACAATTGTGAGAAGATGCCTCACAGAAGGACCATGACAGACGGTTCTAGGGAAACCCGACTAGTTATTCCAGATGTCTACAAGTAGGTGGACATTTTGAATGAGGTTAATATGACATTGAAGAATATCAATAAAAAATAAATGTCGGCATCAACATTTGGTAGGATCTGCAATACAAAATTCAAGCATGTTAGCCTTGCCAAAACAAGCAAGTTTTCAAAGTACACTATATGCAGTGGAATAAAGGATCAGTTGGGAGCCACAAAGTGCCAAGATGAACGTAATAGATTGATGCATCAAAGAAAGGCCCACATGTTGCAACAACTTAGTTGTAGAAATCTCTACTATCCTTGGAGATTGACCTCACAATTAGATCTAATAAGTACATATGCATAATACATGATAAGATGGACCAAAAGAAAATAGTGATCCCGAGATTGAAGGTGCGTTCCAAGGAGACATATAAGTAAACACATTTGCTAGTGTCACCAACAAGAATGATAACCCATGGACATGGACAAGGGAACTATGGACATTTTGATATCAACTTATGGCCATTTGATCCAAATTTCACAATAGGTTCTCTTGCCTTGTGTCTAAGAAACCCTGAGAGGTGTGACATACATGAGTATGGAGATCTTTCCAATGATGGTATGCCCAGATCTACTAGCACATTGTTGAATGATTTAAACTCCAAAAAGGATCTTAATCAGCATTACCCGCATGAGGGTGGATACATGGGAGCATTGAATGATGTTGGCATAGCAACAGAAGTGTTGAACACAAATCCTAGTTCAGAATTCAAGAAGTTGCCAGCGAATTTGATGTTGCAATTGGACAATTGTGCATCAGAGAACAAGAATCGGTATTTGTTTGATTATCTATCATTGTTTGTTGCCAAAGGAGTTACATTTAAGATGGTCCAGTTAGGATTTTTGATAGTTGGTCATACACATGAGGATATTGATGTAATGTTTAGCAGGTTTTATGAGAAACTAAGGACTAGCCAGACATTCACCTTCCCACATTTAATGAAAATATTCAAGGATAGCCAAGTATCTACTCCAACACCATTCTTGATGACAAATGTCCCAAACTTCAAGGGATTCATTAATGGGTACCTGTCTGATGGACAAGATGTGCTAGTGGGGCACTCAAAACCATTACAATTTAGATTCTTCATGCAGGAAAAGGTTCTAGTCATGCAATATAAAGTGCATCCTAAATCCATTGAATGGCTGCCAAAGGATGGTGGTATTTAAATTATGGAAGAAGGATAGTGATGGTAACACAATACTACCGACAGGGGTTCCATGTGTCGTTCCAATGTTTGAGTACATTAAAGATCACTTAGAGGTGGTAAAAGGAATTAAGGATTATATACGATATTGGAAAAGATGGACTGATGTTCAAGGATCTGATGTTGATTTCACCTTGTATATCAGCCCAATGATATAGTATTGGGAGGCCATGGTTCAGGCAATAGAGAGACCAAGTGTCCAGGATGGAGGCTTCTATCAAAAATTTTGGCCAAGAACTCTAGGCACACATGTGGATGACATAACTATTGATATTGATGAATTCTTAAGATTGGAGGAACTTGATGATCATTATTGTGGACCAAAGTAAAAGGCCGAAGCAAGCTTTTTAGCCCATGGTTGATGTTAGAAACAGAGACTTTGTTCTTCTTCAACCATCAAAACCAATATATCCTAGGTATATGGTTGGGTGTAGCGCAGAGTAACATAGATGCCAACAAAACATCTGAAAACTACAAGAGGATTTTAATACAATATTGGGCACCAATATGCAAAAGGTAAATGTTAGTGATGCTGAGGTTTATAAAGATTGTTGGAACAAATTTTGGAAGTGTAACAAGAAGGATCCTATGCATTGGGAACTATCAAACACGATAGTTTTTGCATGGGTCACTAAGGGGCAAAAAGTGCCACAAAAGATTAGGATTCTAGAAAATGTGTGTGCTAAGGCAAAGGAGAGTTTGGCAACATCTGAGGACTGTGATGAAGGCCATCGAGTTTAGATCATTATAGTACTAGTTGGATCTATGTCGGTAAACTTTTGTTTATGAGTTAGTACATGTTAGTCTCCTACTATTTAGAATTTGATTGTTTTTTATACTTTTGTTTAAATTTTTTTGGATATTTTCTTGGCTACACTGTAGCTTAAACGGTGTTTGTAAACACCCCATATATGTTATTAGCAACCTTGAGTAGCAACACTTTCTCTATCAAATTTAATGAAATTACCAAATTCATCGAAATTACCAAAATTAATTTAAAGATATCAATTTCATTTTTTTCCAAAATGCATGGATTTTTCCAAATTCCCTAATATGGACTTTCATGATGCAACTTATTAAATACATCCATCTTATATAGGCCATGAAACAAGGTACTTGAGACAATGATAGACTAACTATCATTTCTATCCTGAACTGTACATCTGTCATCCATAACAAGCCTAACAAGGCTAAGGCTGAAACTAACAGCAAGTTCTTCTTAATGTCTGGCACATATAAAACTTTAGAAAGAGTTAATGCACCCCCATTTGCAGTAGTGAGCATAACTCTACCACCGCCTTTGACAGGATATGAGGAACCATTTGCACATGTGACGGTTCATGCACTTGGGACAGATTCCAGAGATGATCTAGAACAAATTTTTTTGTGAAGTAATGTGGTTACTAGCACCACTGTCAAAGTACCAAGCATCTAATTCTACCACCACAGACATACATACATCATGAACAAAAGGGTCATAACTATAATGTAGAGTTCATGCTCAATCATCTTGAGCAAAACTTGTAGATTCCTTCTTCTGTGTACTTGGTGCAGATGCATCAGCACCACAACCATGCCCGATTCTTTCTTTTTCTCCTTCTCTAGTCTTTTTTTGCACTCATTTATGTAGTGCCCTGGTTTCCTACAATAGTGACACTTGCCCTTCCTTCTAGGCTTATCACCTTCTTTCTTTTCATCCTTACCTGAGGATTCTAATTTTGGCTTACAGCCACCATGCGAAGAAGCTTTACCTTTGCCTTTCTGACTGGCAACCAAAAGCTTGGTCACCAACTCACATAACAGATCTATTTTGCCTAGACTGCTCTTCTTGTAAGAGTATTGAAACCAGCTTATCAAATGTAAGGGCATTTAGATTTCCCTTCATCATGATTCTAAGGGTAGATTAAAAACTCTCATAAAAATCTGGCAATGCATTGAGAACTATGGGCACCAATGTACTATCATGATATATCTCATCCACACTGGAAAAAGCTCCTCTTTAAAATCTTTGATCTTGTCAAGAAGCTGTCCATTGAGGCTTCCTCATTCATGTGCTCAGACTCTGATTGTTTGTGCAGATATGCAACACGTGCTTTATTGCACACTTGGTATAATGCAGCAAGTACATCCCATGCCTGTTTTTAAGTCTTACATGATCGAATATGAGGAATAATGCTTTCGGAGCACACAAACTCACTAGATTAGAATTAAAAAATGTATGCCAGATACAAAAAGATAAGTACACACCCCAAAATGAATACAGAAGAGGGTGTACATACGCATGGGGGACAAAACCTCCTAGCGAGGAAAAAAGTTCCTCGGTGGTCCTAAGTGTGTTCACACACATCACTACCATATAATGCTACAAAAGCGTTATATGATTTGAAACAGGCTCCGAGAGCTTGATACCAAAAAATCACACCTATTTAAATCGATAAGGATTTTAAAACAATCCTATAGAAAGTACTTTATATGGTAAAAAGGACAAGCAAGATTTTCTTGTTATCATTATCTATGTAGATGACATGTTGGTAACTAGCACCAACATTTAGGACCTTGCCTCAAATTTTGAGATGTCAAATCTTGGTCTTTTGCACTACTATTTGGGTATGCAATTTATATAGCAAGATGATGATAAAGTAGTCAAAGTACATCAAGGCATTGCTCAAGAGGTTCAACATGGAAAGTTACAAACCGATTTTGACACTAATGGAACCCAATGTAAAACTTAGTTTGGATAAATCCAATGTATTTATAACTCACGTCCATATATCTAGTAGAGTGTGTCACAACTTTCGAAGTTCATGCATTTCCTAGGCACTAAGAATTGGTAGGCATTTAAACATATCTTTTAATACTTGCAAGGCACTCAAGATCTTGGATTGTTTTATGCCAAGTGGGGTGATTCACAATTGAGGCCTTTAGTTATTCTGATTGGGGAATAATGAGAAACATGGGTACCATTTCCTATGCAAGAATAAGGTTATTAGTACTAATCCTACATTAATCTGGTGATTAAGTTATTGGTTACAATATTGCGACTCATACTCATATTAAAGAGGCTTGAGAGGTTGCTTCATATTTTCTTTCTTGAAATGACCCATTTTTATACAGGTGGATACAAACAATGGATTTTCTAGCTCATGTGGGATAATTTCACCTTTACTCATGTGGTTGCTTGCTATGCTTGTACTTTATTTGGACTACTCATACTCACTCCCTACCAACTTCTCTGCTCAATGGCACCACATTTCTCCCTTGGTGCCATTTTCTTAGGCTACTTATAAGGTGGTCATATGTGAGGTTTACAAATACATTAGGTGAAATATGGACTCTCGTTTTTGCCCCTTAAGGATTTCCACGCCTCCTCTCTAGAAAAATGGGCTCATGGTGAAATTTTTGCAAATCAACTCAAAAGTGAGCGGAGTTTGGACATTTGGAATCTACTCTTCGAGACCTTTCTCATGTGCCTTGACTCTAGAATTTGCACTTGAATCCTCAGTCACTACAATATCTGACAATGAGGAGGTAGTGTTGTCAAAAATTCATTGACCATGTGGATCACTATCTTCCACCATGGATTCCCAAATCCTTGAAAAAAAATGCTTGTTGACAGCACTCTGGATGAACATAGGGTTCTTTGGTGTTCCACAATAATCTTGATGAGTCGATAGACCAAAAACCTATGTGTTCTTTTCTCATGGTAGCATCTCTACCTTTGTATATTTCACGAAACCAATGAACTTTTAAAACGCACGAGTCATGAGTAACTCTAGTATCATCTATTCTCTTGACGCGAAGATGTTGGCCATAGGCCCACATGCTACTATATGTGCGAACCTATAATCACAAGAAATGTTAGATGTTAAGATAATATGATCATCTACTAACTATATACTCTCAGGATGTAGTACCTCATTATAACATCCGATCTACTAACTATATACTCTCAAGATGCAGTACCTCATTATAACATCCGAGGCTCATCTCGAACTCCTTTTTGCAAGTGACTTGTTTGCATTCTACTTGTGCCTTTTTGATCTGCTCTTGTATCCATTTCAGTGACACGGCGGGGGTCACACATTGCCTTTGATCTTTTTCGCATCCTTAGTTCCCATTCTATGTTGTAATCTTTAATCCACTTTTGCATGCACTCGGAATTGTAAATCACAAAGACACTTAAGTTCTCTCACTCCTCATGTGAGAGACGTAGTGGGAGACCCTTGCCACATAATAGCTTGTTGATAATTGGTCTGGCTCGTTAATTGTCCAAGCAATGGGTGCCTCCTCATCCATGACCTGTATGTAATCAGAGAGATAATACATGCATTCATTTTGTATCCATCCCTCTATCATAGAGCCTTTGGGCCTTGCTCTTTGACGCACAAATCCTTTTAAGACACATAAACCTTTCTACCCAAAACATCCATCGTGTGCTAACAATGCCTGCAATCTCTACCTCTTCAACGAGATAGATAAGCAAATGAACCCGAATATCAAAAAACAACATAGGCAATTCTCTTTCCATTAGACATACGAGCTCTATACAATCCACTTTTCTTTGTGACATCTCTTGGGTGTCTATCTCCTTTGATGTGTTCCATCTAGTCAATGATAATTGGTAAATAAGTTAAAGAATATCAAGAAAAAATAAATAAAAAGCGATAAATGAAAATACATGAGCATAGGGACTTACCTAATAAATGAACCTAGATAATATATTATATCTCGAATGGTCTCGGTTAAGCATCCATCAATGACAAGGGGTAATACGTGCTATAACATAATCATAATACATATTAGTATATATACAAAATTTAAAAGGTGTTGAATATCATAATAGAGAATGCTTACCTTAAGAAATTTATGCTAATCATGCATCTTTAATACAGACAAAGAATTATCATCCATAGTAAACATGTTTCAAAGGGAAGCGCCATAGCCTATAGGTGTACCGATTGATCTCATCCTAGAATTAATAGTGTTTATCTCTTCCTTTGTAAGCACCCAAGGTGCTACATGTATATCGTCTTTCTTGTAATTTTATCTATAATAGGACATAAAAATGGTTTGCCTCTTTGTTCTTTCAAATCCACTCTTGCAACTTCAATATCTTTAAGTCCCATGAGATGTTTCCATAGTGAGTGTCCAACATTTTTAAAGATATGCATCAGATCAAGAAGATGCATAACTTTTAAGTCCTTCCAATACTCTAGTTGATACCAAATAGAAATATTTGGTGCAATTGATCTTTTCTCTCTATCTTTGTCTGATTCGTTATCTTCTTGATTGCTTGTGTAAACTTTGAATTGGGATCTATAATAGGACCAAACATCCATTTTCTATACCAATCTGCAAGAGCCATCCGTTGTAGTCACATCCCTGTCTCAACCTTTCCATTAAAATATATGTCCCTCGGGTAGAAATCTTATATGCCAAAGATATATGTTCTTCTTCAAGTTCTTCCTATACTTCGATCATAACTGATCACTGTAAGGTGGACATGCCTTATATCCCTTTGTTGATAGACCTACGAGTGAACAAAGTGATTACGCATGCGTCATTCAATCAACTCTTTTTATTGTTAAATGTATGAAGAAATGAGATGTGGTGGTTGTTATGATATACCTGAACAACATCTATAAGCAAGAAAATGATGAATTATCCATGTAAGAATGCCTCGTACTATAAATTTGTGTTCGCCTTTGGGCTTGGACATGTCAAGCACATTTATTCCTTTCCATAGCTCTTGCATATCATCAATGAGTGAAGCCAAGTATACATTGATATCTTTTACATTTCATTTTCCTAAATTTATATGCGTCCTTATTAAGCACTAGGAAATATACATAAAGAGTGAAATAGAAAAACACTAAATAATACATATACTATCAAGATTAATATCAAGTGCTCATTTTTTTATGGATAAGATTGGTGGTAGGTTATAGTTGATAAGAACTACTGGCCAAGTTGACCATCTATTGTACTAATTTGAGAAGGGATTGATTTCATCACCGAGATTTAAGTGACGAGGTTCTTCTCTAAACTCTGGCCAGGTTCTATCAATGTGCTTGAAAGCTTCACAATCAGATGGGACTCTTAGGAATCCATATATGCTCTTATTGGTTGATGCCCAATCTATAAGCTTTGCTAACTCTACGCTTCAAAATATGTATTTCACATGCATAGATAATGGAAAATTTCTTAGAACTTTCTGAGGGAACAAGTGTCGTCACCTCTTTAAATCTTGAGGTATGACATTTAGGACAAAAAATTGTATCCTTATGATATCCGTAAAATAAAATACAATCATTGATGCGTGCATGGATTGTTTCATAGTCAATGCCAATATTGGTCATCATCTTTCTCGCTTCGGTATATGTTTTTGGGATCTTCTTATATCGGGTGGTAGAATCTAACTTGAAAGTAACCTAACCAATGGATGCAATAATCACATTCGACAAACAAATTACAAGCAAAGTATTATTGAGCATCTATGTGAATAGTGCTTACATTAACAATGCTGAAAACGGATGCCTTGTTCCAAGAAAATTGGTCTTTTAAGTTGAGAAGGAGCACTGTGATTGATAGTCATTGAAGAACCTTCAAATATTTTTGTGTTTTCTTCTTTTCCAAGGTAGTCTTCATGAGAATCACTTTTAAACCAATCATCTAAAAATTCATTCATGTTATCACCGTCACACTCATCGTCGTTTTCCTCTCGTTGAGATGAATATTTCTCTCGTTGAGATGAATATTTCTCTCGTAATTTTTGGAAAGTAATGGGATCTTGTGCTTGAAGAAGTCTCATACACTCCATTGATAATCGAGAGTGACCTAATTGGTATAAGGGTGTATCCTCCACATGATCATAGTCAAGAACCTATGGCCTAATGAAGAAATGTTTATTGTCACGTAGTCTTGTTTACATAATTATGATGCCAAAAATATATTACCATTGGTTCAAAATCACTTGGAAGGAAAAAACTTAAGAGCAACATATCACAACATTGATCATTTGACAAAGACTTGAATTTTTATATTTGATCTCGAAATACATTATGATTGGATCATATCATTGTCATTTAAGGTCAAAATAAACAAAAAAGACCATGTCATAGACTCAAAAAGACCAATGGCATCGTTATATAACAATGTCAAAGTCAATATAAACAAAACTGACCATAACACTATCTACTCTCCATGGGCTATAGGTCTACGCCTACACCATCTATAATTTACTAACAACTCCTCGCCCGCATGTAATGATCTAGTTGCATTTACAATAATGTAAATTGGCACATCTCTACTCATGTACATTGGTTCATGACTATTCTCACACTCCACAAAAGTACAATTACTTCTTTCATTTCTTCCTCTACTACTATTGATTACTCCTAATATATTTCCTTGAGCATATGGTCTCCCATATATATACAATATCTCTCATATATTTCCTTGAGCATATGGTCTCCCATATATATACATTGGTAGTCATACGAGATGTGGGTGCAAAGATCTCATCACAATCAATGCCCTTTTGCAGGGCATACCCCTTTGCAAACAAGTCTAACCTTATAGCAATCAATGCTACCTTCTACTTTGCGTTTCAACTTGTAAACCCACTTAGTACCAATGGCCTTCTTGCCATGAGGTAGATCTGTCAAATACTAGGTGTCATTCTTGAGTATAGAGTTATACTCATCCTGCATAGCATGCATCCAATGATCATCATCCTATGCTTCCTCAAAGGAAACATGTTCCTCTTCATTACATAAAGTAAAAATGAGAACATGATCCACATGAGAATAATCTCCATGATGAGAACCTGCGCACGAGTTCTTCTAGGTAAAGGAGCTACCAACTTGCTTTCCCTCAATGTCTGCACAAGCCATTTTGGCAGACGCCTAGATTCGTCTATGGCTGCTCTCTCCGCTTTTCAGATTGGAGCATGTAATTGGGGATTACAACGGTCATTTGTTACATATGTATACATATTGTGTGTAATTGGACAATTTGGTGCAGGTTTATACTTGCTTCAGGTTGCAGGCAAAAATTTGCACAGGACATTTGGTTTCCTGGCAGTGCACATTGGTGCTTGGTTTGCTTGCAGGTGTATTTTGTCGACATGGCTCAAAATTCTACAGATGTATTTAGTGTGCTCACCCAGGAGGACAAGTTGGATGGATCAAACTACTCCCTCTCAAGTTTCATGATCCGTAATTTGCTACTAGCCAAAGGGCTTTGGGACATCATGTGTGGTGACGACACACGCCCACTCATCCACTACATCCTCAATAATTGCATCATCAAAAGGATGATTTCGCATCTGCAAAGGCTGAATTTCAGCACTTGGTTGAGCATTCAATTACTCTACATATATGACTGCACCCCATTAAAGAAAGGTAGAAGCGAATCAAGCATGTCATGTGAGCATACATTCTACTATTTTTTGCATGAAAGCATGGGCTAAATTGAGTTTTTGACAAAAACATCTCTACTTTACCAAAATCCACTTTGAGGGTGGATGGTAGAGTCTATATCCCTTGTTTCTAAACTGTATCCCACAAATATGCATTTAACTGCCTTATCATCAAGCTTATTTCATTGTTGCTTAGGTACAAGAGCATAAGCAAGACAACCAAAAACATGCAAATGAGCCACAGAAGGCTTCCTGCCGCCATGCCAAGCTTCATAAATTTTTAGACTGCAAGGCCTTTGTAGGGCATTTGTTCAACACATAGTTGCCTCTAACCAAAAACCCTGAGGTAAATCTTGGGCTTTCACCATACATCGTGCCATCTCCATGGGAGACCTGTTCTTCTTCTCAGCAACACCATTTTGCTGAGGTGTGCAGCACTGTGTATGGCACTGTACATTGATGCCTTGTGCCTTTTTCAGCCATATATGCATGAAATTCCTTGGACATATATTCCCCCCCTCGATTTGAATAATGAAGGGTGCCAACTTTACATTCACATGCATTTTCAGCCATGGATACAAAGTTCCTAAAGCACATAAAAGCCTTTGACTTCTACTTTAATGGATACACCCAACTATATCTGGAGTAATCATCAATAAAGGTGACGAAGTAGAGATATCCCCCAATAGATGGTGTCCTCATAGGACCACATACATCACTATGTATAAGTTACAATTTCTTAACAGCTCTCACAGATCCGTCCTTTGGAAATGATGCTCGATGCATTTTACCAAGAATACACCCCTCACATACACCCCTCACATACATGTCTAGTAGGGGTCTCAAGAGTTGGAAACTCAGACACCATATCATGCCTTTGAAGCCATAACAAACTGCCATAATTCAGATGGCCAAATCGTGCATGCCATAATTTTACATCACTCATAGCACAAGTCATAGTAGAGACTGAGCAAGCATCATGCTGCAACTTCTCAAATACATCCATCTTGTATAGGCCATGAAACAATGTACCTGAGGCAATGATAGAATAACCATCATTTCTATCGTGAACTGTATATCTTTCATCCACAAATTTCAATGTCAAGCCTGACAAGGCTAAGGTTGAAATTGATAGCAAGTTCTTCTTAATACCTAGCACATATAAAACTTTTGAAAGAGTAGATACACCTCCATTTGCAACAGCAGTGAGCACAACTCTACCAACTCCTTTTACAGGATATGAGGAACCATTTGCACATGTGACGGTTCCTGCACTTGGGACAGATTCTAGAGATGAGAACAAACCTTTTTGTGAAGTAATGTGCTTTACTAACACCACTATCAAAGTACCAAGCATCCAATTCTGCCACCATTGGCATACATACATCATGAACAGAAGGGTCATAACTACAATGTACAGTCCATGCCCAATCATCTTGAGCAAAACTTGCAGATTCCTTCTTCTCTGCACTTTGGTGCAGATGCATCAGCCACCACAACCATGCCTAATTCTTTCTTTTTCTCCTTCTCTAGCCTTTTCATACACTCATGTATGTAGTGCCCTGGTTTCTTGCAATAGTGACACTTTCCATTTGTTTTTAGGCTTATCACCTTCTTTCTCTGCACCCTTACCTAAGGATTCTGATTTTGGCTTATAGCCACCATGTGAGGAAGCTTTACCTTTACCTTTCTGATTCGCAACAAAAGCTTGGTCACCAACTCGCATATTAGATCTGTTTTGCCTAGACTGCTCTTCTTGCAAGAGTACTCAAACTAGCTCATCAAATGTAAGGGCATTTGGATTTCCCTTCATCATGAGTCTAAGGGTAGAGGCAAAACTCTGATAAGAATTTGGCAATGCATTAACAGTGGGCACCAATTTACTATCAGGATATATCTCATCCACACTAGCAAGCTCCTCCTTAAAATCTTTGATCTTGGTCAAGAAGCTGTTCATTGAGTCTCCCTCATTCATGTGCTCAGACTCCAACTATTTGTGCATGCATATATGCAACACTTGCTTCATTGCGCACCTGGTATAATGCAGCAAGTGCATCCCATGCCTGTTTTGAAGTCTTACATGACCAAATATGAGGAATAATACTTCGTTCACATAAAGTTCAAGCAATTCATGTGCATGTGCATCTCTTCCATCCCATCTCATTTGAGCAGTAATGGGGGGTACTTGTGGTGCATGTGGAGGAGCCACATCTATATCAGATTCTACTTCACATGTACCTGCAGCACCTGGTTGCACTGGTTTAATGTGATCTTTGCCACGCCCATGAAGTCCTTAAGATCATTAAAAATATCAAATTTAGTACATATCCTTTTGCAATGAGCACTAGGTGAGAACGAAAAGAATTTGACACTTACATCCTAAAGCTTTCTTCTTTCATGGCCGGTGGGTACTCCAGCCTTTGGCTTCGTTGGCTTTGAGTAAGCCAACCATTGTCCAAGTGCACGTTTTAGGATCTCCACATAGGGCTAGGTATTCATTACATTTTGTGTCTCAATGTTCTCTATCCGAGATATCCGTATGACAATCTATTTGGGAGCATCGATAGTTATCCTAGCAATCCTTCTTTCATAGAATACTTTCCTCATGGCATACTTCCTGCTTGTGTTCTCAAGAAAGCTCTAGCAGCCATGATTGAGTGCTGGCTTGAAAGAATCCAGAAATGGTACGTGTCACACTTGTCCAATTGCACATCTTTTGATTTAAGAGCTTGTTTGTCAAGGGATCATAAGGCATCAAATCTACCGCAACAAAGTCTGGCCTTGAATGCCCTACAAATATCTTCATAAGATATTTGACATATGGCCTTGAATGCCCTACAAATATCTTCAAATATCTTCAGAAGATATTTGACATATGCATCTGAAAAAGACCTACATTTGTAAGCATTTGGTGCAAGGTTGCACGAGTGCACAAAGATTGTAGCATTATATGGTAGTAGTGATGTGTGTGAACACACTTAGGACCGCCGAGGCACATTTTTCCTCACTAGGAGGTTTTATTCCCCGTGCGCATGTACACCCTCTTATGTACTCATTTTGGGGTGTGTACTTATCTTTTGTATCTGGCACACATTTGTTCATTCTAATCTAGTGAGTTTGGCTCAAATAATGTTGAGACGGTAGGTAATACTGCTCGTTGGTTACCATTGGGGTTGTCTGAGCACACAAGCTCTTGTGTAGGTGCTAAATTCACGAGAATGGTTGAGTGACTTGCTTAGTGTTACTTAGGTCTCCATTCTTGTCGAAGCTGTTTTGGGGTTGAAGTAGGTGGGGCTGTTGGGGTTGAAGTAGGTGGGGTGAGGGTTTTCTTCATGTTCAATTTTGGCAACCATATGTTGGGATTACCATCATAGTATCCTTGTTGTTGAAGCACATGCATAGGCATCCATCTTTGATAAACATTATAAATTGGTGTGGCTGATGCATTTGGTGCTGAGGTTTCCTTCTTTGCGCAAGCTTAGGGGACTTTGTGATGCGCTTAGAAATCCAAGCATTGGTATTTCCTTGGTAGTACCCTTCTGCTTGCAGTAATCTTTTTGGTACCCACACTTTTTGACTTGATGGAGTTCATTGAGGAACTCACATATATATTTGTGGATGGTATTGTGGAGTACTTTTATTTTTCCTTGACCTCTGAGTGTTGCGTTGAGGAAGAGGCTTTGACTATCGAGGTACCCAAGTTTGATTGGAACCTTCATAGTAGCCTTAAGCTACAAGTAGCTGCTTCTCCACCCACATTTTGATACCATTAAGATATCTTGATCTTGGTTGTCTTGTTTTTGGTTGATGCAAAAGGTTTGGGGCCCTCCTTGACATTGGTTGGTGCTGAGGGTGCAAGTTTGAGACTCATGGGTATTTTTGATGATTATAAGGCTAGAGTCTCTTGTGAAGTGGCTGTCGATGATGAGGCTTTCAAGCATGCAGTTATCTCCTTTGGTGGGGTTTGTTGATGAAGAGGCATAGGCTTCAAGGATTTTCCTTTGAGTTCCTTATTAGAGATAGATGATTTTGCGAGGGGAACTTCTTCAGGAATAGTTGTTGATTGTGAGGTTTTGGCATCGAACTTCATTGGTGAGGATGGGGTTGAAGAAGTAGATGCTTTATCGGAGTTGGTTGTTGACACAGATGGTAGGTCATTGTGTAGAGGGGATTCTATGGAAGAGGCTTGTAACCTTTTGCGTTTAACACCATAGAAATCCATTAAAGTTGGATCCTCATCCTTGCAATATGGTATTGTCAACTTTTTGTCGTTGACCACCATGATGAGTCGATCGCTACCAAAGCACAGTGGTGCTTGGGTACCAATAGTCCATTTATGACCCAAGATCAAATCTACTTCCAACACATACTCAACCACAAAAAACTTGCAAGTAAGGGGGTTAGTTTCAATATACATTGTATGTTCAAGGTACACCAAACATGGCATGTTCAAGTCTTGTGTAAAGGGAATTCCTTCAGGATGAGCCGTGAGTGTTGGTTGACCTAATAGATCCCATAACTCGAGGGTCATGAGATCAGTGTTCTCATGTTGGATAAAGCTATGCTTGAGCTGTGGTGATTTTACTGGAAAGTTCCAATCCAACCAGAATCTTAGGGATATTTTCAGTAAGATATGTTGGAAGTTCCAGCTCCTCCAATGTCTCTTCCTCCCGTGATAGCAATTGTACAATGCCTGCAGGAGTGTTCAAGGTGACTGTTTGCATGGATTCATCAATTGAATACAACGAGTCATGTATCCAAGTTCCACTAAGGGCAACATCATTAATCTAGGGTAGCATGGAATATAAATTCCACATCTCCATCGATTGTTTAAGTAGCATAGCTAAAGTAACGTGGAACTTCAATGTTTTGTCCAATGTTGGCTCCTCTTGCAAGACCATTGTCTGTAGGGATAAGTTTAGGTTGTCCCAACAACACCCAAGTGTCTATTTTCATGATGTTATGACTAGCTCAAGGGCTAATCAATGCGTGTTTGCGCTTAACATCATTGCCTGTAGGGAAATCCAACCATATCATGATAGAATCTTCAAGAGGAACCATGGATGTTTCAATTTTTGTTTCAGCTTCAGATCCCATTTTTGTTTCATATTCCAATTCACTTTCATTCTCTTTTTGGCTCTCAACTTTTTCAAGAGTACCCAATGTGTACTCTGGCACACTTGGTCCTCTGACAATTTTAAATTCGTTTTGTTTGGAAACCTTGCAAATCCTCACAGCCCTGTTCTATTGAGCTCCTTATATCATGGTATAACTCATGTTGAGTCCTTGAGGGTGCAAGTGCTTATGTTATGATGGCTTCACCATGAGAGAAGAGCATTCCTCCAATGAGGTTTTGAGAGATGTGCTTTCTCAAGCACATAATTTGTGCAATCTGTCTCGAACGACTCTTCTATGGGGAGAGTATGCCTTCCTCTTGAAAGGGGAAGAGGTACTCCTCTGGGTTTTGTATTTTGGTTTCTATTTTAGCTTTGGCATTATTAGACTCAATCACAACCGATGATCCTGTAAGACGACACTCAACCATGCTAAGCATGCTCTCCTGAGCTTGCTTTTTGTGTTCCGCATATGTCATATGATCATGATTTTCAATTTGGGGTGGTTAGGTGGGTTCTAGTTTCTTGATTGGTCTATTAAGTGCATTGAGTGATGAATCAAAACTTGTTTCATCTTCACTAAGTGACGTACTAGAGCTTGTTTCATCTTCTAACTTTCTTTGGATTGTCGGGTTTTCTTTATGTTTGTCCATGCAATGAGATTGAATTTTCTTTTAGGCTTTTGTATCTTGTGTTGCACATATGGGTTTTGTGGTTTGAGTGGTGGCCTTTGAGGTGGACACTTCTGCATCATGTGTAGCTTTTGGCTCTTTTGGGTTTATATTCTCTCCATAGGATCCTTTTCCCTGTCCTTTAATTCAACCTTAGTTTCGATAGTTTGTTGTCCCTTGTTTTTCTTGGGTTTAGAAGGTTTTGTCTTCTCTTTTGGGTTTTGCTTTAAAGCATGTTCTTCTACACATGTTAAGGTATTGTCTTTTGCGTTTTTTTAAACCCGTGCCTTGGCTTGTAAGCATGTAAGCACATTCAAGGGTACCATGGACAATTGTCCGTTTTGTACACTTAAGATGTTAAGAGTTGTATTTTGTGAGACCAGTTGCATTGAAGCAACTCGTCTTGGGAAATCTTGGAACATGTGATCAAAGCCACATCGTTCACACATGGGTTACAAAGTGTTAGTGACTATGGGCATGGAAGTATTCCAAACTGTGTAGTCTGCCACTTTACGAGGTCCATGACAATAGAAACACTGAAGTTTTCGATTAATGATGAGTAGTTTTCTATCCTTTGGACTATTTCTGTTGGTGCACGAAAGATGGAGGTTTTGAGTCAATTGTTAATGAATCGGGACACTTTGTAGTATCATGATTAAGGGATTTACAATAGAAAAATAGGTGCCTTGTATGCACAATGGGGATTGGGATGATCACATTAGAAAATTTTGGAGGTCATTTGTAGGGCCTTGTAAGAAATTCCCAAACTCTTATTTTCTCTCTCTAGAAAAAATATTCAAAAGATACCCTCATTAAATGTGTACTTGACAAGAAACTATTGCAAGGTACAAAAAAGTGGATCTGACAAGGTATTGAAATATGTGCACTAGCTACACATCACTCTCAACATTTTGGGTTCGCAAAAATTTCACCATGAGCCCATTTTTCTAGAGAGAGGAGGTGTGGAAATCCTTAAGGGGCAAGAATGAGAGTCCATATTTGCCTAACGTCAATGGAGCTGACCAATGAAATACCCTGAGGATTAAGTGCACTGAGTTCACTTAAACACTTAGAAAGTAAGCTCATTAAATCAAAGGAATACATTAATTAAACTCTAGGTCCGTTAAAGTTTTACCTATGGAACACATAGACATTAAATCATGAAGTGCACTTAAACACAAAGAGTTTTACCAATGTAGAAATTTGAGGTTTAAGTTCCCTGAGCACACTTAAAAAAAGAGAGATTAAGTTGGTAAAATCAAAGGGAACTCCTTAAGGTCAATAGGAGTTTTCTATAACTATTTTCACTAGGGAGCTGTCCCCCAATGTAAAAACATCACATTTAAGTGCACTGAGTGCACTTAAACACTAAGAAATTAGTTACATTAAACATGGTTAGCTTAATATAATCGCAAGTCAAGAAAAACCCTATGTAAAAACATTTGGTTCAAGTGCCCTAAGCATAGTTAAACAAAGACAAATTAGGTTAGTATAATCAAGAAATCAAATTAGTGTAAAATTATGATCACATACCTGTTTTCTTCTCTTTGTTGGGGAAAAAGCCTTCAAGGGAAATGTAGGGAGAAGAAGACACTTCCTCATTACTGTGAGACGGTGATGACTTTTGTGTAAACGCTACAGAACAAAATCTTCTGTGTGGAACATAATCTCTTATGCAGTTGGAATTACTAAGCTTAGGGTTTCAATAATCATAAAATTAGCTAACATTGACTCTGCCTAGGGAGTGTCTCAAAATGGCATTAACATGTAAATGTACTGGTTGAAACTTCAAAAAAATGTCTAAAAATTCACTACGTTTAAGAAAACCGGCCTTTTCCATTAAGATCACATTCTACAAAAACACGTTTAAAAAAAGGTTTACTTTTTTACATGATCTAAAAAGGTTACATCCGACAAAACAAAGTGTTAAATAAATAGAGTGGCCAAATGATCCAAAATATTGAGGCGGTTCAACCAAAATATTTTGTTATTTTTGAAGGTGTCAGAGCCATCTTCTTCCTTCTCGTCGCTCGCATATCCAGAGCCAAAGCTGTAGAGGTGTCAGAGCTCTCAAAGATCTTCACCTCTCGTTTTTCTTGTTGATCCAAAATCTCCTATTTTTCCTCCTCCTCCTCTTCTTCTTCCTCCTCCTCCTCCTCCTCCCCCTCCTCCTTTGTTGGAAAATTGTGCCAATTGTAACAAGCAATGGGGTTAGTGGAGTTGTTGTCCGCTACCCCATCATGGTTGTTTTTACTAGTTAACCAATTTTGAGTGATTTCTTACATTATCTTTCTTAAGGAGCATACTTTTTCAAAGATTAATCCTTAGAGTCCTTATTTCTTCAAGATTGAAACCCTTGATCTTGAAAGAATATTGCAAGAAAAAGATTGATGTAAAGAATCTTGGCCCAATTTCAAGTGTGCAGAATACATTTATTATGCAGATTCAAGTGTAGAGTTGAAGAACAGTGAAGATCTATTTTAAGATCGGTGCAGAATTAAAGATTATAGTGCAAAGTATTGTTCTATTGTTACAGATCTACAGTGTTGAATAGAGCAATTTATAAATTTTACAAAGTTTATTATGTTGAAATTGAATCTTGTTTCAAAATAGTAACAGTAAGTAATTCTTGATCAAAATCTTTCTAATCTTATTACTTTTTTATAAAGAAGTTGGACAAAGATTATAAATCTATTGGAGTAGTGCAAATCTACACAGATTAGTGTGAATCTTGATGTATTACAAGTAAAGATAGTAGGAAAAGTGTTGAGAAAACACTGATTGCAAGCACAAATTCTGGATTACAAAATTTTAGCACATTTTCATTAAGAAATGAATAGCATGCTGTTCTATTACAGATCTAGGCATGAGTGTTATGCAAAGAGCATGTTGATGAATATTTGATACAAAAGTGTGCAAGTTTAACCATTCCAAGTATAAAAATTCAAAAACTTAGCTTGCTAACAATTGTATTTACAAATATGATCCTACTGGGAATTGAAAGCAGTCCACTGGTGTGAGCCAATGTGCCCTATACAAACCACAAGGTTCCTCTATCTTGCATACAAGGCTTTTTGAGTGTGAAGATCTCTTGCATATTATTAAAGACAAACAATTGGTAGCTTGGATCTTGGCACCATAGAGCCTTGAGTTTCTAGCTCTGCAAAACATCATCGCACTCACAAGACAAGTGAGAAGTCTACTCAGCACCAATACAAGCAAAATATGTAGTAAAGAAATCACTATATTCATATGATGCAAGTGTGATTGTATGGCACAAGTGATGTGCTCTAACCAGGGCAAGACTTCTACAAGTCATTCTAGAGTTTCATGCCATTTTTGGTTAAGCTCAACCAATCTCATCCTATCATGTGATTCATTAGCCCTAGATCCTACAAATACTTAGAGGCAAGCAATACATTCATCAAAGTTGTTCAAGGCCTCATCTCACTACCACAGGAGCAACGCTCCTCTCAATCTTCTTTTGATTTGCTATGCAGTGCAACCTTTTCTACAACCTCCATAGCTACAAAGAGACACACAGCAAATCACTGGTCAAGCTTGATCACATCATACGGGCTTGGCAGCGTTTGACTAGACTTTGTGCATTCTCAGCTCAAGATCAAGCCACACTTCTTAGCAAGAGCTTTGACTCGTGTGCAAGTGTAACTTCAACAAGCACACAAGCAAGCGTGTTTCTTGGAGGTCATCATCGAGCAGTCAACTTATTGTATTTCTGTATCTCAGCTTTGTCTACAGTCTCCACTACTTTAGCCAGACCAACCGGTTGCATCTTACCGTCTCGAGAATCGCTTAGATAGCTCAATCTTCTTCAAATCTTGTGGTTTGCCATTAAAAATATACAGCCTCGAGCAACCGAGCCGTCCATGTAAACATAGCCTGCAAAAGGCTTGTGATGCTCATGCTGGCATGAATGGCAATCTTACCGAAGTAGCTCTCGAAGTTTTTCTTACTCATACAGCAGGGGGAGGGGGGGAGTTGTCTGACAGGAGCATCGCTCATTCAATTCAACAGCTTCATTGAGCGAAAAACCTCTTAGCTGCCAAGTTGAGGACAGGGGCTGTAAGCCCCAACGTAGGAGTGAAAAAAAAAGAGAATGACAAGAAGAAGCACATCTTCTTTTCCTTTTAAGCCTAAAAATACTCCACTTAGGGTTTTTATGTTCACACCACACCCTAAGTTTCTGGCCACTCCACATTTCCTATTATTTGGTTAGCCCATTTACACTAGGGGCAGTTCATGCGTAGAGGCATGTTTGGGGTGATCTATATTGACCGCGGATCTTGTTTACACGTAATGGTGTCTTGTGATATGGAGGTGATATGTGTCACACACATTAGCACATTATTAGCACTTGTTCGCATGCCCTTGTACATTACGGGTTTATTTGCACGTTTTGAGATACCTTGGTGATTTTTTTTTAAGCGTGTGAGGTGTGACACACGTATTGATGCATTATTTGGGCTTGTTCACACACGATATGATTTTTGTGTATTACTAGATACACACCTAGTGTACTATGGACACATTTGGGAATTTGGTGAGTTTGTTCACACGTGTCTCACACTTTTAGCATTTTGGATGTTCGTATGGCACCGAGGTTAACATTGTGTATGTATGCCATGCAGGCGAGCTATATGTATATCATGATTATTAGATGTCTAGTTCAGATGTGAAGGTAGCATTATCATGCTATTTTGATGAGCGCAGGACTATGTACATGCATGCATCCTTATATCCCTCTGTATGGAATCAGGCGAGGGGCTATGGTGCCTACTTGAATTTCATTGGTTGATTTGGGACCCTTTGCGCATACGAGTACTCCTAGGAGGTGTGGTATGCGTGCAAGTATGCATTTGATCCATTTCAGTCCGTCGAGGATGATGGCGATGTTTGTAATGTGACTATGGATGATTATATGGGTAATGATGATACTGATAGCCATTCATGGGGAGCATTTAGTATCAAGTCCTTAGAGGACATGTTTCCTTGTCTCTTATACTTTCTCCGCTATCATAATGGTGTTCGCATGGGCCTAGATAGCTCCATGGCATTGGCTAGCCATCATCTCGTTGATTCTCATTTACTTAGACTGACTCATTCATTGTATTGTGATGGGGATGATGAGGATGATGCTGTATTACACACATACACACATGATGATACTGATGTATTGTGCACACATGCACATAATCATAGTGATATACGTGCACATGATGCCACTGACACATGATGTTGTATTACACGCAGACATACATGATGATATTGATGTATTATGCACACATGCACATAATTATAGTGATATACGTGCACATGATACCACTGACACATATACACACGATGATAATGTATGTGATAGTGATGTGTGTGAGTTAGATCATGTGGTCATAATCTCAAGAGCCGAGATGGCATTGAGCATACCAAGCATCGACACTTCTATGGATATCATATTTCCTATGGATCATGAGGATACTCTAGTTGATCGTCATTTTAGAGGATAGTGTGTATTTGATAAGTGATGCATCCATTAGCACATTTGGGATGGGTGTATTCATTAGAACCCTTGAGGATAGTGATACTCTACATATGAGTGATAGATACACCTATGAGCATAGACCTGAGTTCCTAGTGTTAGATGCATTAAGCTATTCTTCTAGGATTTTTCTCTTTGTGGAGATATGGCTGATATGACCACTACTCTTATTCATAGCATTCTTTTCAGTGTTCGTGTGGATAGAGTTCATGTATTTGAGCAGTCAAGGATAGTGCATGAGAGTCATTAGGACATTTATGAAGTCATTTGGATGGCCTTTTAGAAGAGAGAGAAAATAGAAGTGCA
The DNA here is from genome assembly GCF_041138505.1 of Cibotium barometz. Classification (NCBI taxonomy): domain Eukaryota; kingdom Viridiplantae; phylum Streptophyta; class Polypodiopsida; order Cyatheales; family Cibotiaceae; genus Cibotium; species Cibotium barometz. The sequence goes on along the minus strand of NC_141076.1, from coordinate 31,604,711 downwards.
CCAATCAGCAAGAGGCCAACGTAACATTGGAGAATACCTAAATGCATATAAAAATACATTAAAAAAATTTATAGTATATTCAAAAACCACCATATTCATCTAAAAAGTAATACCTTTTTGGAGAAAATGATTGCCAATGGCATTGAAGATGCCTGACAAAGTACAATGAAGCATATCTTCTCTAATATTATAGGAGGGAAAAAATTGAATGCTCTCCCACTTTTTTGGTCTTCTAGTTCATGTCTACTCTACTCATCAGCCTTTTCTTCTTCTCTCTGTGATTTATTATTTTTTGAAATGGCTACAGCCCTTCGCTTTGTATCATATCAGGCTTATCCTAGATGTGAGGATATTCATGAAACAATTCAAAGGCCAAGGAGACCTAGAACAACATGTATTCAATAATTGTTTCCAATGCAGTTAATGAGCATAACCAATGGATTCAACTTCAAATAAGTAAGGGACCCTGGGTGCTTATGCAACTAAGAAGTAGAAAGCTTTCAAACACCAATAATATTTACATTACATCATGGTAGGGAATAATAAACGACTTCAAGATAGAGCCTAGGAAAATAAATATAAAGGAGGTTCTTGTGCAGCATGTACACATGCACACGGATCTTGTGCTTGGCAGTATGATACTTCATACTTACCCCCACACATATTAAATTGTGAGCCACTAACCTTTGATTTAATGCAATCTTGTACTTTCTTATGTTTGCATTCTCTCATTCAAGTGTTCAATGTTTTGCATGTGTAGATGTGTATCCCTCCTCTTATGAAGGTATTCAATTGAGTGCATCATCGGGATGATGAATGTGTGGCATACACACATTGGGCAGCTGCAATATGAGGGGCGAAGTGCAAGAAACCCTGCAGAGGCATGCTTTTTTTTAATGACCACTTCTACTCTCTGTTGGATAGAAACAACACCATTCAATTTGAGCATTTGGAAAATCTGCCTCTCGACGGAGAATGGAGCTATAGAGATTGGCCCATTCTTGATTCTTCTATTATAGAATCTATTAAGAGCAAGCCTTACAAAGATGTATTGTGGTCATTGTGAGGTAGTATACCATAGGTAGTGAAAATTGTCTTGTACATCCCAATAACTATTTTTGTGGAGCTATTCAGTGTTTGTCAGGTGAAAATTGTAAAAAAAAATATTTGTTTGCAGAAATTTAGAGCTTGGTTTCTTGGCTAAACTACTTGATGAGAGCTAGGATAGGAAAGGGTGGTTGTAGGATCGAGATGCCCAGTTTTGTCCACTCAGGCGCCCTGTAAACAGTAAAAAAACAGGCATTTGTTTACCATTAGTGGCTAATCTCTCCTAGAAAATGAAGGAATTTCCTTTCAAGTTCTTTTGTTGGAATATCACATTCAAAGTTGGGAATATAGTTTCAGAATCTGATTAAGCATTAGATAGTCAAAAGTCCTCATTTCCTTAGGTACAAAGTCAATGTATACATGCTGTCCCAAATTTGGACTGATTTCATAAAATGCTAATATCTTTTACATATAAACTCATATGTGATTCCCACTTTGTACCTTAGATGTTCACATAATATAGAGCTTAACTTGATTTTTTGAGAAAATTTTACGCTATTTGTCTATTTTCTTTAAATATATCAAGGTCTTTAAAGTGTTATAATATATGCCATTTTTTGTACCCACAATAACTACCACTTAAAATGCTCAATCTTGTAGATCAAAAGAGTGGCAGATAGTGAGACATTGTTAGAATGTGATGGTTAGTAAAAATTACAAATCCAATGGTTGGATTTTTAATGATCTCTTTTCCAAAAAATTTCCAGGCTATCAAAAGGCCTGTAAATATTAATAATCTAATTTAGTAAAATTACATTTTTGATGTAAATCATCTAAAATCTATAAGGACTAGTGAACCTGTAATGGTGCATCTATGGAAAAAAACATTGAATCGCTCTAAGTATGGAAAGATCAAATTTTTATCATATTTTTTTTAAATTTTGATTAATTAGACTAATTTAAGTTATATTGAGTTAATTTAAGTACATGTGTACTTTCTATTTGATTTCATTTGAAGTATCTTACCCCCCTAAATTTGCTCTCCAAGAATTGTCCCAATCCAGCATAAACTAGACAAAACTGGACACCCTGATCTTGCAACAACCCGAAAGTACATCCAGAAGTCCATTGTGAGATTGCATTAAACAGTAAATGCTAAGTTTATGATAGCAACACAGAAATTCATCATGTCATTTTGGTATAAATGATCTCGTTACATTAAAGGAGAACTAGTTCCAATGGATCAAGAAGCTGCAAGTTTGGAGCACAACAAAGGTGATAAATATTGAAGTTTATGAGATGAGGCCTCAACCTTGTTGGCAATTGTTCAGTATGGGAGCTATGTAATCTGTTACAACTAAGAAAGGATATTACAAATGATCCCACCAGAATCTTTTCTTTCACACAACGGCAGAAGAAAAGTGTTGCAGAGAAGAGAGAAGGCAATTTTGTGTAAAGATCTGCAGAACAAAGTGAACATCATTCCTCTCTAACTATAATAACCTTTGTAATTTTGATCAATAGACACTGACTTCCTTCTCAATAATAGACCATTAATGTCAAGGATGATCAATATATAAAATTGGTAAAACACTTCAATTAGGTTTACCAAAATTGGTATAGATCTTACCTTTTTCAATAAGTGTACATACTAAAAGAATCTCACTTTACAAATATTTTCAATTGGCTTACATCAATTTCTTTTTGTGACGGGCAGTACTCTGTGAGGGGGGCTTTTCCTCAGTGTCTTTTGTGACCTGTAGATACAAAACTTTTCTAGTTCTCTTTGTGTGGATTAGTAGTCTCTACTCTGTTTATGTAAGGTTTGAACATCTCCCTAAGGCACATGTTGGTAGTGTTTAATTGTGTGTGTGTGTGTGTGTGTAGGTTTCTCTCTCACATATTGTGCATGTCTTTTTCACTCTAATATTCTCTCTTTCTCTCTAACTAAATGTTTGTCTGTATTTTTTTGTTTCAACAAACAACAACAATAAGGACTTCTAAATTCAAGAAGCAACCTTCCCCGCGTAGTCTCAAAGGTAGGCTAAATGTAGCTATTCAAGCTTTACATTGCACATGATAGCTATTCAAGCTTTACATTGCACATGATAGTTGAGTGCATAGAAGAAAGGATTTATAGAATATAATACTCTCTATTTTAATTATTGTGTGTTCATACTTACTTTGTTATGTTTGTTGGAATCTTGAGATTTTTATATTACATTATTAGTCAAGGATAGGCAGGTTCTTGAATGATCGACTGAAGTGCATGTTGAAGTGGATTTTTCATAGCATGTTCCTACACATCATGGTGTTACATTAGCTTTAACTCCCCCCCAATCCAGACCAAATTAAAAGTCTTAAGAATGTGAAGAAGCAAGCCATAAAGAAGCAAAGTGCAACGATCCAAAACCTACTTTAATAGAATCCCCCAATAAGTAAAAAAATGTTTTCGACCCATTCTAGTGTCCCCAAGCTGAAATGTCACAAGCAATTGTAGTGTTGCTACCGCCTTACATTATATGTTTATAAATTTGAGACCAATTTCCATCTTGATAAAATTCTAAATACATTTCAAATCATTGTTTCAACAAACATCATATTTATGAAGTTGAAAACTTATACAAAAACTAACTCGTTTGCGTATGAAAACTCACTCATCTGTATGTTCAAAAAAATGATTTACGAACAAAGTTAAATTCAATGATCTTCAGAGGGGACTATGGTAGACTGGGAGGTGGGAGATCAACTATAAGACATTGCTAGGACGACTCTTCAGATGTGGGATATTCAGAGGGTGCTTCAAACTGTTGTGCCGGTGGTGAAATGGGAAAAATAAGAGCCCTAAGGGCTCGGGAGGAATGGCAGTTTGCAACAAGGAGATAGATTGTATCTGCCCAAAATTGCCTAACATCAAAACTTGTATAGGATCCTAGCGGTGGAATCTACAAGAACATTATAAAGTTGGATAAGCATTTAATGCAAAATATATAAGAACAAAAATACTAATTTAATAGAACCTACATTGTCTTGTATAGCTGAAAAGTCCTCTGTAGGAGCAATTTTGCATTTAGATAGACCCTCCATCCACATTCGGGAGGAATGGCAGTTTGCAACAAGGAGATCGATTGTATCTGCCCAAAATTGCCTAACATCAAAACTTGTATAGGATCCTAGCGGTGGAATCTACAAGAACATTATAAAGTTGGATAAGCATTTAATGCAGAATATATAAGAACAAAAATACTAATTTAATAGAACCTACATTGTCTTGTATAGCTGAAAAGTCCTCTGTAGGAGCAATTTTGCATTCAGATAGACCCTCCATCTACATGAGTAGGATTTGGGTTGTATTGGAAATCCTACTTTACTAATTTGTATATCTGAAAAGTGGACTTTGCAAGAGAAATTTCGGATTTAGATAGACCCTCCATCCACATTGTTTGGGGTTGGCATCCCAAACATGGTGAACACCTAAGAAAACACACTAATCTGCACTAAACATGAGCAAGATGATGATTAAAAGCATACTTAATAACATACTGAAGGCGTAATGATACTCAAGACACAAGAAATGGGGCAAAAGCTTCATGATTGCATTATCTCATCTCATCTCATCTCATGAACTCTCATGAACCCAACTCAAGATACAATGGGTGTATATATAGTGTTGAATGGGTGACTCTTGGGCTACCCCACTAGCCCACTCCTCCATGTGTAACTCCTCAAGCATGTGGGTGTCCCCCACTCTCATGTGTAACTCCCCACCACTCCTCAAGCTTGTAACCCCTTTTCTTGAATGGTAATCTCCCCTAACGATGGAATCCCACTGTATCTTGGTGCTAGCCTATGTGGAAGCTATCCTCCTATCAAGAGTGTGTGCACGCGCCCGCCCGTCAACACCTGGCACACTCGGTGGATCAGATGAGAAATCGGACGACCCGAACCCACAATCATCATAGTGTAATGCCAAGGCAGTGCACATACCATGTACAAATGCATCTATGCTATAGGGTACAAGATGAAAATGAAAAACCATGCATCCACAAGAAGATTCAGACTCCAAGAACATGGAGTACATTCTGCTGATCTGTGTGAAGCTCTGGCCTCGGGGATCCGGAGGCGATCAATCAGAAAGTAGATGCAAATCTGGATGTCGGTAATGATCCGACTACATCAATCAATGATGAAGAAGGGCTTTACCAAGGGATCCTCCATGCAGTCAGACTCTGCATGGACAACAGCATGGGGGCCGAAATCTGAAACTCAGCATACATGTGGGCATCCGCCACATAAGAGGCACAATTTCTTCTTCTGAGGCTTGAAGTGGGATCCATGTCCCGTGCTTTTGCATCCATCTTTGGTAGTGCAAACGCATGTACAAAATAGAGCGTGCCTTCAAGAACCTGAAAGACACTATTTACATTGCACTTGTACACATCACCTTGATGTGACCCCTCATTAATCTCCCAACCCTCTCCTAGTAATCCTTGAATGAGGTCAGACCGTACCTTCTTACAAATATACATTGTTTTTGTTTGGTGCATTGGCATGGAATTGAACATGTGTACAAAAACATGTAAAGGACAAAACCAATTTAGCCCTACTGACATAGATGCCTTTGAAAACTTGAGTGATGTCTTGATATCACTTACCATCTTAGACTTTAAGCATAAGATGGTCCAAGCATCAGGTTTGGGCCATTCGGGATTGTTAAGAGGGGGGTTGGGGATCTCTTCTAGCTTGCCAAATAAACTTGATTTTTTATCTACAAAATATGAGTGAGAAAAGAAAAAGATATTGTTCTGTACAAGCTCACTTAGGCTTTGAGATACAAACATTGCCTCTCCACAATGGATGCATGCATAGCATAGAAAACTTCAGTGAGGCTTTGAGTGGTTGTTCCTCAACATAATTAGAGGGGAAAATATCAACAGATAGAGACAAGAAAATGGAGAATCATAAAAAAATTTGAAACAAAAATCCAATATTAGCATTTTGCTAAAGCTATGTTTATAATACACTGACAATTTGAAGGAAACCTTGGTCTCGTTGGCCTTGAATGTAAGGGTCTCCAAGGGTATACACATGTTGCACTATGGCAATCAGTCCTTCCTTCTTAGTATTCTTGAAGCCTTGTAGCCACCCCTTCCAATGATGTAGCATATTCCCTAGTTGAAGCACTTGATGTGGTCCCTTAGAGCTTGGCTACATGTAGACCTAAGCCCCAACCCTGAATCTTGTTGGAGCCCAAACTCCATGCTCATCTCTTGTGTTATGCAGCACAAGCTCTTCCACCTTCTCCCTAGGTCTTCTCACATTATTGGAGGAGGCCATGGTGGTAAGAAAAGAGAAGAAGAGAAAAGCAAATCTTGTTACAACAAAGGAGTGGAGAGGAGAGAAAGTTCAGGGTTTTCAGTGCAGCAATGGAAAGCTAAGAGGGTTAGAGTTTGAGAATAGGCTTCGTGAACCTAGAGTAGACTAAAGAGGGATAGAGTTTCTACAGCAATGGAGAGGGAGGGAACTTGAGAGGGGGAGAGAGGGAGCTTGAGAAGGGAGGGAGCTTGAGAAGGAGGGAGAGATTGAGAGGGATGGAGTTTCTACAGCAATGGAGAGCTTAGAAAAGGAAGAAAGAGGGAGAGGGAGCTTGAGAGGGAGGGAACTTGAGAAGGAGGGAGAGCTTGAGAGGTATGGAGTTTCTGTAGCAATGGAGAGCTTAGAAGAGGAAGAAACATTAGGGAAAAAGGGAGCTCATTTTGGGTCCTTGTAAGAAATTCACTATTTTTCGATTTATTTCTCTCCTAAAAGACCTCAAAAATAATAAAATATGGAAACGTGGCTCAGAACTGTCAGTAAGGACTACCGAACTATCAGTTCAGAAAGGAATAAGATAATCTTTTGTCTAACTAACACGATTTTGCATTAAATATCTCCTTAGTTTTTTTTTTGTTTCCCGAAGATTCCGCATCTCTTTTGACGACGTGTGCAGGTCTCTCATAAAGAATCCATTATTGAACTTAATGATTGCATGGATACCACCACACTTCCACGATTCATGTTACAAAAAGACTATGAGATTGACAAGCAAACTTTGCAACCTCAGAAGCACAAAAAATGGCCGATACTAGTGAGTCACAATCTCAGAAGAAGCGATTACACCATCTTCACATCGGCTTAGAAGAGCAATATGCTCCAGCACAAAAAAGGCGAAAGGATATGGTGCTGGATGCTCAACAACGGGAAAATATGAGAAGAGAAGGGCTCCAACATATTGACTTATGGTGTGATGGAAGCATATATCCAAAATGTCTTTTAAAAAACTCTACACCTCCATTTGTCAATCCAACCACACTACTGAGGTTTGCGGGCGATGGACAAAATGGACTTCTTGGTTATATTTCAGCATAGTCTGCATTTGCAGAAACATATAAAACGATGTACCTACAAGAAAAGGAGGCCAAGATTCAAGAGATAGCCATTCGTGCAAAATTGGAGTAGCAGTTGTTGTAGAATGAAATTGAGGAGCATTCAAAGAGTAAAAAAGAGTTGACAAGAGCAAGAAGGAAGAGAACCGTGCTTGGAGACGGACAACGAAGCACGAAGATTAAAAACATTGCAAATTTGAAGGCTGGGACTGGTGGATGTAAGCGAAGAATTTAGGAAGCAAGGCTAGTTTGTAATTTTTCATTTTTTATACTCAAAAATGCTCTCAAATGACTATATCTATTTTGTCCATTAACGCAAAACAAGATTGGAAGTGTTGAATAATATAGGCATATTGTGTTGTTACTATAGGAAACTATTGGAGCCTGCAAAAGAAAATATGGATCCCAACCTTCTTCCAGTTAAACAAATGAAAGGATTGCTTTCTTGTGGTGTAGCAAAAGGTTTGATTGAAGAAAAAAAATACAAAACAATCAAACGCAATGTTGTAGAGGACTTTATATCTAATAATCAAGTTGATGGTACTACAATCCAAGAGGCTCTTGATGTTAGTGGAGTTAGCAGGAAGGGATATAGTTTGATTTTCCATGCGATATCCTCAACTTTGAGAGATCAAAGAATTAAACGAGTTTTACTGCCAAATCCAGCAACCGTGTGGAGGATAAGAGGTCATTTGAATGAAAGTATAGATGAGTTTATTGGACAATATATCCATATTGAAGAAATATTTCATGGTCGTAAAGGAACCACTGTGTATGACCCTTGGAACAATATATTTGTAGATCTACAGCAACTTCAAAGAAGAATGGTCGAGTTTTATGGAATAACATTTGAAGAGTGCAAAGGCATTTTGAAATTTGTTATCAAACTGGATGAGTGTGAGGTTGTAAAGGAAAAGAAAATGGAAAGGATTACTATTACATTGATGAATGGAGCACTTGATACATCATTGACTGAAGCGAGTTCGAAGTATTTTAGTGTGCAGTCGGAGAAACACATATGGTGGTTAGGCTCGTTCCAGGTATGATCATTTTTTGTTTCGTACTTGATTTTAGTCAATGTTTTCAAATCTTTATAGTAAGACTTTTGTTTTCTATAATCACAAGTGAGGACAGAAGACCATGAAACACTAGATTGGGTGTTTCACCACACGGAAATACCAAGAATAATTAAAAGACAAGTGCAAGGAGAGAATCTCCATGTTGCAGGAAAAGGTGATTTTCAAGTAGAGTGGCACATGGCGGGGGATCTTAAAACACTTAAGTGCATGTATAACGTTAGTAAAGGAGGTAACTCAAAGTCTCCTTGTCTTTACTGCAAAGAATCAGCTCAAGTAATGGATTCCAAATGGTGGAAGAAAGCACCTAATAGAGATAAAGTTGACCCTGACTTCAAGGCCATTCTTGACATTCCACTATGTAATGTTCACATATGCACATTGCATGCTCTATGTCGAATTATTGAGAAATTGATATTTTTGTATATTGGATTTGCTTGGAAACTCCGTCCCAAAAGAAATAGAAAGGATACTCTTCATGCATTGGAAAAAGTGTTATCCGATATAGGTCTGCATGGAGGTGATGTTCATATCACAAAGGATTTTAAAAAGTCTACCAATGGCAAGGAGGTACCAATCAAGCCCTCTATTGGTGGTGTTAAGGCAAGAAGATTCTTGTCTCGACCCAAACACAGTAGTAAGCAAGTAAGGCAAGGTAGAACAGTTTCAAGGATTAATTATGGATTGTGGAAGCAAGTCCATAATGTCGTGAAAGATCATGAGGCAGATGGGGAAGCACAAAATGTGAAGGCAGAGGTGTGGAGGTCTCTTGATCAACTCTTCATGTTCTGTGACAATGTAACATGGATAAAGAGTGATTACAAGAACTTTGAAGAGGCAATTAAACATTTTGGGAAGTCAATGAAAGACGCGTGGACAGCCTACAATATAACTCACTACATAGTAAAGTGATGTCTTCTTCTTTTACTTAAGTGTGATCCTCTTTTTTTTTATAACTTACTATGCATTCTTATGTCTCTGTGAAAACAGCATATCATCTACAACCACCTTTCCTATTTTGTCAAAAAGTATGGATGCCCAGCAATTTGGTCTACCCAAGGCATGGAGAAGTCTCACTACATGGCACGTAATGCATTTTCAGACACACACAACACTATGGAGGGATTCAAAAGGCAAATAGTCTGAAGGAAGTCTTCCAATGGTTTTACCGAGACATTCTACAGAGGCTGCATGCTAAAAGAAAAGTTGCTAGTTCCAAAGTTTCTAGCCCAAAAGCAAAGACGAAGACAAACTTTGGACAATTCAATGGCAGCAGAGAGACATAGACAATGGAGAGATTCGAAGATATTTAGAAACCATAAAATGGACAAGTAAACATGAATAGTAGTTTGTAACTTATTGGTGTTATGTCCACATGTTTTCAAACTCAATCAATAGATTTTTATTCTGTGGAACAAGTGACTCTTGGTGTTATGCCTATATGTTTTGAGACTCCATCAAACGTATTTCTTTTGTGAAACATGTGATCTATATTAACAAGCATCAATACATCCATGAGCTACACACAAAAAATTCAATCAATACTACTTAATTATGCTAGACACACTATTGATCCTTACCAATAAGGTACTGAGTGTCAAACGCTTTTAGAAGCTACTGAGTGTGGGAAGAGTACTGAAGTGTCGTACGGTGATGGGACAAATGCAAAAGGGTACTGATCGTCCGTACGGACAAGGAACTGATGAGGATCAAAGACTTTGTACAAATCAGTTCAACTTCAACATAATGTTTGTGCTATATTTGATGACTAAATTCTATTATTCCCAAGGCCTGCCAGTCGGAACTCTCTTTTTGAACTTGATTGGACTCTTTTTCTTCCTTGTTGGCTTGATGTCGACTATCTGTTTTATCAATGCTTGCCTCTGTTGCTTGTCTGGGAGGGGTATCCTTGTCTTCAGCTATCTCCACGTGTTCTTCTTCTTGGATTGTGTGGCCTGATGCAATCATGGGTGGCTCTCGAAACCTTATGAGCTTGTGTTTTCCATAGCCCTCCAGACATTTGGGCTCCTTAACACCACATGCTAATGCATAAGAAGTGTAAGACAAAAAGTAAGAGGCCCTAGAGGCCTGCTTATTCACATAATCCCCAAATATATCTATGGCAGACAACCTCTCTATTAAAATGATCTTTTCCTTTTGCCATGGAAGATCATGTCCACCTAAAACCCTAGACAAACATTTAAAGAAGTAAACAATGGCTTCTCCATTGTTGCTCAACTGCCTATGGTAAATCAAGATCTTAGCACTGCCTAGATCATGAATATAATGAGCTAGGCTTGACATTTTGCCAAACCCAGCCGGCCTGCTTCCACTTGTTCTCTGGAGGAAAGTGTCATCCTCAATTTGTAGCTGCCACATATCAAAATATTGGAGTGAGACAATAATACACAACTATAAAACATTTAAACACAAGATAAAGTATTTGATTTGAAGTAACAAGATCATACCTTCTCATTTTCATCAGCAACAAGAAGTTCATCTTTCCAAAGATTTATTCATCTCCCCTCCAGTCCAGCCTCTTCTTTAAGCTTTCCCTTGTGAAGTGCTGAGAGATTCATAGCTTCCTGTGTGAGCTGGAAGGCAGCTTCATCTGGCTCTTGGAAATTTTCAGCCTCTTTGAAACAAATAGTAAGGGCCTCTGCAGGATCAAAAGTTGTTTCCAAAGCCAATAGTGAATGGTCATCCTCTATGCCAACCTCCTTGTCAATCCTTGAAGCATGGGCAATAAGGGAAATGGCATAGTCCTCCCTCAAATTGAACATACACTCTATATCATGGAGGGAAAACATAATCTTTACCACCAATCAAGACACCTGGAAGCATGGGCACTGCATAGTTGTTGCTCTGAACATCAAAATCTTCAACTGGCTGTGCTGCCCTAAGAGTTTCAGTCCTCAGTTGAACAACGTCAAGAGCAGCCACTTGCAGCCCCTCATCCTCGAGGTTGATATCTTCTTCCTGCTCTGCCATATCTGTTGCCACAGGAATATCCTCTTTTTCCTCTGCTACAAATGTATCTTCTTCTTCAGCCTCCTGCCCTTGCTCTTCTAGAGAGTGCTGATGGAAGACAATGTACATAAGGAATGCCATGGTTTCCTCAAGCACTCTACACTTTCTGGTGTGCAAGTTACAGCTAAATTTATATTCCTCAGGCAGGCTGTCAAATCTTCTATTCACATGGTACCTCAGCTTGTCAATGGAGACAATATGATTTATATGTACAAAAACCTTTTCACCTTCCACAATTCTTCCTGCCTCTGTCAGTTGTTTGAAGGTATCCCAATGGTCTGAAAGAAAATCTCTGTGATGCTCCAGCACAGAGCTCTGTTGAAAATACTGTGGTATATGTGGAAGTTCCTCTGAGCCTTGCACTTGTGAAGAAAGTCAAATAGGAGCAAATCTGGAGATTTGTCCTCTTCTGGTTCCCTTTGTTTTGAAAGGGAAGACTCACCTTTCTACTCCAGTCTCTTGCTTTTGCCTGAACAAAAATTTATATATCATGAATTCTATATGCTGACATATGCAATCAGGGAATGTATAGGATATCACCAAACAACTCTCTTCATGAGCACACATGAATCACCTGGTGATTGCTGTGGTGGTCTAAGTATAGCAGCAGAAAAGTCCAACTTCCTCTTGAAAGGAGGGGCCTGAGAATCAATTGTTCCAAAGCAAAAACTTTTCTCATCATCAAGGAAGAAATCCCCAGGGCCATAGAAAGCAAAACAATGAGGAAGAAGTGAAAACCAAAAGGGACACAGGAATTTGCAAGAAAACGCGATGCAGGGCCATTTGGAAAATGTCAAGTACTGTCCTCGCATTTTGTTGCAAATTCTCCATTTCTATTGACATCCATCTCCAATCAAATGCTAGGAATATTCTACAGTGTCCTGGACAGTAAATGATACTAGGAGGAATTCCCCAGGGCCAAAGAGAGCAAAACAAAGAGGAAGAAATGAAAACTAAAACTAATATAAGAATTTGTAGGAAAACGTGATTTAGGCCATTTGGAAAATGTAAAGCACTCTCCTCGCATTTTGTTGTTGCAAACTTCTAGGTCCTATTCATATCCATCTCCAATCAAATCCTAGGGTGATGTACCAGATTCCTGGGCAGTAAGATTCAAGAATTCTATAGATGGAAGAAATATATATAAAAAAACATTGAAAAAAATATAGATCTCTGACCTTTCTTTTCCTCTTCCATACTGTTGGTGGAGTTGCCCTGGTGATTCTCCTGCTCTCTTCCAAACTTGAGCTGCAGCCTAGGTAACCTGGAGATCTGGCAGTGGTAGTAGTCTTTAGGCAGGTTGCAGAGTGGATGGAGTGTGTTGGGTAGGGAGTGATCAGAGGGGGGAAGGAAAAGGATGATGGGAGGGTGCTGGGGCAGGGATGAGATGGGGAGGGAAGAGTGTTAATGGATCTGATTATGAAATCATGATTGGCACAATTTTCAAGGCAAAAAGTGCCATTCACACGTGTCAAATTTCAAACTCCAAAAGATCTGGGTCCCATCCAACCGTGTGAAAAAACGACTACATTCCACACGTGTGGTATTTATTAGCTACTTTATTTGTATTTTGCACTAATCTATTCACTCCTATTTAATCTCTCCTAACTCAGCTCTCTTGCCTCTCTACCTCCCTACTCTACACCATCAGCATCTTGACCAGTAGCACAGGTTCATCCCCAGCACAGGGTACTCATCACCAGCACATCACACCTACAGATAGCTTCCAGGGCAGTAAGACACTCTATATCCTTTTCTTCTTGTTTAATAGTATATTAGGATAAGGTACTGAGTGATGTGATGTAGCTTAGATATTATGATAAATATTATATGCATTCCTTAGCTTTTTCCACTGCAAAAACAAGCAAGAAGACTTTTGAATTGGGCTTGTTGAGTGAGAGCTTGATCACTTCTTGCCTTCTATAGACTCAATCCATCTTGCACCAAGTTGGAAACACAGTAAAATGACTGAAGGCAGGCTCCAGTATGCTGCCTCAAGAATTTGCAGGAAAACGCGAGGAGGAGTCTTTAGGAATCTCAAACAGCCCAAATCGCATTTTGTTGCAAATATAAAATTGTTGCTTCATCCACCCCCCCTATCATTGTGATTTTATGTCTTTCTAGGCTATTCAAGGCTGTATACTCCTTGCATAAACTCAATCCATATTGTTTGTAGTTGTAAAGACAGAGAATTCACTGTAGGAATGTAATAGCATGTTGTTTCAAGTATTTGCAGGAAAACGCGAGGGTGAGATGTTAGGAATTTCAAATTGTCAAAATCGCGTTTTGTTACAAATTTATAAATGTTGCTTTATCCACCTTGTCATTGCCTTCTTGTATCATTCCATGTTCTCCATGGCTGTAATCTTTTTCCATTGCTTTGTATGCAGCTTTTCAGAGTGATAGCAAGAACCAAGTCAACTGCAAGGAGGGCTGGCAAGGGGCCAAGGCTTGCAGCAGCAGCAGCTGGGGTAGGTATCAAGGAATCTAGTGTGCCTAAAGGGAAGAGTTGCACATGGCAGGAAGGGAAAGCCAATGAGCCTGCTCCAGCAAAAGTCTAAGAGATTGAAACATTCTGCAGGTGTGCTAAAGGAGATCAGGAAGCAACAGAAAGCTATAGGCTTTGCAATCCCCAAGGCACCTTTTTAGAGACTAGTGAGAGAAATATGTGATAGTTGGCACCTTGGTTTCAGGTGGAACAGGATTGCCATTCTTTCCTTACAGGAAATGGCAGAGGATTACTTGGAGAAATACTTTGAAGATGCAATGCTAGTAGCAGCCCATGCTCACAGGGTAACTCTGATGGCCAAAGACTTCAACACTTTGTCCAGAGAGAGATGGAGGTATGACAAGCTGGTCCATCCTGTGGAATGGCAGGACATAAAAATGAGAGACATATTATTAATTCCACCTACAAGAAAATTGAAGGTAGATAATGTGAAGGTTGTTGAAGTAACCCACTCAAAGAGCACCAGAAGGAAAGCTGCTTATGAGGAGTCACTGAAGCAGCAAATAAAAGAATCCAAATCTGCTATAGATGTGGAGACTGTACAGATGGAGCTGCAGATACAGAGAAGGTTGCAGGAGCTGGCCCTAACATAGTTGTCCATATTGAAGATGAAACTTCAGAGAATAATTTTGACTTGACAAAACCATGCTTGGCAGCATTGGCTCATAAGAATGAGTATTGCTCAGATACTATCATTCTTGCAATGCTCTAGTAAGTGTCTTTTATTTTACATTTGTTTGCAAAACAATCCTTATTATACCTCCTCCTTTACACCCTACCCTAATTATTGTTTGGTCCAATATAGCATGATGAGAAGCTGGCTGAACCATGCTGTACAGCATACAGTTCATATTATTGATCCTGCCATTTCCTTCAAGTTAAGAGATCCAAAGGAAACTCCCATCCAATTGGTTCAGACACTGCGATTTTGATGTTGTCGATATTTTGCTACTTCCATACCATAACAAGTATGTGGGTGACTGCTTCTTTTGGGATTTTTCTTCAAGATTGAGAACTCTTGTAGCCTTTGATTTCTTAATGCTTTTTTCCTTATGCAGTGACCACACTGGAGCTTTGCTTCTATTGACATCCAGCAGAAGCAATTCTTTTTATTCAACTCTCTTAGAAACACACACAGAGAGCTGAAATTGTAAGTGGTTTGTGTGCTATTTTTAAATTTAAACTTCATTATTTTGATTTAATGCACACTAACTGAATTATATGTATTGCAGTTGTATTAGAAGACTTCTAGATGCATTGGATCAGTGTCCTCCTAATGTCAATCTTTTGGATTCAATAGAGCCAATAGATTTAGAGGTAGAAAGTCATTCCCTCTACTGATGTCTATTTCATGCTATGCCTTTGAACTTATTGAATAATTTTGTTTTGTTCAGATATTAACAGTTTCTAACATATCTTTCCAACTATCCAGACACCACAACAAGATGATTCAAGTAGCTGCGGCTGGAGAGTGCTGATTAGTGCCAAATATATACTTTCAAGCTATTTTGAGATAGGACAACCAGAGCTTGTAAGAAAAAATAATTTTCATTTAGCTTCAAAAAATTTGATATTGGTACAAAGTGTTCTAAATCATCATATCTCATTGCAGATGAGAGAAGATAGCTTCAGCTCGAACTATGTATATAGTTTTAGAGTTGATACAATTTGGAAGTTTTTGAAGTATGCCTCCCCCAAACCTATTATACCAGCTACTGTCGAGTTGGGTGAGAGCTCTAAAGTCCGAGAAGGTGTCATACACCTTGATGACACAGATGATGCTGATGTAGTGCCACAGGAACAAGGACCTAGTGCTGATGAGGAGAAGCCACAAGAACAAGGACCTGCTGCTGATGTTATTGAGGAGATGATGGAGCAGCAGCAAACAAATGCTCTAGGGGCAGTAGAAGAGACAATGGAGCAGCACCAAGAGACTGTACACGACAGGATGAAGCAGCAGAAAATAGATTCTCCAAATAAAGATGATACGGTAAGCTTGGACCATGTAGAGCAGCCTCTAGATCAGCCTGTAGATAAATAGAAAATGGTTGTCAAGAATATGTTCTACATATATAATTAAACACTTCTGTACAGAATTTTACTTTATTGAATATAATACCTTTGTTTATGGAGTCTGTGTTATCTCAATTTTTAAATTTTCAATGTTTGCATTTTATTGAACTCTCTCTTCTTTTGAGCACCTGCAAAAAAGCAATATGAAACAATAGGGTAAAGTAAACTAATAGCCATGCTTAATGAGACTAGGATAAGTCAGATGGTATACCTTCTTATTGTTGTAGATAAATAAAAAGTCCTTTGAAATAGAACCTTCTGTCTCAAACAGAATGTCATTGCGCAATTGAGCTAGGGAGCAACATTGTCTTAATGAGATATTGACTAGCACATCACCATTCTCAACAACATCAATATCAAGAAGTTTATTTTTTGCACCAAAAGAATCTTCATCTTGATCCATTGGGACTAGTTTTGTACCTAGCATTCAACTGCGCTTATAATAAAAAGAAAAAATAAAATTTTGTGATGCAACCATGTACTTCAGTTGCATAGAAGGTTGGACAACCTCACAAAACACTGAACTACATGTCTTCTTATCCCAACCTTTATCCAAAAATTGTGGCATGCATGCCAGACTTGTTGCTTTAACTGTGAACATTGTTTTTGAAACCTTCACTGGAAAGGTATTAAACAAGTCTACAAAAACTGTGAGAGGCATGCATAAAGAAATTTTTATTATCCTTGTGGTAATATTGGGCCTCAGAGCTTTCTGTACTTCTTTGAAAAGCTTGGCCCTATATGCCTCTATAACACTAAAATGTGGGAGAGGCCAATCCACTGAATTCTATGCCGGAAGGTCTTGTTTTCTAAACACACCATGTGTGTTTGCATTGTCCAGCACAACTGATAAAAATGATCAGTAAAAAATATACCGGATTGAGCTAGCTATGTTGCACATCGACTTGGTATTGTTGTTCTCCTATCGATCCATGCAAAACATCTATAAATCCCAGAATACAATCGATGTTTTGCCATGTCTCATATGATGAAGGGTATAAATCTGAAATAAAATAACACAAGAATGTCAATAAGCAAAGAAAGAAAGCTTTATCTTAAAAATCCATACACCTCATAAAGAACAAAACCACAATAGAAAAATATACAATTAGGCCTGTGTTGCGGAAGATCATTTGGATAGTCTCGTAGTTCTTTATGCATGTACACATGCTGAATCAAAACTTCTTTCACCGATATCTTCCCTCTGGTGATTTTAAAATCTCGTACTCTTCCCTTCCATGATGCCAAGAAAATGTTTTTTGTCTGGGGTCTCTTTTGCTAGGTTGCATGAGCACCCATGCTCCTTTCGAAACACTAAACCTTTCCCAAGTTCCTTCCGTTTTGACTATACTTGAATTCTCTACCGAAGAAATAGAAGAAGCAGGTTGACGGGGTAAGGATGTGTGGTATAATTCTGCCTTCATATCATTATCATCCACCACAGAGCGTCTTCCACAAGAACGGCCATAGTTTTTATTCACCATGGAGACCTTGTGAATCTGTAACCACAGCAAAGTAATGTAAACAAGATAACAAAGTGAAGTTTCAAGAAAGAGAAAGTGGGCAGATAGACAGTTGACAAGAAACATCTTACTCTAAGCCAAACAGGATCAAGGGAGCAGTTTTGGAAAAGAAGAGGCTGCTGCACAATGAGGCAGTGGTGTAGAATGGTAGACCTTTCGAAGGAAAGGCAGCACAACATTTCAAAGTTCAAAGGAAGGTGGAAGCGGGAAGGCCCTTGTCAGAGAAAATGTTAGACTAGATTCTATCTTCATGTCCAAAGATCTTGTGAGAATAAAAAACCAATCTCCACATTAATGTAGCACGCTTGTACCTACATAAAATATTGTTTCTTTTATCTATTTTTTCTTATTTTTGTGAATTTTCAACGTTACGTTGGCCCTCTGTTGATTGGTTGAGAGCTTATTTTTCCAAACCGTAAAAGGCCCCAAAATGAGCTCCCTTTTTTTCTAATGGAGGTTCAAAATGAGCTTTCCAAACCTAGAGTATGTTGGGAGGAAGTTTGAGAAGGAAAACACACTTTTGGGAAAAAATTAAAAATTTTCAAGGTTTTAAATCCGCACGAGTCTAGGTGGGGGAACCTGGAAGTTTAGGCCCAGGAGGTAGGGGGACAAGAGTAGTAATAAGGCCCTAGCAAACCAAAGCCTAGGTGCCCTAGGGTCAAAGAAGTCAAAAATGTGCACCCAGCCCTCTTCCTATCGGTCCATTCCTAATCAAAAGTTATGATAAACACCATTAAGACACTTTGAACACGTTATTTGAGGCCATTTCTTGAGTTTTTTCCGTGTATTAAGATAGAATCATCACAACGCACGCGCGCCATTTCTTCGTGAACGTACACTACCTTGTTGCGTGGTGGTGATTTGTATTTAATTCATGGTATAAATGTTATTTGCACCATTAAGACACTTTGAACACGCTATTATCGATTCTTGATATAAAGAAAATACTTCTAGAGATGTCGTTAATTTTATTTGATATTATTTTATTTTGAACTTGTCAAAATCACCACAATGTGAATACGGTACCCAAATACGGTCGTCAAAACCTTATTGCATTCTAGTGATTCTTGCATGAATAACCATCTTATATTAACTACATATTAACTCTTTGTAGATGGACTCAAGCGCATCTTGTGCATCTCTGTCGTCGCAGACATTAGCAACAATGATGTTGTACAATTTTCAACACAAACTGGAGCTGCACAGTCGCTTCAAGGAAAGATCAAAGATGTTTAACTGTGATTTTTCTCTACAAGAATTCCTCAAGGCCGTCCGCATTGAGATTTCAAAGAATGAGGAATAGTTCTCATGGATTAACTTCCAGGGATAGAATTATCATTGGAACTGACGAGTTCGTGCATGTCAATGACATGAAGTTGTCTTCTGAGAACAGTTTCAAGAAAAAGCTTAATAGAATCCTCCAAAGGGTTCTAGAGAGCATGAAGAGGATTGAGAAGAAGTGCCCTATTCATAGCCACACATGCGTCTTTGTGAGGTATGATCATGGTCTGATCTGCTATCTAAATCTGATCCTTGAAGATGATGACCACGAAGAACGACAAGATGTCGAAGTCAAAGTTGAGAAGGAGGAATAAGACTTTCATTTCAAGGAGTAACTATTCTTGACTTTGCTGAGGAGAGGGATTTAGCTCAATCTCTTGATGTTGAGCATCTTTGTCAAGAGACTTTGATTACAGTGCCTAAAGATATTTATGATATCCCTACATTTGCTTTGTCATCTTTCCAAATTCAAGATCTCCAGTATTTTTTGATATCGGATCTATAGGCAGTCTTTAACCTTAGGGAGGAGTACTGCCTCACAATCTGTTAAAACTCTAAGATCTCTCTAGATAATTGTTATGCATAAACATGCATAAATCAGGCATAAACTCATCCACCCGCCGACCACCCCCAAGCCCAAGGGATACACACTTGAATTATAATGAAGTACATCATACCTTTACCTTGATGTCCCATACCATCAAGAGGTATAACTCCAATCCAATAGCATGTAGCTATAGTGTGAAATGGTAGGTGAGTAGTTATGATCCTCTACACAAGAGAGCATAACATAACCTAGCCTCAAGAGACCATAGCCTAATCCCCAAAGCTAACATAGTCTTGGCCCCCCTTGAGTGTGCCCCGTGCCCCTATTATATAGGAGGGCCCTCAAGTGACTCTTGACTCTCCATTTCCCATGTGTGACCCTTGGATGCCTAACCCTAACCTTAACCCTTAAGGTTAGTCCTAACCCATGCTCCACTAGAGCTTGTTCCCATGCTCCCATGCACACAAGCCTAATGTGGGTTAGCCTCCTAGTATATACACACATAATGTGCATATAACATACTTCCCCTCTCTCTAAACATTGCACTCTTATAATGAAAAGAAGGAGAACTGCGCTGAACAATCTCAACCGACTCCCAAGTCGAATCCTCTATTTTCCTATCTTTCCACCTAATTTTAACCTCAAGGATTAGTCAACTACAAAGTTTCCTTTCCTTGAATTCAAGTACCTTATCAGGTTCATGTGGAACATAGGATAATTATTCGACTTCAACGAGTTCTTGAGGAGTAACTATGTTATCCTCACCTCCCAGTTTCGCTTTGAATCTATTGATATGAAAGGCTGGATGAACTCTAACATGTGGAGGTAGTTTAAGTTTATACGCAACCGTGCTAATCCGATGTATAACTCAAAATTGACCACAATATCTAGGAGATAAATTCTTACATTTTTCTATTGACAAAGTCTAAGAATCTTTAGGAACATTGAAATAAACCAATGCTCCTGGTTCAAAAGACCAAGTTGAGCATCCTCTATCAGCATAGAACCGTGCCCTATCCTGAGCACTCCTGATAGAATCCCGAGCTTCGATCGGCATTTCTTGCATATCACGCAAGAAATCCCTCGATGCATCAAGCTTGATGTCCTTAAGACCAACATCAATAGGTGTCCTAGGTTGATACCCATACATAAGCATGAATAGACTAAAACCAATAGCCGTATGTTTAAAACTGTTATAGGTAAATTCCATCATTGGAAGATATTTTTCCCAATTTTATGCTTTTTCAGAGACATATACACGAAGAATATCCTCTATAATTTGATTCATATGCTCTGTTTGCCCATCAGACTGCGGATGATCAGAGCAATTCATACTCAAAGTAGTTTCCTCATTGTAAACCATTCGGAATAAAGTAAGAAAACATGGCATTATAACAGTAGTAACTAGGTATTCATCGGCGCCCCGACGTACCCCACATCTGCACATGGAATTATCAGTCATACGAGTTACCCATATCAACATAGAGAGTCATCAACGTCTCGATGATGAGTCACATATGTACATCCGTAAACCATCAGGTGGATTGTATAAATCACCTAAAGTACGGAACTAGAGAAAGAAATGCCAACAAAGGAAGAATCCAAATCTCCTTAATCCAAACACAACAAGATAAACTCATTGAACTATAAAGAAAGAGATTTCAACAAGTGAAAATGTCGACGAGATTACACTCATCAATACATGCAGGCTATAGAAAAAAGAAGTTTATCTAGAGAATGCCCACACTATAACTTCTAGTGAATTTAGAAAATGAGATTGTCTTTGAATGCTGAGGTCAACATGCTAAGTGATGTAAGCAAAGCAACAATCTTGAGCCCAAATTATCCCATAAGATAATATATGTGAGGGATCGCTAGCGTCCCATACCACCATGATACCACCCATACATACCTTAGCACTAGTTTGGTACCAAAAAAGGACACTTAAGTGTCCTTTTTCGGACGATGCAAATAAAATGCTACTTGTGCTAGGAAAGACATATTCAAAATCCCTCTCGAGGAGTTTGAATATGTGACCTAGTGTGTCTTCAAAAAATGTAACCTTGCAATTTGGATGCTGGCACGATAAGGAACTACACCCATAAATAGGACTTGCATGAGACTGCAACTCAGGTTTGAGAAAACCGCCTTATAAGCTTAGAGAGAAAAATCACTAAGCCCCATGAAAAATTCCAAGTAATTATTTCATATTTGTGTCAAAGATTTTGCCAAGTTTCACATGAAATAAAATTCAATTGAGAGTGTCTAAAATAGTAGGAAGTTGTGTGTGTTTGATACACCACTTTTTAGCATCCATTTGTATCCAAACCAATACATGGTTTTAATGTGTTTGTAAGTTTTTTAAGGTGATACAATGATTACTCTATCCATTGATATCTTAAAGTTATATGTAAAAGCCCCTTAGTAAGCTACAAATATTAATTGTTTCAAAATGTCAAAACTGCACACAACAAAAATTCTGGATTTAGATTCTTGAGTCATACGCATTACATTCCTTTTAGTAAACTTGCAACATTTTGTCTGTATAGAATAATTCCGCTAAGGTACATTGTACAAACATAATTTGGGTACCTAAAACCTTTGTTTCATGGTTGTTGAGAGAGGATTTCTAGAAATTTTAAAAAATGTAGCATGATTGAAAAACTAAGATAGCGCTCAAGTAGCAAGATTTACTTGAGCTTGGGACCCCAAAAAATATGTATTAACTTGGTTTTGAACTATATAATCATTTTTGATTACCAATTTGCACTAACATAACCCTAGTTTTATGGAAGTACCTTTGGAAGGCTGAAATTTTCCTCTTTTTTCAGCATCTTGGTAATTATGAGATTTTTGTTATAGTTCACAACTAGCTTAGGAACTAGGACCTAAAGGAGATTGTGTTGTTTTGAAACCCCAAGTTCTACCAATTGACTTTTACAAACATGAAAAACATGATTTATTCAAGAAGTTATAGGCATTTCATGGGATTTTTGACAAAACAGCTTCAAATTTCAATGAAAATTTCAAGTTAGAGTTTTTTGTCAAATTTCTAATATAGCTTGTGTTTTGACATCATGAAAAATCTCCTTTTTTTAAATACTTTTAACCGACCTATGGTTGAAACAAGGTGTAGAAATGTTGTTTCTAGGTTCCCCAAAAAATTCCAAAGTTTTGGTGAGAAACAGGACACTAAAGTGTTGAGGACACTTTAGTGTCCAATTACAGAACTAGTGTTAACAATTTGAAACTCCCTAGTATGCAGTCTAGGAAAATATCAATAAAATCCTGTATAAAAGGAATAAGATAGCCTTTTCCTAGCTTTTCACATACTAAAACCCGTCTCTATATTCCTAAGACTACATCAAGGAATAACTCTTTTCGAGTACAGTACTAGAAAAGAATTTTGAATTATTGGCACCTTTCTAATGATAACTACCCAATAAACACAATAAAGCTGGGGTAGAAAAATAACTCACCTAGATACATAAACAACTAGGTATCGGAGTTGGAATATGTACAAGAGTACAAGAAATATACTCCAAAATTACGTGCAAACAACGAAGGCAAATGCTACCTTCAAAGCACATGATATTATCCAATAGATCAAAAGATCCTTATAAAACCATGGATAAAAGCATAGAAGCTCCTCAAATCCATGAAAACCATAGTTGATCATAAAAATCAATGCATGCCATCTAATGGTCATTAATCATGCCAAAAGAAGCATTAAAATTGGTGGCCAACTCATCAATCTGTAGTATATGAACGTGATGTCATTCAAGCAAAACTCCAAAGTAAGCAAGTGAAACACATGTGTGTAACACTCATTAAAAAACCCATAGACACAAGTGATCTAGGCAGAACCTAATGAGTCCATATACAACCTGGAAAACATCCAATAAAATCCACCAAAACAAACCGATCAACTGACCCATGATAGAATTTGTCTTAGGCTTAAGAAATTAAGCATAGACCACACTTAAATAAGTGTAAAATAAATTAAGAAATTAAGCATAGACCACACTTAAATAAGTGCATAGACCACACTTAAATAAGTGCAAAATAAATTATCATGAAAAAGTGTCAAAGGTGAAACACACTTTGAACGTAGATTATAGCCATCAAAAGTATGGAACATGTCCAAAAAGAATGGCTAAACAATGGTAAAAAATCATGCAAACATTATTTAGAATTAATCCAAATAGAAATAACTATTAATACGAGGTATAATCGTATCAATAATATGCGAATAACCCGCATCTATCTAATGTCAGCACGAGAAAATGTACTTCAACATTAAATAATCCTCTAAAATATAAAATTCTTGAGAAAAAGAATTATCATGATTTTTTCCTCAAATTTCATATTTTCTCCTATTTTTTTCAAGCTTTGGAAAGCTTTTTTAAAATATATTAAAAAAACTCTTTTTTTAAAAAAAATTAAAAAATTAAAATTTAAATTAAAGCTTACGCTTTAATAAAAAGCTTTGGAAATTTTTTTTTTTGGGGGGGGGGGGGCGATTTTGCCTTGCGTTGCAGCCTTCCCCCTGCATGCGCCAAATTGAGAGGGAGAGAGTACTTCCTCTCTCCTCTCCTTCTTCTCCATATACCATTCACTCTCCACCCCCTCCTTCTCTGTTAACAAAGAGGAGGATTAAGCTTTAATTAATCTTTTTAATTAAACTAAGCCTAATCATAATTATATATTAATTATGATTAATATTTAATTTAAATATCCCTTTTAAGAGAAGTTCACATGGGCGGGAGGAAACTAGACGAGAAAAATCAGATTTGAGAGGCTAAGAGGGTCCCATGCACATGGGAGAGCATTTCATGCATCAACATGCTGCCCCCTACTATATGTCAGTAGAAAATCGATAGAAATTTAATCGCATACCCACGAAAAAACCCGTAAAAATGTATAAAAAATACATTTTTAACCATAAAAATGCTCAAAATAATTCTAAAAAATTAGGAAAAAACTCTTGAAATTTTTAGAAATTTAGGGAATCCATTCTACCAAAAATATCCACAATAAAATATGTGGTATTTTTGTAAAAATTTCCATTAATGCTTATTTTAAACTATAAAAAATAGCATTAAACTCACAGAATTCCCCCGCAACGTCGATTCGTCCATTGAATAGTAGTAACACGCATTCCAATTGCCATATCGACGATCCATGTGGAAATCATCAACACAAATCAATAAAATAATATTTTTTATTTAGTAAATATTAAAATTTACTTTAAAAATGCCAAAAATGGCAATAAGAAAGAAAAATCAACAACAATTAACTAGAGATTACTCTGATACCACTCTGAAAACCCTAAGATCTCTCTAGATAATCGTTATGCATAAACATGCCTAAATCAGGCATAAACTCATCCACTCCACCACCCCCAAAAGCCCAAGGGATGCACACATGAATTATAATGAAGTACATCATACCTTTACCTTGATGTCCCATACCATCAAGAAGTATAACTCCAATCCAATAGCATGCAGCTATAATGTGAAATGGTAGGTGAGTAGTTATGATCCTCTACACAAGAGAGCATAACATAACCTAGCCTTAAGATAACATCAAGAGACCATAGCCTAAGCCGCAAGCTAACATAGCCTTGGCCCCCCTTGAGTGTGCCCCATGCCCCTATTATATAGGAGGGCCCTCAAGTGACTCTTAACTCTCCATTCCCCATGTGTGACCCTTGGATGCTTGACCGTAACCTTAACCCTTAAGGTTAGTCCTAACCCATGCTCCACTAGAGCTTATTCCCATGATCCCATGCTCACAAGCCTAATGTGGGTTAGCCTCCTAGTATATGCACACATATGTGCATATAACACAATCATTGTGCAAAATCTCGAGGAGGATGATAATTTTGTGGACATAAAGGGGGTAGATAAGTACCTTCTTCTAGATTCCAATGTTAAGGATACAAAACTCCTTACTACTAGGTAAGCCTTGCAAATGATTTTTAGAGATGCTTCATTGTATGAACAAATTGGGCTCCCATTTGAGGAGGAATTCTAGAATATTTAGAGAAAGATTAAAATTTTTTATATGAGAAAGAATGTTGATCCATGGGAGTCCTCAAGGGGACGAATGAATGTTGAGAGAGGGGAGTCCTCAATTGATCTTTGGACGGATGAATTGCTTTTCTACAATGAAAATACAAAGGTTTGTATAAATGAATGGATCATCCACACTTTTTGGTAGCTGCTATGTATGTGTTTTGTTTCCTTATATTAAAATGAAACGTGTTGCTTGTTTTTGCAGCTCGTCCCCTATAGGAAGATGATTTCATTCATCGAGGAAAAGGCTCACGCATAAGAGGATTGGGAAAGGACTCATAGACCCTTGGAGAATACATAAAATCATTCAAACTGCATTAGTTTATTATCTACCACCAGACATTTTCAGACAATGCAAGTTTTCCATTATTTTCAATATAAGGACTTTGTTTAAATATCTTGGGGTCTATCCTATCAGATGGAATAATGACAAGATAATGATGTTATAGAAGCAAACGGCATTGCAAGTCTTTGGTCAAGGTCCTGGCATTTATGCTTTCTGAGGACCTTACCACTAAACCAACATAACATATGTAATATCATGTGGAATTAAGGATAGCCAATTGCTTAAAGATTTTGGAAAAATGGAGTTCCTTAGGTATAAAAAAGAATTACCTCCTCCAACCGAAAATCATGCAGACAATGAGGTAACTCTGAAAATAAGAAGGGTTTAGTAATTTTTCAATGATGATGATCATGATACTCATCAATATTGTATAAAAAGTTGGGTATACACATTTACCAAGATAAAACGTCCGAGTTAAAAATGTCCAGCTATAGTTTTCCACGTGAATTAATTCATATATTTATCCAAGAAATTATACAACATACTAGAAAAAAGGCTTAGTGGGGATACTTGTTAAGTAGAATTGCCTAGTATGGCCTCCTCTACAAGCACACATGACCTCCATATCCTCCCTATTTACTTGTAGAAAGTACTTAGGGAAGATTCCCTAGCATATATATGTGTTGAGCTTGCTTTGGAAAGTCTAAACATTTGTAGGAGTTGAAAGTAGTATCCCTTTAATCTTGGCAGTCTTAAGAACTAAAGATTGTGACTTCTGAAGAGCATTGTAACCTTTACGACTAACACCATTAGTATCCATAGATTCTTGTATTTTTGATGTGGAAACTACATTATTGCTAAAACAAATATTCTATAATATCTCTTTTGGACCAATGTGAACTTCTTTTCTTGCATTAATTCCTTTGCCATTCTTGAAGTAAGAAAAGGTTTTGATTGCTTTGTTGAATGGAGATTGGGGTTGATATTCTCCTTATCAGGTTGAATTATAACCCTACGGTTACAACAATGATAAATTCTAACATCTAGAAGACAATATTAACAAAGTAACTTCTTCAAATACATTTATTACCTGATTGCTTGAATTCTTTTCTTCACACCACCTAAGCATGGATTCAAGTTATCAAAAGTTTTTGAGCTTTCTCCTCCTCTATCTTTGTCCAATGCTAGTGTCCTTTGCCCTATATCTCCTTAATTATGTCAATCTTTAAATTTAAATTTCATTTTCCTCTAAATTTTTTTTGAGGGCCTTGAACGAAGGAGTTCAGGTGCTTGATGTTGTGAATAATGTCTTTCACCATATGCATACATAGCAATGGATTTGCAATATCCTAACAGTCCATTGACTCTTCATTTTTGATGCTAATGATGCTATTTATTTTTCATGTGAGGATACCTCTTCATTTTTCAGTGAGATGACTATGATGATGCCAATGATTATATTGATATCTTGCATTATCATACACACATAGAGGGTTTTGCACATGAGGATATAGTTCATGGGTCAAATCACACTCATGAACATATAGACGGAGTAGATCATGCCTTTAACTTTTCAAGTAGATCTATGTGGGATGATGATGGCATGGGTTCCTATTTGATCCTACATGAAACCGACCTTGAGATGAAACCGACCTTGAGATGAAACCTATTTGATCCTACATGAAACCGACCTTGAGATGAGTTAACTTGGCTCCCATGGGTGTCTACATGATTCTATGTTCCTCGGAGCTAGGGTATTTATCTTTGCATGCATTCTATGCCACTTGAGATGTATGGTGGATGATTATGTGGCATGACACTCAAATGCACCGGTGACACACCTTTGTTTTGACCTACATAATGATTCTTTTGTTGCCAGGACCATTTCACATTCTGATCATGAGTGATAGTTATATTTGGTGGTCACCATGGATGTTAGATTTGCATTATGGTTTCATGAGGATGGACTTACAAGTTTTCCCTTTGACCCAAAAGCTACTTTGTCAACATCGGAGGTTCGTGATGTGTACCATACCTATCCATTTGACCTAGGAGGATTGGCCAGCCGTGTCACCGATATTGGCTCTCTATATTTTCTATTTGATCTAGGTGATTTGAGGGCCGTTCCTTTAGAGTTTGCATAGTTTTGAATTCACCTTTATCCAAGAAGATGCAGTTGTATGGATTACTTCATCTTTGGCATGACACTCATATTGTTTCCATTTGATCCTGGAGAGCATTTGGATAGCCTCGCCATCAACCGTGATTACCTAGCCTTTCCATTCAATCCTGGAGGATACACGGTTAGCTTCATCATAATCAATGATGGTTCTCATTCTCTCCATTCCTTCTAGATCATTATGGAGCCATTGTATTGGAGTTTATATGCCTTGGATTTCTGTTTGATTCAAGCGGATACTTCATTAGCCTCGTCACATCATCACAGGATTCCCTCATCCTTTCCCTTTGACCTTGGAGGTCATACTACTCATATTATGGTATTTGGATCTGCCTTAACAATGACACATCATGATTTTTTTTTATACATATCCTTTGTATGTGTGTGCATGACCACCTTCAATTTTGAGGATGAAATAATTATAGGAGAGGATGGTTTGTAATGAAAGAATTTTAGTGAGCACATATATATGGGGAATGTGCCTACGCACATGGAGCTTAGGGGCATTTTCACATATGTTGTGTAAGGCATATGGGGCCCTTGGGAATTTAAAAGGCACTAGCCCTTGGATATTTTACCTTTTGACCCTTTTGATACATATAAACATTTGTGTATCTTCTTGCCTAAAGAAAGCTATGGTGACCTTCTCCCTTCTTGAGATGCTAGGATGGTGACCTACACACTTTTTGTCTACTTCAAGTATTCAGCGGGCCTCCATCTTCTTGCACACTTTGTTCAAGCTAGTGCAGTCATCTTAGGTTTCGGTGGTAATACCATTAGGAGAGGTGAAAGTTGTGACTGATGGTATTTACATTATAGCTCCAAGGACCGTGACTACCTGTATATACCGTGGGTATATCTGTAGCTCTTTACTGACAATATATACGAGTAAATCTAAGACCTTGAAGTTATAAGCAAAAATACTATCCAGAGGATGAATTCGAATGCTAGTTGATGTGATTTTCGAATTCTGGTTGAGAATTGATGAGTTGATTTGGATTCTGATTGAAAGATGATGATTTCTGAATTCTGGTTGAAAGAAGATAAGTTGAACAAAGCCACAATGAGGATGAATGGGACGAATCCCACTGATGATGTTAGTAATTGGAAGACGATTATGACTTCAGCAAATCACTATGAGATTAGTGGATTGTGCTGACAGATTGTTGCTGTTGACCTTTGACCCAGTGGATCTAATTAAGGGATGACAAATTGAGAACTTGCATAACTGAAATTCTCATGGAGGAATGTTCAGATGAAATTTCCTGATGGAGCATTATTGTGTTAAGAATATGAATGAATTATTATCTGGTCATGAGTTTTGTATGTTCTTCTTGTAGAATGGATCTTTATCCTAGGATTCTGTGGAGGGTTGACCAAACTATAAAGAACCCCAGAATCAGTTGGATCTAAAGTCGGATTTGAATTATAAATAAAGTGGTCTTTTCACCTAAGCATCTTGGTTAATTTGGAAAAAAAAGGGACTTAACAAGAATTTTCATATTGATAGGATCATGGATCGAGGTCGTGGCGGTGGGAATGTTAACCCCCAACTCGATGAGGAAGAGCTCGACCCGGATGTTCATATAAAACTCTTCATACATCGTAACCTGGACCTTTCAAGGGTGAAGGGGAAAACTTGGGTGAGGCTATGGAGAAGTGGATCGAAGCAATGGAAGAATACTTCGATGTCACTGGGTACAACAAGAAAAGTAAAATGGCTCTTACAAGGTTGAAGATAGTAGAAACAGCCAGAGTGGCATGGAGAAACCACTGCGAGACAAACCGTCTGGACCGGAATACCCAGACATGGAATGATCTCAAGATTTACCTAAGGAAGAGATTCTATTCTCCCAGCTTTTTGGAAACCAAGATGATGCTCGAGAAGCATTTTGACTATCTTGTGAATGAGGTCGTGGTAGAGACCTAAGTGATAAAGTTGCAAGAGCTGACGGAGAGTCAATGGATGATGTCTCGTGTAGCAAGGTCAACCGAGGTCTTGACCAGCCTCAGTTTGATTTAAATGGTAAGCTTTTGGTACGGTGGATGAGGGACCAAGGAAGCGGCCTATGAGTGAAGCACTAGGTGACCTGCGAAGAAGGAGCCTAGAGGGTGCTGACCATACAGTGCTCGGGCTCTGGGTCACCGAAGATACCCACACGTACGTCAGGGAACAAAATGGAACAAGGAGTTGGAGTTGGTTTCTAAACTTGGGCATGAATCTGGTTGATTGGCCTTGCTGGTCCTCAACGGATGAGTCCATGGCTTTTTTATATGGAGCAGTTGGTCTTGAATGGAGAGTCCATCTAGATTTTCTTATGTGATTATATTTTTGGGTACTATAAGCTAGGAACTATTGAAAAGGCCCCTGAGTGAATAGGTGGTGAGCATTCTGGTTGCCAATGATGCTATAGGTACACCGATGAAGGAATGATTGGAAAATAGAATTCAAGCTAGATATTTTGGAGGATTATGATCAGTGATACTATGGTTTCATTAAAAGATTGTTATACAGCAAAATCTGTGAAACATGCAATTTCATATGGGGTGTGTAAGTGGTGTGACTATCTTGAAGTTTGCTTGAAGCACCGGCTAGGGGGCCTCAGAACTCTTTTCCCTGGTACCCAAGGCAAAACATCACCAAGTTCCTAAATGGATCCTATTACTATAGTGGTTGGGCAGTTGGCTAACCCATGGGATGGGGTTAGGATGGACTGATGGATCCCTAAAATAAGACTCAATTCTGTTAAGTTACGATAGTTGAAGTAAATCCCAGATAGTCCTTGGAAACGAATCAAAATGATTGTGCCTCTTGATGAGGAAAAAAGTGTTGGTCTCTACGATCCAAGTAGAAGTCTCTTCCTTTATTAGACCATGTAACTTACGTCGGATTAGTTTGGTTAGTTAAGGTTCTTGATTACGTTAGAATAGATTTTTCCCAATGGAATCGCCCATGTCTGCTGGGTGGGGGAAGTTTTTTTGGATTCGTTTTTGAAAGAACCGAGGGATTAGTCTCTTGTCCCGATATCCGTGGGCGAGGCCCCAAGTGGGAGACTTTGCCCTACGCAAGAAGTGCTACTTCCACTGCTAGCACCCTAGAATTCGTTGCGCGGAGGGGGCAGGGATCTTTCACATGGGAGAGTATTATGTGTTGAGCGTTGACAAGTTGGAGGCTACCCTCACTCGACTCTCTTTCTCCTTCTTGCGGTCCATAGTCCCTAGCAAGGGCACCTCTAGATCAGCCAAAGGAGGAGGAGGATGGAGAGCAGGAGGGTTACGGTTAGGGTTAGGAGTTGGCTATGGAGAATTAGGATCCGGAGCTAGACGTGGCCCCACGCAGCCAGATGAGTTTATATAATTTATATAATTTTTCTCTTTTGAGGTATCATTTGTTTAAAAATGGAGACATACACAGGGGCCTAGTGTTGTCACCCAGGAGCCTCCATAGAGTCATCGTCGATGCAAGTATGAATTTATTTTTGTATGTTATACTAGTTATTTCAATGTCGAATAACTATTTGTTTTAATTTTAATGTCTAATAACTATTTGTTTTAATTTCCTTATAGGAGTGACGAGCGGAGTGTCATAGATTCACCCAAGCAGCCAGTCCCAAGCTATTGGTGCCACGATCCTGTATAGGGGACATGGGCATAGAGTGCTCCATCGATGAGCGAGGACACATAGTGGACATAGACGGAGGCAAGGTTTTCCATCGTTGGCTTCAGACCTTGTGGACCTCTATATGCCTAAGGTCCACAAGCTATGGGGGTAAGAGATCTTTGATTATAATATGAGATGGTTGTAAATTTTAATTGAGCTGATTAATAAACATAGAGTTTTCATTTAAATGCAGGGACCAAGACGAGGTCAACAAGAAGTTTTTCGTCACACAGCTCGAGCAAGAATTTGGAGCCGGCTAGAGCCCCAAAGGTGGTTCTATAGGAGTACATGATTCTACTCTGGCACTAGAGATATAATTCATGATAATAATACTTAACCTTGTTTCAAAGACTGGAGTAGATGTGTAGAAAAATAGATAGAGAGGGTGTCAGGCTACTGGGAAACCATGCACAAATAGTGCAGGATTGCCCCACAATCAATCGACTGGCTGGGCAAGGCCCTAGCCCTGTTGGTTACCTGACTAGGGCCCCTAGGGCTGGCCAATAGCCTGCCCAACACATGCAAGGGCTAGTGGGCATAGCTTGGGGCCTTCCTAGCTCTCCTTGGGGTGGCTCTAAGCTACCCCATGCCCATTGCAAGAGCCTTAGGCTTTGCTGTGGGGTAGCCCTATGGGTTGGCCCCCTTTTCTACATGCAAACCTACATGCACTACAAAATTCTGGCATCCAGTTGCAAACCAGATACACAGATCATCTGTGACATGCGGGGGATTGATTGTAGTAAAACAACCTTAGTCTTAACTAAATTGCACTTAGAAATATAATTAAGAGATAGAGAATGGTTTCAATGCAAATGCAATGTAGCTATATTAGATGAGATGGTTACAACTGAGATCTAATAAGATTTGTGATGATGATGATGACTTTGACTTAATGCTGAACTGTTGTATTGTTGAATGCTAAACTTCACACCCTCCTAGGGTCTTGGGCATCTAGATCTATAATAGGTCCAATTGTCTTTTTTATGTACCAGTCCATAGGAGTCAGTCGTATAGGGACCGCTTTACTCTCAATCCTTCTATTGAAACATCTTGTCAGTGCTTTCGATTGTAATATGTGTCCTGGAAAAAACCTTCTATGTTGGAGATATATATTCTTGTCAAGATTCTTGCTATATTTTGATTGTAGCCAATCTCCGCATGGGGGACATTTCTTGTAACTTTTTATTGATAGACCTACTACAAACAACCGAAGTCTTAGTGTACTTATTATTTCACATCACTTCAAAATACAAACAAAGTAACTGCATCATTACCTAAAGAATAACCGTTAGGCAGGATAGTCATAAGTGGTCCATGTGTTAGAATGCCGTGAACCTCAAAGCCTCGTTTTCTTATAGGCTTGCACATGTCAAGCACTTTTGTCGCCTTACAAAGTTGTAGATCTTGGATGAGTGGTGCTAAGTACACACTGATGTCTTTGACTTGTCATTTTCCTACAGTGAAATGCTGTATCAAGTTAGAGTTTTGAAGAAGTATAAAAATATCGAGTGGATACAATCTCAAACCAAGTTTCTTGTGCATGTACGTGGAATTACTAAACTCAATATTAGATGCTCATTCTTTATGGACATGAATGGTGGTAGGTTGTAGTTGTGACCAGCACCACACCAGCCAATTTAACCACTTACTTGATCTATGCCAAAATGGATTGATTCCATTGAGACCAACACGAAGTTTTAAGTGACGTTATTCTTGACCAAATTCTAGCCATGATTTATCAATGTTCTTGAAAGCTCCACAATCAGATGGAATGTGTAGGATCTCATCTATGCTCACATTATTTGGTGTTCAATCCATAAGCTTTGACAACTCGAGCTCCAAAATAGGTACTTTATTCATGGTGGGGATAATGGAAAATTTCTTGAACCTTATGAGGAATAACTGTTGCTCCCTCTTTAAAACGTGAAGCACTACATTTGGAATAGACAAGGAGTTTTGATGCTCTCCGCGGTACAAAGTACAATCATTGATGCATGCATGGATCCTTTAGTAGTCAGTCCAAGACTCGTCATCATCTTTCGTGCCTTGTTTCTTGTTTTTGGGATGGTGTTACCGGGCAGTAGAGACTTATTAGAAAGTAATCTGATAATAAAAATAGTTTATTAGGAAAATAAACATACCCTATCACTCAGCATCTATGTATTATTGTATAGGATCCACTTACGTTAGTAATGCTGAAATTGGTACATTTCTCTAGGAGTAGAGAGCTTGAAGATTCAGGATAAGGAAGGTCATAGAAGAACCCTCATATATCCTTTTGAGTGCTTTTTCTTGAAGATATTTTTCATGAATATCTATAAAGGCTCACCCTAACTGTAAGATTCCTCCTCAGCCTAAATAATGAATAAGCCTTTACTTCAATCCCCTGTAATCATTCCCTATTTCTAAATACAAGAAAATATTATTTTTCCTTGTTTTTTCCTAGTGAGATGAAAAATTCTAGAGAGAGGTAATTCAATATTGAGATATTTTTGGATATAAAAATTCTACAAATATCAAAAATATACTTTCTTGAAATAGAAATTCAAAATAAATTCTCTAAGGTGCATTAGGAATCAATTAAAAATGATTTAAAAGACCTAAGCCTAAGGGTCAAGATTTTCTGAAATTTTTGGATTATGGTCAAATTAAGGTTCCTATGGGCCAATAAGATTAATCTAAGTGTTGGGATGAGATAAATCCAATGAATAAAATAAAATACCCAAAAATGAGTAAATGCCCACATAAGATGAAGAGTTGACTGAGTACAAGGTTTATTAGTTGAAAACTATGAGATATTACTAAAAAAATGAGATATTTTAGAATAATGATACATTTTTGACACCTTGGTAAGGAGGGGGGAGACTTCAAGGAGGCACCTATTTCACACATGTGAATGAGTTTTTATTACAACTATGTTAAGATATTTTATCTCTCCTCTCTCTTGGATAAAACTGGATCAAAAAGGGAGCTAAACTGGTCCAAATCTTGTCCAAATTCAGCCAAACTGAACCTCGAAAATTCTAGAACTTAGTTGGACTTAGTTAATGGCCTCCCTCGCCTATAAATGGACCCTCATTCTTTTGTATTCACATCTGTG
The DNA here is from genome assembly GCF_041138505.1 of Cibotium barometz. Classification (NCBI taxonomy): domain Eukaryota; kingdom Viridiplantae; phylum Streptophyta; class Polypodiopsida; order Cyatheales; family Cibotiaceae; genus Cibotium; species Cibotium barometz. The sequence goes on along the minus strand of NC_141076.1, from coordinate 31,569,894 downwards.
AGCTAGACCATGCCAGTATTACATTAAAATAAGTATATTTTCTATTGTCCTTTAAAAATCCTTTACATTTTGGAGAGATTGGAGCTTCTCTCTCTCTTCAACCTTCCTTGGAGCTTTCCTCTCAACACACTAACCAATTGATTGGCTGGGGGCCTCTTCTAAGAAAGAGAAGCAAGCAAAACAAGAGGTAAGATGTAATTTCATGGTTTTTTCTTTAATATTCTAAATGTTTTCACTTCTCAACCCCTCTCAAGCTTGAGAAGTATTCAAATGAATGGTTTTTCAATGCAAATGAAGCTCTCCAAAGAATTCTAATGATTAATCACAAAAAGTTTACATTTATGCTTAATTAGGATGTTTTTATGTATATATCTCTCTCTCTCCCAAAGAATGGTCATTCCTATGACCAATTCTCTATTCAAAGGATGCTTCTCATGGAGCAATTCTCAATTCTAAAATCAAATTCTATGCTAGTTAAGCTAGAAGCTAAAGAAATAGCTTTTTAATGCTTTGATGCTGCATAAATTATGATAAACTTATGATTTAGATCCATAAATTGGATTTAGATCTATTGATAGTTAATCTATCATAATTGTATTACTAAGTTTTATTCTTTTTAAAATTATTAAAAATTATCAGTAATAGCAACAGCGGAGCTATGGCAAAATTTTTAGAAATTAATACATAAATCATTTTTATGCATAATGTGAAAAGAACCATATTCTAGGATTAGTCATCCTATGCTAAAAGAATAATTCTCATCATATCCATGGAAAATTAATTTTTAATGTTTATGCATAAATAGTTAATTAGAGAAAAAAAAGAATTTTTAGTAATTTCATTTTTATGATAAAAGAGAAATTCCCATCATATTTGGAATTCAATCATTTAAATGGTAAAATTGGAATTCTTATCATATTTGAATTAATAGATATTTTTATTTAATTTTTAAGAGAAATTTTAGTTAAAATTATTTTATGCATGAATCAATTTAAATGATGAAAGAGGAATTTCCATCATATTTGGAATTCAATCATTGAAATGGTAAAAGAGGAATTCTTGGTATATTTGGAATATTGTATATTTTTATTTAATTTGAGAGGAATTTTAGATAATAAAGAAGAATTTTTATGATATTTAAGTAGGGAAAGATTTGAATTAATTTTTAATGACAAAAGAGGAATTTTCACCATAATTCCACCTAGGGAATTAAGGTTGAGAAATTAAATGGTAGAAAGAATATCTTTAGATATTTTATATTGTTAAATCACCAAATTGGTATTTACCCAAAAATAGATTAAATGGAAGAAGAGTATTTTCATTAAAACCCAATATTCTCTAATAAAACCATTTCTTAATGTACTATGAAAAGAAAGAATTAAATTCACAAAGTTGGAATTTCCTTACGATTAGAAGTTTAGTAGTTGTTTATCTGAGAAAATCCTTGTTATTAGAATTAAACCGAATGATTTTGGTTAGACTACAAGAGGGGACGGACTGTAAACCTACTTGTCCATCTCTCGATCTGAATCAAGCAAAAACTTTGTGATGACCAATTCCAGTTCCTAAATACAAAGAATAGACTATCGTTGAATTAAACTAGTTTTCCTTTGATCGAAATCACCAAGAATCTAGTTGGAGAATCAGTCAAATGATGGGTAGATTACCCTGATGAGAGATCAAGGATTCTCATTATGAAATTGGAAATTAAGAAAAAAGGGGTTTGTGAAACCAATCTCAAACTGGGAATTTTACTTGCATAGAACCTCTATTTTTCATTTAAAGGACTGTTTTACGCTACAATGCTGGAGGAAGTATTTGGCATGTGTTTTACTAAGAGGAGGTTTGTTGTGCAAGAGTTGGCAACAGGGAGTCGTCCAAAGCCAGCTGCCTCATCCTTCAAGAGATTCGAGACACCGGGAAGTTTTTCCAACCTTCCGCCTCCAAAGAGACACCAAGGTCCCAACCAAAATTTGGAGACGGGAAGCTTCACGAATGAAGGAAGACCTTTCCCTTGAAGTACTTTCTCAGGAACTCCGGCTCTCTCAAGAATGCAAAGGGAAGAGCTTCGAAGTGAGAACAGGTGCTTCGGATGTCAGAGGTTTGGGCACCAGCTCAAAGATTTCCCATCTTCTTCTGTGGGCCAAGGAAGCCTGGGTCCTTGAACTCAGAGACAGACTTCTTGGTATGAGTCCAATTAGGGTCCCACGTGCCAAAATCAGGGCAACTTCAGAAGAAGAGTGCCAGCTCAGCCTGCAGCCTCCATTCAAAGCAGTCTCTGAACTCCCTCCTAGAATTGGAGTAACCAAAGAGAGAGAGTTCCACCTCAGACTGCAACAGCCAGAGCTGTCACTATATCTAATGAAGTGGAGGAAGAAAAAGGACATATCTATGCCATAGAGCATTAGGGGAATAACCGTCAATTTTCAGTCATAATTTTTAACTAATAAACCTAGTACTTAGTCAACTCTTCATCTTATGTGGAAATTTACTCATTTTTGGATATTTTCTTTAATTCTTTGGATTTATCTTGTCCCAACACTTGGATTAATCTTATTGGTCCATAGGAACCTTAATCCAAAATTTTCAGAAAATGTTGACCCTTAGGATAAGGTCTTCTAAATCATTTTTAATTAATTCCAATTGCACCTTGTAAAATCTATTTTGATTTTCTATTACATGGAAATATTTTTTTGATATCTATACAATTCATTTATCCAAAAATATCCCAATATTGATTTACCACTCTCTAGAAATTTTTATCTCACTAGGAAAAGCAAGGAAAAATAATATTTTCTTGTATTCAAAAACATAGAATGATTATAAGGGATTGAAGTAGAGGCTTAATCAATATTCAGCCTGAGGAGGAATCTTACATCCTCTCCCACTTGAAAAATGCGAGATGTCCTCATCTCGCAAAGTGGGGGTAATCCTTCGCCAACTCTTCTTCTTTCTCCCAGGTGGCTTCTTCTAGAGGGAAGAACTTCCACTTTACTAAGAATTCTATGAGGACTCTGCTCCTCAGAATCTTCTCCCGAACGTCAAGGATTTCCTCAGGTTGGAGTATCATCTGGCCTTGAGTTGGAGAGATCAATTGTTCATCATCCAGCACGTGACTCACGCTAGGTACATATTTCTTAAGCAAACTGACATGGAATACATCATGTACCTTGAGATGTGGAGGCAGAAGAAGTTTGTAGATTAGATTGCCCACTTTCTTTATGACAGCATACGGCCCACTGTATCTAGGAGGGAGCTTCTTGTACTTCCCTAAGGATAAGGAACTTCTTTTTGGTCGTACTCGAATGAAGACCATATCTCATTCTTCGAACTCTCTCTCAGATCTCTTTTTATCTACATACTGCTTTTGCCTATCTTGGGCTGCCTTTATCTGCTGGTCCATGTCATCAAAAGCATTTGTTTTGGACATTTTGACTCTGATCAATGGGTTAGACCAAGTCAACGGTGTAAAGAAATCTTGTCCATACAAAGCTTTGAAAGGACTCATCCCAATGCTTTGATAATAAGAAGCATTGTAAGCAAATTTGACCAGATGCAAATGACAACCACTTCTTGGGTTCCCTACCGCCCACCGCCCTCGAGCTACCGCCGCCGCAGCCGCATGACCGAAGGATATCTTCTATTACCTGATTCACCCTTTCTGTCAAGCCATCTGTTTCAGGGTGATAGGCTGTGTTGAGATCCAGGAAAGTTCCTACTTCTTCAAAGAACGCAGTCCAGAATTTCAATGTGAATTTGGGATCTCTGTCACTTACTATCCTCCTGGGTAAACCATGCAATCTGAAGATCTCTTTAAGGAAAACTCTGGCAACATCCACTACAGAGTATGTTTCTTTCACTGGAATTAGATGGGAAACTTTGGTCAGCTTGTCAATTACCACAAAAATGGAGTTGCAACCTGATTGCAACTGAAGGTAATCCAATGGGAAACTTTGGTCAGCCTGTCAATTACCACAAAAATGGAGTTGCAACTTGATTGCACTGAAGGTAATCCAATGACAAAGTCCATACTGATGCATTCCCACTTCATCTGTGGAATGTCTAGAGGCTAAAGTTTCCCTCGCATCTTGACTCTCTCTGCCTTGACTCTTTGGCACATTAAGCATACTGAAATGAAGGAGTCGGTCTCTGAACTTTGGGACCCTGGCTTCCTTGGCCCACCGAAGGAGATGGGCAATCCTTAAGCTGGTGCCAAAGTCCCTGACATCCGAAGCATCTGTTCTCGCTTCGAAGCTCTTCCCTTTGCATTCTGGAGAGAGTCGGAGTTCCTGAGAATGTACTTCGGGGAAAAGGTCTTCCTTCATTTCTGAAGCTTCCTGTCTCCACATTCTGATTAGGACCTTGGTGTTGGTGTCTCTTTGGAGGTGGAAAGTTGGAAGAACTTCTTAGTGTCTAAAATCTTTTAAAGGATGAAGGAGCTAGCTTTGGCAGGACTTTTACGATGAAGGCTTTGGCAAATTCCTTCGCCATTCTGACAGCTTCAGCCATGGACACTGGCTTGGCATTTTTGACCAATGTGTCCAAGGGTTCATTGATTCCCCGAATGAATCTGGCCATGAGTTGCTCTTCATCTAGAGGTAGTGAATATTTAAGTAGAAGAGCGAAGGCTTGATGATATTCCTTGATGGTTTTGCTCCCCTGCTTCAGCTCTAAGAGTTCGTTCATTTTGGTTTCCAAAAATCTAGGGGGACAAAATCTCTTCCTTAAATAGGTAGGTCGTTCTAGGACTGAGTATTTCTGTCCAGACGGTTGGTGTCACAATGGTTCCTCCATGCCACCCTGGTTGTTTCCACTATCTTCAGCTTGGCTGCAAGAGCCATTTTGCTTCGCTCATTGTAGCGTGTGACGTCAAAATATTCTTCTATGGCTTTCACCCATTTCTCCAACCCATTTCTCCACAGCCTCGCCTAGGTTCTCCCCTTTTCCTTTGAAGGGTCCTGGCTGAGTTCTATGAAGAGCCTTGCGAACGTCAGGGTCAAGCTCATCATCTTTAGAGAGGGGGTCTGGCTAACGGCCACAAGTTCCTCGTCTCATGATTCTGCCAAAAATGATATATTATTAAATTTTTATTTTTGATATCATCCACGAGATCCTAAGCCTTAAGAGGTTTGGAAAACTATTTCTTAAACAAGACAAATGATCTTATTGGAGATTTATGACATATGTCCGATAACAGATTTTTCTTTATCAATTCGTCTATAAACAATCAATCACTTATACAGTAGGGAATTTTTCTCTGGAAAACATTTCTTTATTTATATAAAAGTTTCAATATGTACATAGAGCAGCTCGGCTCTAGAAATCAAAATCTCCTCGGGAGAGATTTTGGCTAAATATCAATTTAGTGATTTTACCAATTAAAATATCCAAAGATATTCTTTATGCCACATAATTTCTCAGCCTTAATTCATTAGGTAGAATTGTGGTGGAAATTTATCTTTTGACACTAAAATTTATTTCAAATCCATCTTTTCTTAAATATCATAAAAATTCTTCTTTTAACTAAAATATCAATACCTATTTTTTTCAATAAACTTGAAATCCTTTTTTTTCTCATTTCAATGAGTGCAATCCAATTATCATGGAAATTCCTCTTTTACCATAAATTAAATCTACTTAAAATTCTTCTTAAAGATTACATAAAAATATCCATTAATTCCATTGAGCTAAAAATTCCACTTTTCTCATTTAAACATTTGAATTCCAATATGGTGGGAATTCCTCTTTCATCATTTAATCTTATTTATACAAAAAGATAAATTTAACTAAATTTTCTCTTAAAATTTAAATAAAAATCTTCATTAATTCCTTTACACTAGGAATTACACTTTCCTCATTTAAATATTTGGATTCCAATATAGTGGGAATTCCTCTTTCATCATTAAAAAATTCATTATGCAAAAAGATATATTTAACTAAATTTTCTCTTAAAAATTTAAGTAAAAATCTTCATTAATTCCTTTACACTAGGAATTACACTTTCCTCATTTAAATATTTGGATTCCAATATAATGGGAATTCCTCTTTCATCATTTAAAATTTATCTATGCAAAAAGATAAATTTAACTAAAATCCTTCTTTGATTTTTAAATAAAATATGCATTATTTTAGCATCACAATTTTTCTCTTACTTCATTGGAGTACATGGATTTCCATTGTCATGGGGATTACTCTTTTAACATAAAAAATGGATTATTAGAAATTCCTCTTTTTTGTAATTAACTATTTATGCATAAACATAAAAATCAATTTTGCATGATTATAATGAGAATCATTCAATTAATCTAAGATGATTAATCCTAGAATATGTTAGGAAGTCCTCTTTTCATATTATGAATGAAAATGATTTATGTGTTAATTTTACAGAAATTTTACCATAGCTCCGTTGCTATTACTGGTAATTCTCAATAAATTTGAAAGAATAAAGTTTAGTATTATTCATGTGATTAGAATAACCACTAATTGGATCATTATCCAATTATGAATTGATTCTTAATTTTACCATAAATTAAATAGCATAAAAGTATTAAAAAGCTATTATTTTGGCCTCCAATTAGACAAGCATAGAAATTACTTTTAGATTAAAGAAATGCTTCATGAGAAGCTTCATTCGAATTGAGAATAGGTCATAGGAATGACCATTCTTTGGGGGAGAGAGAGAAATGCTTAAAAACTATTATAAATTAAGCATAAATAAAAATTTATGTATTTCTTCATTACAATACATTAAAGAACTTCAATAGTATTCAAAAGCGATTCAAATTAATGCTTCTCAAGCTTGAGAGGGGTTGAGAAGAGAAACATTTGGAGATTTAAGAAAAAGAAGACAATAATCTACACTTTACCTCCTAAATTACTTGATTCTTTGATCACAGTAGAGGCCCCCAACCAATCAATTGGTTTGGTATGTTGTTGGAGTCTCCAAGGAAGATTGAAGAGAGAGAGAGAAGCTCCAATCTCTTCAATTTGTAGAGGATTTTTAGAGGATAATAGAAAATAAGCTTAACTTAGAGTAATACCAGCATAGTTTAGTTCACAGATGAGAATACAAAGGAATGAGGGTCTATTTATAGGTGAGGGAGGCCACTAACTGAGTCCAACTGAGTTCTAGAATTTTCTAGCTTCAATTTGGACAAGTTTGGCTCCCTTTTTTATCTGGTTTGATCTAGGAGAGAGGAGAAATATCCACACATGTGAAATAGGTGCCTCCTTTAAGGGCCCCCTTTTCCTTACCCATGTGCCAAAAATAAATGATTACTCTAAAATATCTCATTTTTTATTAATACTTCATAATTTTTAACTAATAAACCTAGTACTTAGTCACAACTCTTCATCTTATGTGGGCATTTACTCATTTTTGGGTATTTTTTTAATTCTTTGGATTTATCTTGTCCCAACACTTGGATTAATCTTATTGGTCCATAGGAACCTTAATCCAAAATTTTCAAAAAATCTTGACCCTTAGGATAAGATCTTCTAAATCATTTTTAATTAATTCCAATTGCACCTTGGAAAATCTATTTTAATTTTCTGTTTCATGGAAACATTTTTTTGATATCTGTAGAATTTATTTATCCAAAAATATCCCAATATTGATTTACTACTCTCTAAAAATTTTTATCTCACTAGGCAAAGCAAGGAAAAATAATATTTTCTTGTATTCAAAAACATAGAATGATTACAAGGGATTGAAGTAGAGGCTTAATCAATATTGAGCTTGAGGAGGAATCTTACATTTGGTGCTGAGGTTTTCTTCTTTGTGCAAGCTTAGGGGGCTTTGTGAGATAAGCTTGGAAACCAAGCATTGGTATTTTCTTGGTAGTACCCTTGTGCTTTTGCAGTAATCTTTTTGGTACCCACACTTATTGACTTGGTGGAGTTCTTTGAGGAACTCGCATAGGCTTTTATGGACAGTGTTATGGAGTTCTTTTCTTTTTCCTTGTCCTCTGAGTGCTGCGTTAAGGAAGAGGATTTGACTATCGAGGCACCCAAATTTGATTGGCATCTTCGTAGTAGCCTTGAGCAACAAGTAGCTGCTTCTCCACCCACATCTTCATACCATTAAGATACCTTGATTTTAGTTGTCTTGGTGGAGCTTTCTTTTTGGTTGATGTGGAAGGTTTGGGGCCCTCCTTCACACTAGTTGGTGTTGGGGCCCTCCTTCACACTAGTTGGTGTTGGGGCCCTCCTTCACACTAGTTGGAAGGTTTGGGGCCCTCCTTCACACTAGTTGGTGTTGAGGCTGCAAGTTTGAGACTCATGTGCATTGTTGATGAGGTTCTGGTCTCTTGTGGAGTGGCTGTCGATGATGAGGCTTTGAGCATGTGGTTGTCTTCTTTGGTGGGGTTTGTTAATGAAGAGGAATAGGCGCCAGGGCTTTTCTTTTGAGTTCCTTGTTAGAGATAGGTGGTTGCGCTATGGGAACTTCTTTAGGAATAGCTATTGATTAGGAGGTATTGGCATCTAACTTCGTTGGTGAGAATGGGGTTGAAGGAGTAGATGCTTAATCGGAGTCAATCGTTGATGTAGATGGTAGGTTATTATGTAGAGGGGCTTTTGTGAAAGAGGCTTGTAACCTTTTGCCTTCAACATCATAGAAATCCATTAAAGTTGGATCCTCTTCTTTGCAATATGGTATTGTCAACTTTTTATCATTGACCATCATGATGACTCTATCGCTAGCAAAGCACAGTGGTTCTTGGGCATCAGTAGTCCATTTATTCCCCAAGATTAAACTTTCTTCCAACACATACTCAACCACCAAAAACTTACAAATAAGGGGGTTAGTTTCAATATACATTGTAATTGTATGTTCAAAGTACCCCAAACATGGCATGTTCAAATCTTTTGTAAAGGGAATTCTTTCAGGATGACCCATGAGGGTTGGTTGACCTAACAAATCCCATAACTCGAGGGTCATGAGATTATGTTCTCATGCTGGATAAAGATGTGCTTGAGCGCTATGGTGATTTTATTTGAAATTTCCAATCCAACCAAAATGCGAGGGATCTTTTCAGTAAGATATTTTGGAAGTTCTAGATCCTCCAAGGTCTCTTCCTCCCGTAATAGCAATTGTACATTGCTTGTAGGAGTGTTCAAGGTGATTGTTTGTATGGACTCATCTATTGAATACAATGAGTCACGTATCCAAGTTCCACCAAGGATGACATCATACTTAAGGAAATCTAGGGTAACATGGAATGTAAATTCCACATCTCTACAGATTGTTTGAGTAGCATAGCTAAAGTAATTGGGAACTTCAATGTTTTGTCCATTGGATCCTCTTGCAAGACCATTGTCTGTAGGGATAAGTTTAGGTTGTCCCAATGACACCCGTGTATATTATATTGTCATGATGTTATGTAGCTCGAAGGCTATTCAATGTGCGTTTGTGCTAAACATCTATGCATGTAGGGAAATCCAACCATATCATGATAGAATATTCTAGAGAAACCATGGATGTTTTAGTTTTGGTTTCAACTTCAGATCCTGTTTCTATTTCATATTCCCACTCACTTTCATCCTCTTTGTGGATCTCAGTTTTTTCAAGAGAACCCAATGTGTACATTGGCACACTTAGTCCTCTGACAATTCTAAATGAAATCTGTTTGAAAACTTGCGAATCCTCACAGTCCTTTTATATGGAGCTCTTTATGTCTTGGTATCACTCATGCTGAGCCCTTAATGGTGCAAGTGTTGATGTTATGCTGGCTTCACCATGAGAGAAGATCATTCCTCCAAATGAGGTTTTGAGAGGTTGCTTTAGTTTTGTAAGGGAATTATCAAGCTAAAATCCACGAGCTCCCAACGCTAAGGTATCACAAAAGAGGAGCAATTACTAATTTTTTGAGAAAAATCACATGATCCCACCAGCATGTTTATCCAAGAAATATAGGTATATTATTAAATTATAAAATTTTAACATTCTAAGAAAGAAAACTTGATATAACATGATGGATAGAAAACAAGCACAACTAAATATTAGGAGTTACATGTGAGGGTAGCATAGAGAAAGACTGGTGGATTTAAGACATGTGAATGTAGGGATATGTAAAGAAGATCATGCTCATGTAAGAGACTCCTCTCCATGCACTTAATCAACAAAAGTAGAAAGAACAAGGAGTTCATGGGTTTGTAGAGGAGATCATTCCCTAGATACATAGTAGGATAGACTTAAGTAATGTTGCTAAAAAAAGCATAAGAAATAGCTTTTAAACCTACCCAATTATAGATCTAGATCTTTATTTTTAAAAACTTTCATAGTAAATCATGTTTTGTTTGTAAGATTTAACCCATTTAATGCGCTCAAATGGCATTTTCCCTTCAATTTGAGTGGCTAGATGACATTAGATGTGAGAGTTATGGCATTTTCCCTTCGATTTGAGTGGCTGGATGACTATATTTGGACATTAGATGTGAGAGTTATGGAAAATTCAAAAAGTTATTTCCCAGTACTTTCGCTAGCGAAAGTACTTGGGCTTGCCTTCTTTCATAAGCTATCCTAAGTACTTTCTCTAGAGAAAGTACTTGGACTTGCTTTCTTTCACACCAAGTTATCCTAGTTCATGTGCATGGAGAGGAGATCTTGCTATCTTAAGTACTCCTCCTCAAGTACTTTCCCTATGGGGGAGGTAAGAGAGGAAAAGGAGGTCATGGTAATGTAATGGAGAACATAGCCATGCTACCCTAGGTACTTTCTACAAGTACATAGTGATAATATGGAGATCATGTGTGCTTGTAGAAGAGGCCATGCCAAGAAATTCTACTTAACATGTATCCCCCACTAACTCTTTTCTCTATTATATTGTATAATTTCTTGGATAAATATATGAATTAATGCATGTGGAAAACTATAGCTTAGCATTTTTAACTCGGAGGTTTTAGCTCGGTAAATGCACATATCCGTCTACATGACATGGAATTCTGTGACAGCTTGATGAGCAAGTCTTTCATAGCTCACAATTGTTGATATATGCATTTTTTTTAAACTTTAACTTCTTGGATGTAACCTGGAAATGTGTAGGAGATATTGCGTAGTGGCCGAGAATACCCACCCCACAAGTATGCATCCTGAGTCGTGGAGGGCCTTTCAAAGGGAGATGCGACTCAGGACACATTAGGATCAGCAGAAGGTATGAAATATTTACTCTCTAGCTATGTACTAATGTTTGTCTTAAATCTTACGTCTATATAAACATTATTTTTTATTCCGAACATATGTCTATAGGATGCAACATGAGCTAGGCTACAGGTTGGGCATACATCACGTCTTGGCATGATGGGCAAGAAGGGCTTTATTGTCACTTTTGTATGTTCACATTTTGTCTTAGGCGTGCATGTAGGTGCATTATTATCTTATCTTCTTTATATCAACTGATAACTCATGTGGTTGTGAGCCCACTCCTCAGGAGATAAGAATGGCCACCTATCAGGGTTATAGGTTTTTGAAGGCCGAGCAACCTCCACCAGTTTCTTTTGTAAGGAATGTAGACTAAATGTGATTCTACTTCTAATTAAAGTATTCAAACATCAACTAAATATGTTTTCTAAACCATAGGAGTTGCACGGCGATGAGGACATGACGGAGGTAGATCAACAGAGTATTATTGGGCAGAAATCTATATCAACGGAGCAGCCTACATCAGGGGACAATGATCATGAGGATGATGAGAGTACTAGAGGATCCTCCTTCTCCCTACTCTAGAAACTACTTTGCAATATGTTTTTCTTGGGGTAATTCACCCGAGGTTCACATGAGAGGGCGTCTGAATCAGTGATAGTGCACCTTGCACTCATGGCTATGTACCTACAGAGATATGCTCCCCACCGTCCAAAATGAAAGGAGACACAGATCCTCTTAATTACCAGGGTATTGGGACCTCTACTTGCTGCTTGATCTCCTCACCACGAACCAAGCTCTGATACCATTTAAAGTTTGCGAAAGAGAGGGAGGAGTATAGATTGTAGCTTCTTCACAACATACACAAGAGAGAGGACACAAGTTGTGGAGGCTGAAGCTTATCTTCACTTACTTGAAAATAGCACACAACAGCAATACAATATGAGAGGGGTGTACCCTATATGTCAAACCCTAGAATACATGGTTCATACGTGAACCCAAGACAAAACATACGAGGCAATCTAACTACGCCATGAGTACAACCAACATAGGCGGTGACATAAATGATAGTCACCCACAGGAGATACATCGGGGCTAGAGCTTGATATCTCAACAATATAGAGTGGTTCATATGAAGACACTGCTATAGAGTCATCGTGTATCTATTCCCAAGATCTAGTTATCCTTCCAAGACAATCAGGACAAGCTACAAAAGGCGACAAACCAGTACAAGATCACCATTTCCTAAGGGACTTGGTGAGAGTCTTGAGCCCTTGGTGGAAAAATAGTGACTTATGGAAGCAGAAGCTTTGGTATGAGAAAGCCAACATAGGATCAAGTAGAGACTCAAGGAGAGCATGAGATCTGACACACTGTTCACCCAAAATATTTACCCTACTCCTAGCCTAGAAAGCCACTAGTGTTTCCGGAATGAGTAGGGAAGACAAATCTTTGAATAGGTTATTTGTGCTCAATCTTGGCATGAATGTTCAAAGAGGACCCAATAATTCAAAGGGTGGAAGAAAGCAAAGAGGAAGGACACTTGTTCTTCTATGAATTTGAAGATCCTAACTGATGGGCAATGGGATATTCTAAAGGACTGAGGGACATAATAGGTGTAATTGCATTTGTGTCCGCCGAAATCAAAATGCCATAACAACATGGCTACAAGGAAGCCTGTTCCTTTGGAGTGGGAGTGGTTGAGAGATGGGATGAATGGGCAATTTCCCTCAGCTCCAGTGCTCATTGAGACCAACGTGCCTCAAGAGGTACCAGAGGATCACAATAATATAAACGCTTCATCAAAAGATAAAATCCCAAAAGGACCTATGAATAATATGGGGCACTACTTTGAGAGTGATGACTCCAATGATGTCCTACCCATATCTCTCCCATGACCATAAAGTCATAGCTACTCTGGATAGGGGAGAAAGAGTTAACATTATCACCAAGCTAGGGAAACCGCCAATAGAGGCAACCTCATTACTAAAAAACCTCACGGCTGGAGCGATGACCATACCAATAGTAATTCTAAAGCACATCAAGATAGAAACTTTCAGTTTTTCCTATAGGGTATCCTTTGTAGTACTGGATTTCCAAAGGCAAACAAATTCTTATGAGATCATCCTAGGGAGACCATTCATTAGGATCTTTGAGTTGGTACATGACCGGTGTTCCAATACCATCTACCAATAATTAAGTGGGACCAAGTACTGAGGATAGATCTACAAACATGGGAAGATCATCCCATAAGTAGACATCCATTTGCTACAAAATCCGACACAACAAATAGGAACATACCAGTAAATGCACTCCAAATTCATGGGAAGAAATGTGCATATAGAAGTCTTGAAGATTCTTACCAATATGATCCTCTTCCATAACCAAAACTATTGGATGTATTTACTAGTAATATTCAACTGGCCATCCACTATAGGTACATGAGCTACCACTCTTGAAGTGGAGTAGCAAAATGCAATGCTATCTCTAAATACTATTAGCACTGGATGCAAAGGGCGAAATGAAGATGGGTTTTGATTTATAGTTAGAATGTGTTGAAGCTACCCCTGTACATCACGAGTTCACTCGAGATAGGGGTGTGCACTGACCACTCCTATTGGCACATTAAATGTTGAAAACAATTCAACTCTAATGAAAGACAAAAATACCAAACTAAGGGGAAAGATAATCTAGTGGTTGAGGAACAGTTTCCAAATGAACATAAGGAGGAGGAGGAAATGAGAACTTGCACCAAGTACCTCTGTTTGAAAAGCGCACAGAGCTACCAGTTGAAACATCAAACACTGGATCATGGTCCACCTTTTCTTTTCCCTTGCGTAATACCTGCACAAGGTGTAACAACTGAAGGAATCCCAAGTTCCTCATCAAGGCTCATTTCAGAGCCACTTGACCCTCCATCAAGATGAGAGCTACTAGCTGAAACATCAAACACTGGATCATGGTCCACCTTTTCTTTTCCCTTGCGTAATACCTACACAACACCATTAGGATTGCCATGTGACGATTCACTAGATCTCAATCTCCCTATCCATGCATTAGATCCACTAGTAGAGGACTCTGCAGGTCCACTCAAGGCTTGAGATTGCTGCTCTACATTTGCTATAGCATTCCCATTTCCTGCATCTGCATCTGCTAACACTATAGTTGGTGCATACCAACTGCTCATTTCATCAAAAACATCTCTCCTCACTTGCATTTTGCGAGTGGAAAGGTTATAACAACAATACCCTTTAAAGATGCATTTTTCTGCCTTTGGATCCAGCTTTGTTCTTTTCTCATCAGGAACATGAACATAAGCTATGCAACCAAATACCTTCAAGTGAAAAATATCTGGTTTCTTTCCTGTATACATTTCTTTAGGCGTCATGCAATGGACAGCTACAGTGGGAGTTCTGTTCATAATATAAACAGTAGTTGCCACTGCTTCAGCCCAAAAATAGTCGGGCATACTTTTCTCATTTAGGATCGCTCGTCCCACTTCTACAATGTGCCCGTTCTTCCTTTCTGCAACCCCATTCTGCTGAGGGGTAGATCTGCATGAGTACTTCCTTTGAATTCCCTGTTCTTTCATATATTCACTGAACTCTTCTGAAAAGTACTATCCCCCTCCATCAGATCTTAGCACCTTAATATGCACACCTTTCTCTTTGAGGCTCTGCATCTGTCTGTACCTCTTTCTCCCTGTGCATTGGCTCGGCATCCGTGTGCATTGGCTCTGCATCTCTATATGTCCCTCTAACACCATATTGGGGAATATGGGAATTTCCCATAAGTTTGGGACACGTGGTCAAAACTTTGGATTTGCCATAACTTGAACACCATTACTCCAAATTATGCGCTTTAAAGCTTAATAGATCCCTCTTTTCAAGCGCTTTCCAATGATAGGTCACATGATAGGGTTTTGAGAAACTTATAGACATGTTAATCGGGTCCCACCTTTTTAGTATTACAAAAATGGGACTTGGGAGATTCCCAAACTCACGAATATGGTGTTCTCTTCCTCCTTGTGCACTATCTCTACACCTACCTCTACATCTGGTTTTGTCTCCACATTGACTTTTCCCTTGGCTTCTTCCACCTGTGGACCCACCTCTTCCTCCCTGTGCACTGTCTCTACACCTGCCTCTGCATCTGGGTTTGTCTCCACATTGACTTTGCCCTTGGCTTCTTCCACCTGTGGACCCACCTCTTCCTCCCTGTGCACTGTTTCTACACCTGCCTTTGCATCTAAGTTTGTCTTCACATTGACTTTTCCCTTGGCTTCTTCCACCTGTGGACCCACCTCTTCCTCCCTGTGCACTATCTCTACACCTTCCTCTACATCTAGGTTTGTCTCCACATTGACTTTGCCCTTGGATTCTTCCACCTATGGACCCACACCCTGTGCACTATCTTTGCACCTGCCTCTGCATCTTTGTTTGTCTCCACATTGGCTTTTTCCTTTGCATCTTTGTTTGTCTCCACATTGGCTTTTTCCTTCGCTCCTTCCACCTGTGGACCCACCTCCACATCTAAATCATCATAATTTGGCACTCTGTTTATATCATTAACACCAAAATTTGCATCTGAATTTGCCTCTTCTAAAGAAGTTGCTTGCACTTCTGAATTCAGACCATGATTTGCATCTCCCTGTGCATCTATCTGCGTATCTACGAGGGCACGTACCTGTTTAATAGTAATAGGGTCTCCTTGTGCATTTGTGATAGCACCTGCTATCAGATCTGCAACAGCACCAACCTCTGTGCCCACAGTTCTTTTACCCACTCCGATAGCGTATGTCTGATCATTTTCCATTTTTGTTTTTTTTCTCAGTGCATTTTCCCTTTCTTTCCTTTCAACATTATCCCTTTTTTTTAATGCATTTTTCCTTTACGTCTGATTAAGCATCAAACTTTACTCGAATAACTGCAAAAAAGGAAAAAAGCATCAAACTTTACTCGAATAACTGCAAAAAAGGAAAAAAGTGCTACTAAGCACAGAGGCAAAGTATACATTCAACTTAATAGGTACTTGAATGTACATATCAGATGTAAAAACAAGGAAACAAATATTTGAAGCAACACAAACTGAAACTGTATTTTTGGGACCGTGTTACAATGGGGCAAACTTGCCAACTCACGCACACTTTACATGCCTCTCTTTTTCTTTTTTAGCGCTTCTGCCACATCTAGGCAGCCCCTCTTTCTTTTTGGAAGCACAAAAGATGATAGAGGAACATCCTCATCATCTGTATCACACCCATCATCAGCATGTACAGCTTTAGTAGCATCTGTAGGACTCCTCCGAGGTGACTCGCGAGGTGTCCTCCCTTGTGCAACTTCTTCCTTAGCTCCCTCATCATGTACATCTTCAACAGCATCTACAGGCCTCCTCCGAGGTGACTTTCGAGGTGTCCTCCTCTATGAGAATTATTCGTTAGCACTCTCATCTTCATTTGGTTTCTTTGGTGTGGGGTTTCCTTTGTTGGTGAGGCTTTAGACCCTACACTACTTCCCCTCATCTTGGGCGTGAACAATAGAAACTCTACTTCATCGTCCATTGTGTTCACGTTCTGTGCCCAGCATTCTCAATCGTAACACCTTGTACATTTGCACTTGAGAATTGTTCTGGAAAGAAACAAAAAAACATTTGACAGATGAGTTGCTGGAACTGTTCATATGGAGGGAGAAATGTTCTGAAGAAACTATAAATACTAGGAAAACTAAAAAAATAGATAGTACCTTTGTCGGGTACATGCATCCCAAGCATCTTCAGTGCCCTTGGAGGAATGGCCTGCACGCAATCACCTACTAGGGCATTCTTCTTTTGCCAAACAAACATGCACAAAGCAAAAAAAATGGTACATGTGCCGACAAGGCAAAGAAAACACTTGCAGCCTTGAGACATCAAATTCAAAACCACATGCACTGCAAGTGGAACATGATCCAACAGTTATTTTATCATGGACATCAACCACCGGTGTTGCCGATTGTGGAAAAGCTGAGAAATGGACGTTGAGCTTAGCCCAATCCTTTAGCTGAGTGCAATAGTTCAAGTACTGCAAGTCCTTTTCATATGTCTGCTGCTTCTTGTCCACTTTCTCCTGCAAGACAATATAAAAGCACATGAGCACTGCTAAAATGACAATAGAAAGCCATAAAAAGCACAAAGAAAAGCCACAGAAAGCCATAAAAGGCACAAAGCAAAGCACATAAAAGGAAATCTAAGCATATACAAAAGTACTTGAAAGCACATGAGCACTGCTTTAAAGCACAATAGAAAGCAAAAAAAAGCACGAAGAAAGCACATAAAAGCGAATCTAAGCATATACAAGAAGCACATCAAAGCACAATAAAAGCACTTGAAAGCATAGTTAAAGAGAAACAAAGCACATTGAAGCACAATAGGAAGAACAATAAAAAGAATTAAAAGCATATAAAAGCACATGAGCACTGCTTTAAAGCACAATAGAAAGCATAAAAAAGCACAAAGAAAGCACATAAAAGCAAATCTAAGCATATACAAAAGCATAGTACGAAGCACATAAAAGCACTTGAAAGCATAGTTAAAGCACAACAAAGCACATTAAATCACAATAGCAAGAACAATAAAAATCATTAAAATCATAACAGCATATATAAAAGCAGAGTATGAAGCTTATCAAAACTCATAAAAGCACAACAAAAGCACATCAAAGCACATAGAAGTGCATGAAATCACACGAGCACTACTAAAAGGACAATAGAAAGCACATAAAAGCTCATCAACAAATGACATAAGGACAACTGCAAAGCACATAAAGCACGATAAAAGGCATTGTAAAAGCACATCAAAGCACATTAAAAGGCATTGTAAAAGCACATCAAATCACACAAAGCACAATAAAAGCACATCAAAGCATATAAAAGCACAGTGGGAAAAGCACATAGAAGCACAATAAAAAGCAGTAAAAGATCAATAAAAATAACCTAAAAGCACATTTAAAGCACGTCAAAGCACATGGAAGCACATAAAAGCACATGAGCATTGCTTAAAAGCACATAAGAAAGCACACAATCCTACACAAGCACGTAAAAGCACAAAGAAGCACACGAAAGAACAATAAAAAGCACTTTAAAGCACGGTAAAAGCACATAAAAGAACAATAAAAAATAGTTTAAAGCACAGTAAAAGGACATCAAAAGATGCAAACGCACAAGGTTTACAAGAAAGGACATGATTGTAAGAGAAAGCACCACAGAAAGCATATAAAAACACAATCAACCATGCATAAAAGCTGCAAAGAAAGCACATGAAAAGCTACAAAGAGATCACATGAGGATAATCGTTTTAAAGCACAAAAAAAGCATAAGGGTGCACACAATAGAGAGCACATAAAAGCACTGCATGTTGTACAAGCAAGCAAACTAGAAGCACGTGTAAGCGTATCAAATATACGACCGGAGCACACATACCTTTCCTTCGGTGAAAATGCTCCTTAGTGCAGCCAGATCTATTTGCGAGTATAGTGCATCAACCTTGCTCAAAAGCTCATCATAGGCTACAGAACTTGATTTTTGTATTTCTAGGACTGCAGCCTGAATTGCAGATATATCCTGTCCTTTAAAAGACAGCCCCTCAGTTCGGTGGAGTTCCAATGAGCTCTTGTCTAATGAATCAAATGAGAAAGCTTCTGCTTACTTCTGCTCGCTTCTGTGAAACATCAACCATGTGAATGAGCCCATGCAACTCTTCCTCACCCATGGAAACATGTGCAAAACCCATCCTTCCGGTAGTTGTCATGGAGGAAAAATGGAGGTTTGCATGCATCTGCATGGAGGTTGTTGATTTATCCTCCCGTTATAGCCCGCTTTTCAGTCTCATCTCTTTGTCCTCCGACCTGGCAATCTTAGCTTTCTGATCACCGTGTTTCACTGCAAACTCCATGGCTTGCTCCGCAAAATGCGCCCAATCAACTATTACTTGGGAAGATGCTCGCCTCTCAATTGCAAATGACTTTGAAAAAAACTGGCCGACCTCCTTGTTCTTAGGCGCATCCTGGTAGACTTTCCAATGCAATTACAGAAACTCCTCCAAAAACTCCACATCAATGCATTTCACCTTCTTGTTGCAAGGTGCTGGTCGCGGCACTTGAAGACGTGCCGCCAATCCTCTTCCAACAAGTCTTTGGAACCGGCATGAATAGTTCAAGGGTCCAATCCCTCAATTGATAGACCATTCACCGAGTTGAATTCAGCTGCAGTCCTGCAGAAAGTGCCCTGGAATGGAGGCTGGTAGTCTTGTAGATAAAGATATTTCTTCAACTTTTGTGGCATGGTTACGGGAAAGGATTTCTGTGATTGATTAAAGCAGCTGAGATGTGAGTGACAGAAGCTCGCAGAGTTGAGAATGGGGGAGCTTCAATGGCTGGCGGAAAACTGAGGGAGAGAGGAGCATTCGAAATGAAAGGGTAGTTTCAGAAAGACATGCATGCACATGCGTGGCATGGTTATGGGAAAGGATTTCTGTGACTGATGAAAGTAGCTGAGATGTGAGTGATAGAAGCTCACAGAGCTGATAAAGGGGGAGCTTCAATGGCTGGCAGAAAACTGAGGGAGAGGAGCGTTCGAAATGAAAGGGTAGTTTCAGAAAGACATGCATGCACATGCGTGGCATGGTTACGGGAAAGGATTCCTGTGACTGATGAAAGCAGCTGAGATGTGAGTGACAGAAGCTCGCAGAGTTGAGAAAGGGGGAGCTGCAATGGTTGGCAAAAAACTAAGAGAGAAAAGAGCGTTCGAAATAAAAGGTTAGTTTCATAAAGACATGCACTTGCAGGCGGGTGTAACGACATGGTCAGTTACATATTTCTACATGTAACACAATCATGAATATTCCACTAGATGCTTTCAAAAAAGTTGTTTAATTTTCATGGGATTTAAGGGCTTTACATGTGCAGGTATTCCCATATGCTGCAAAAGCACAAAAAGCATGTCACCTGCCCATGCTAAGACCCATACCACAAGATGCATCTAGCTGCATCCAAATGTGGTTTCCTTGGAGCTTGCATAAATTGACGCATCAACCCCACAACATATTTCAAGTCCGGTCTGGTGATAGTCATATAGATGAGACTTCTTACTATGCATCTGTATATAGTAATATCCTCCAATACCTCACCTGTGTCTACATTGAGCTTAACATTTTGTTCCAAAGGAATTGAAATGGGCTTGCATCTTGTCATCCCATACTTAGACAACATATCCAAACCATACTGTCTCCGCAATAGCCGTATGCCACTTGGTGATCTAATCACCTCAATGCCCAAGAAATATCATAGCTCTCCCAAATCCTTTCTCAAATTTCTACTTCAAAAGCAACTTTACATCACATATGTCTTCATCACTATGTCATGTGATAATCAAGTCATTAACATATATTACTATAAGCACAACCCCCTGTCTGTCTTTTTCACATGAAGTGAAAAATTTGCATTGGAAATCTGAAAACCAATATTGACAAGATATTGTCCAATCTTGTCTAACCAAGTGCCTGTTTTAAGCCATACAAGGATTTGCGCAACCTTCATACAAAATTGAAATGTGCATCATCCTCATAACCTTGTGGCTGCATCATATACACTTCTTCTTTGCAAATCACCATGCAAGAAAGCATTCTTTACGTCCATCTAATGCAAAGACCATCCTTTTGTTGTAGCCACATCAATCACTACTCTCACAATTTTCCTCCAGTTGCCATCCTTGCAATGGGGCTGAATGTTTCTTCATAATCAATGCCATATGTATGTGCATATCCCTTGGCAACCAGCCTTGCCTTATACCTACTTACAAACCCATTGGCATTGTGCTTCACTTTTTAAAACCACTTGCATCCAATCACCTTCTTATCATGAGGCAACGACACCAAATCCAAAGTTTGGTTTGCATCCAGAGCTGCCATCACCTCATCCATGGCTGCATCCCAATTTTTCTTCGTACTGCATCCTCAAAGCATGTAGGATTAGATTTCTATATCACCTTAGTCATGTATGCATAATGGTGGGTTGTATATCTATCATATCTCAACCTATCAATAGGATATCTCACTCATGTGGATCTACGTAACACTGGCTCACTGACAGGTGTCTTTGAAGCATCCATGCTTCTCCTTGCACCAGGGGTAACAACAGAAGGAATCCCCAACTCCTCATCAAGGATCTGTTTTGAGACAATGGATTAACCATCAACTTGTGAGTGTCCTGCAGACACATCAAACAATACGGGCTGATCCACCGTTTCTTTTTCTTTTTGTGATACGTGTGTACCACTTTTTGTACTTCCATGAGAAGGCATTCCTGATCTAAACCTCCTTCTCCATGGAGAAATGTTAGACCCATTAGAGGACTCTCTTGGTCCACTCAACACTTGTGCTACTGCTCTGCATCTTGTGCAACATTGTCATTCCTTGCATCTACATATGCTCCCATTTTCACTGGTGTATACCAGCTACTCATCTCATCAAAAACCCCAACTCTGCTCACCCGCATTTGCCAAGTAGTAGGGTTGTAACATCTGTACCAATTTTGCTCCAAAGAGTAGCCAATAAAGATGCATTTTTATGCCTTGGGGTCTAACTTAGTTCTTGTATCATCTGGAATATGCACATAGCTACTGGACTTACTTTTGGATTACCATGCATAGAGGCATACCAATGGGTACTTGGCTTCAGCAGTCAGATGGGT
The DNA here is from genome assembly GCF_041138505.1 of Cibotium barometz. NCBI lineage: Eukaryota > Viridiplantae > Streptophyta > Polypodiopsida > Cyatheales > Cibotiaceae > Cibotium > Cibotium barometz. Next base: position 31,548,034 of record NC_141076.1, on the reverse strand, counting down.
AGACCTTCCTTGTGTATGTGATGTCAGCTTGTAGAGGAATCAGTAGAGCCAGGAAAGTCTCCTACTTTCTCTGGCTTACCATGCATAGAGGCATACCAGTGGGTACTTGGCTTCAGCAGATGGGTAGACCTTCCTTGTGTATGCGATGTCAGCTTGCAGAGGAATCTAGCAAGCATCGTCTATGGAGGTGTCCCAGTTCTAGGGTGGTGTGGACAGGCATTTTCAGGTTGTTCTCCCATGTCACATCCGAGTCTTTCTTGATGACATGGGGGCCGCTCTTTGGGGGAGAGGATCTGGAGACTTTGCCCTCTTTGAGTCAAAGCCTGGAGACCATGGGTTCTGCATGCAGCGTCGCCAGAGATGGGGTCCCACAGAGTTCAGCATCATGGAGCCACAGGATCTGCTTCTGATACCCATCCCAGCTCAGGATTCTCTACCTACATCAGCTCTGCAGGGTCAGCCTAGGAGGTGATCTCCAGTATTACCCTATGGCGGATATGGTGTTCGAGATGCTCTTTCGTCTTGGGGGGCCATCTATGCACTAAGGCTGACATTCTAGCTTCCATTTGGGCGAAATTATCTTCACCATTAGGAGCCAGTGGGAGCGTTGTACCGGTACCTCTTCGGCAGCTCATGGTCGACTTCTATCTTTTATGAGGACATGGGACTGCTCTCTGTTTTTCCATTTGACACCTTTTGGGATGTCGTGGCATTTTAGACCACCCCCATGGCTTTTTTGTCACATTATTGAGGCCAAGGATAGAGTACTTGCTCTCCCACCTATTGTATAATTCGTTTTGAATGGAATATATCACATCTTTATTTCAAAAACCTTAAGGTGTGAAATGTATGACTTCTTCCTTGTACATGAATATCTTCTCTGAATTCCTTGATTCTACAGGTATTCACTAAACTCATCAGAGAAATATTCTCCCCCTCCATCAAAACGTAGCACCTTAATATGAATGCCCTCTTCCTTTTCCACCATTGCCTTAAAATTCTTGAAGTGGCTGAACACTTTACTTTTATGCTTCATGAAATAAACCATGCCTTCCTTGTGTGGTCATCAATAAAACTGACTTAATAATTGCAGCCTCCAATAGATGATGTCTTGATAGTCCATACATCAATGTGTATTAACTCCATGGGTCTCTTGCTTACTTCTGCGTTATGTGGGAATGCATGCCTTTCATGTTTACCCAATCGACAAGCCTCACATACTTTATGCACATCATCCACCTTAAACTTTGGCAACCATGCAACAATTCTCTGGACTTGCATTTTCTTCAGCCGTTGTATGTTGACATGGCTTATGCACTTATGCCAAATATCAATATCTGGAACAACCCCTTTGCCATGTGCAAACATTGCAACACTCATTTCTGGTATCCCTGTATCCAAAGTAAACATCCTGTCATTTCTGTTACCTTTTGCAAATAGGCAGCAATCATTCTTCATGTCTTCCACAAAGCATCCATAAGAAGTAAATCTTACTTGCAGGCCCTGCTCAACCATTTGTCCCAAAGAAACCAGATTCTCAGTTATATTTGGGACGTGAAGTACATCTCCCAAGTACTTCATTTTTCTACCTTGCATAGATAGTGGCACCTTTCCAATGTGCGCAATAGGATGTGCAGTATCATCCCTTGTTTCAACATAACCTAGTCTCTCGAGGTTCTTCATCTCTCTAAAGTTCCACTCATTATGGCTGGTCATGTGGTTAGAGTCTCCAAAATTGACATACCACACATCATTTGAAAAACTAGCATCTCCTGTCATAACTGAATTGAGCATATGTTGCATAACAAAGAATTGTTCATTTCTGTCATCACTTGATGACACATAGTTGACTTACTGCAACTTCCCACTTTTTATGTCATTCTATCTTTTGTAACAATCCTTCTTCATATGGCTTGGTTTTCCACAATAATAGCATTCAATATTGCTATTTGCATCATTATTCCTTTGCGTTCTTCCACGGCCTCTCTAGCTCCCCCTGCCTCTAGAGTTGCCTCATTCACCTCCATAATTCTGCTCATCTTGTTGATTTTGATTTTCGGACCATTCACCTAAACGGCTTGCTCTACCTCTACCTACATCTAAATAAAAGGCAGTATCATTTGAATTTGCACTTGAAGGGCTAGTTCCATTCCTCTACTCTTCAATTATCAAAAGAGCAATAAACTCTTGAAAATCAGGAAATATCTCACGGACTCCAATAGATGTCTAGAACTGATAATTACCAAGACTATTCAAGGTTATAGACACCAGGTCATCATCTTCCACTGGTGCGCGAATAGAAGTAGGAAAGTCAGTGAACTTCTTTACCTTCATGGAGTAGTCATTGATATTCATAATCCCCCTTTGCACATTGTGCAATGCCTACTTGAGCTACATCTTCTGTGCCTATGTATTTGTGCTATACATTTTGGACAATGTGTCCCATGCCTCCTTTGGCGTCCCTACCTCCTTGTGCACCAATAGAAGCAAGCAAATCTCTGAACTTCTTTACCTTCATGAAGTAGTCATTGATGTTCATATTCCCCCTTTGCACATTGTGCAACTACGACTTGAGTTGAATCTTCTATTCTTCCGTATTTGTGCTATATATTTTGGACAATGTGTCCCACGCCTCCTTTGGCATCCATGCATCTTGAATGTGCACAATCATAGCATCAAAAATATTGATCGAAATCCAGTACATAATATTTTTTGCTCTCTCATGCCAGATCTTGAGAGCCTACACTTGCGCCGCCGAGGTTGAGGAATCAGGAAGAATAGGTTCCTGTTCATGTGATGAAATCCCAACAGCCCTTACCCATGAAGAAATTTGAAATTCTGAACTTCCATGCCTAGTAGTTGTTTTTGTCCAACATCTCACTCACAATTTGTGAAGGAGTATCATATATGATCTCAATCAATTGCAACTAGAAACATGCAACTGTAAAAATAGAGATTTTACAAAGGAAAACGACATAGTTTCTACAACCTCAACCTTCTGTCACGTGGACAGCCAAAAACGCTAGTATGCAACTTATACTTGTAATCAGCAACCACCACACAATCACACCAAGTGACGTTTATGCATAGAAAGGCATCCAACGCTGCTCTGCACTTCTCAATGTCTCTTTGTCAAAGGCATAGACCAAAATCTATGCATTTGTTTCGCTCAACACAACAAATCCTTGCATACACAACCCAAATTGGCCACTCCTTCCGAGTGCCTCTCGCAACCTTGAAATGCAAAAACAAGGCCCAAAATGGCTCTGAAACATAATTTTTTGCAATAGATACTGCTATGCCATAATTCTTGCCCAAGTAATGCCCCCATGCTCTGTGACAAAGGTTGCCTCAATCTGAGACGACGCACCTTGCACTCATGGTGGCTGTGTACCTGCAGAGAATGCTCCCCAAAGTATGAATGCAAAGAGACGCAGTTCCTCTTACCAAGATGTCGTGACCTCTACTTTACTTCTTGAGCTCCTCGCTAACCATGCTCTAATACCATGAAAAGAAAGTGGGAGAGAGGGAGGAGAATTTCTTGAAACTACCTTCACAACAACACAAGAAGGGAGACACAAGAGGTGGAGGTTGAAGCTATCTTGTTCCTTACTTGAAGAATAGCACACAACAACTATACATCAATGAGGGGTATGACCAATGTCTCTAGCCCTAGAGTACATGGTCCATAGTGTGAACCCAAATCACCATACATAAATGGCAATCTAATGATGCCACAACTACCACATGCAAGAGTAGCTATCATATAACTGTTATTTGGTGGTGACGAGCCAGGCATTGATACCATAAAAAGAAAGCGGGAGAGAGGGAGGAGTCTTGCTTGCAACTACCTTCAAAACAACACAAGAGGGGAGACACAAGAGGTGGAGGCTGAAACTATCTTCTTCCTTACTTGTAGAATAGCACACAACAACTATACACTAATGAGGGGTATGCCCAATATCTCTAACCCTAGAGTACATGGTCCATAGTGTGAATCCCAACCATACATAGTGTGAATCCCAACCATACATACATGGCAATCTAACTATGCCACAACTACCACACACGAGTAGCTATCATACAACTGTTATTCAGTTGGTGATGTAACAGCCACACCTACAACCAACCATGCTAGTGACATAAATGACAATCACCTAGGCGTTACATCAGAGGTTGAGCTTGCTATCTCAATAGGCATTATGTAACCCAAACAACATCACTTTGGTAGCATAAGCTCCCCACTCAATAATAAATGTTGTCTTAGACTGATCTTCAAGTGCAAAAAATATTTGATTTTAGCCACTATAACCATCCATGAACGAGTACATCTCATGACCTCCTACCTGGTCTAGTATAAAATAGATTCCCTCCTAAAGAAGCTTTTCTTGCTTTCTTTCAACTTCGAGTTTTCTCTCTTGCATCACCACAAAACAAGCTTTTGTTGCTTGCTTCGAGCTTGCTTCCAACTTTGAGTTTTCCCACTTGCAGCACGATGGAATTTTCTTGCTTTGAGATTTGAACTATTCAAGTTTAAGCTTTAAGTTTTCCTTGGTGACCAAAAACTATTACATTGCCATGTCTGTGTAAACACTGTTATTCCCCACGACCAATATATACATGTGAGATCTTTGCAAGTTGTCTATCCATTTTGTTGAGTTTTCAAATGTTGAAGTTTTAAGTAGGATTGTTTTTTGAATGTTTTCTATTGCGACAGAAAGCCAAGACTGTGCTTGTTTGGAACATCTATTGATCACAATATTATAGATCAAGACATAGAGGTGAGTTTTTTGCTCTATTGTTGCAATGCTTCTTTGAGTTTCCACTCCATGTTCAAGTTAAAGGTTGCATTGTTTTTTGTAAGTTTTCAAAGGCGATAGGAAGTTATGATTGATTTATGAATCAAAATGACAAAGAACACAGAATACACATGAGATTTTTTCCTTATTGATTAGTTTCTTTAAGTTCTCAAGCCTTGAAAGTTTAGATTTTTTTTTCTTCAAAAGTTTTTCAATGGAACCAACAAACTATAAATGAGCTTCTATGAAACGTCAAGTATGAAGACATAAACTTAAGTTCTCCTCCTCGTCTACCCCTTCCTTCTATCTCTTCTATACAAATTTCCAATAAGGTCAATGTGGGAGGTTGCTTGCAATTAGCTATTTCAAAAGTTGAAGTTGGGCCCTTATGCAACCCAACAAAAACAGACGTAAAGAAATAGATCAAAGATATATTGGTTCATCATGTTTACATGCATAAAGAGCTTGTTTTGCAAGAATATCCAAAGTATTTTCCCCATCACAGACCAAATTGTAAGCATGTTTTCATTGAAAATTCATATTTTTAAGAAGAAATTTTTAATTTGTTCCTCACCCTCAATATCCATTTGGTTGTTCTAGATGTGTATCCTTCATCTTTCAGAGGAGTGGCAGCTTATTCAATGCATATTAGGATTCATGGATGTTATACGTGGGTCAATTGGAGAATTGCAATATTGGGATAGATCTGCCACCCAATTAGCTGAGTCTAATGTTTATTTCTATGACCATTATTATCAGCTTCTAGATAAGTGTAACACACATGGTGTGTTGAAAAAACAAGACCTCCCTCTTGGAATAGCATGGATTGTCCAATTCCTCATGGAAGAATAACAAAGACATATAGAGCCAAGCTTTTCAGTGGACCTTACAACCAAACATTGCTACAAGAATCGTGAAAATAAACATTTGCATGCCAATATCAATTTTTGAACAGCTATTTAACAAATGTGTAGTGAAAGTTTGCCATACAATGCTCTCTTATAGAGCAAATGAAGTAGGCACCATTCAAGAAATTTAGATGTTGGATGGGACAAGAAAACATCTGACAAAGTATTCTGTGAGGTCTTGCAAAACTCAATCAAAATTAAGTACATGATTGCAATGCATAGTTTTATTTGTTCTTTTTGCTATAAATGAAACTCGTTCCAATGAATCAAGATCTGGACTGGAAACTCGTTAAGTGTGATCTCTCTCAAGCAATGCTGCACACTTGCCCAATCACAGGACGACATTCACATGGAGATAGAGGGCAGTGTTTCTAAAGAATTTTCATTCTAAACACCAAGCAGGTAAACCAAGGCTCTTTTTCTAATTTGATGTTTTGTGTTAAATTATTCATTTGATTAACAAAATTTGCTAATGTTTAGGTAATGCAAAGAAGAGAGGCCACAATTCAATGCAAAGAAGAGAGGCCACAATTCAATGCAAATACATCCCAAATGGGATTATTGAGATCAATCAAAGATCCTAATTATAGACATTTTATTGATACAAAATACAAGTACAAAGAATGTATAAATTGAGAGTTCAAAAATGACATCATCTACTCGTTTGAAGTATGATCATGCTGATCCAGAGGCTAACCCTCTGTCAACATAAGATGCTCCTATTGTAAAATGAGTTATCCACAGGTTGCTATTGCTCTGGAGGTTGGTGAGAGGTTGGTGCTTAGGAGGCTATTGCTCCTTCTCTGATGACTCATCCACATATTGTTACTAAGGGAAAGGATGATCCTCATGCTTTAGATCATCCTGCACCTTCTCCTCTCTCTTCTCCTCTTTACACCTACTCCTCCTCTACCTTCTTCTCCTTTATTTCTCCTCCTCCTCATGAACATGATCCTCTTGCATTTTCTCTTGCTTGACTTGCTCCTGGATAGCAGCTGTGCTATATGTGGAACCAACCATCACAACAGGTTCCTTTTTGGGTTTCTCTTTGGGTGCCTTATGTGCATACTTCAATAATCCTTCTATTGTAAAAGCTCTAAATCCATCTAAATTGATGGATGAGTAATTATCCTCAACCTATGAGCAAAAATAAATGTATCAAAGATTTAATGACATTTTCTCTTTGTAGCATCTGTGCAAGAGAGATTGAATATATAGATATTTATGTATCCAACATGTATCGTGCATGTAGCAATGTTCTCCACCCACATGAATTAGGATCATCTTGTTGTGGTGCCTACACAAACATAACACAGTTAAGATATGATGTGTATGTAAGAGAAAACAAATATTGTTGAAAAGCCAAGTGTGCTCTTACTTTAAGGTCATAGATTTTCATAGAAAACAATACTTTTGCATTAGGAGGAAAATGATGTAATGCATCAAAAATCCCTTTTAGGCCCTGCAACATATAATCCTATAGTCAGTAATGCTTAAGTAATTTTTCCAAAGTTGACAAGGGCTATAGAGAAAGTTCGCATACATATCACCTATGGGTTCTCGATAGGGAGTTGATTCGAAAGCATTGCTTTTGTTGAAGGTCAATGCACTGTAGGCTCCAATTGTTTGCAAAAAATAGGAGACATACATCAATTTTTTTTAAATAAATGATAAAAGCTCTAAAGTAATATGGTTTGAATACTCATCACTATGAATGGAAGATAGTAACAAGATCGACACCATGGAAAATTCAGAGTGTCAGAACCACTTCACAAGTTCAACAAAAGGCACCCTTGGATTTTCAAGTATGGGAGAGAAGCAAGCATCAATGATGTGAGCTTCAAGTTGGAATGAATCCTTCAACTCTACCTTGAACATGCCAGCCAAAAAAACTTTGATCAAACCATTTTACAAATATGCTCAAGAAAGCAATATGGGAAGTTGGGCATGCCTCCAACTCACCATATCACTTTCTTGAGCAACTCATGAAAATAGAAAACCAATGATACATTATCCCATTAAACTAATTAAACACTTACCACATGTTGGTAGTTATTCCATTAAACTAATTAAACACTTACCTCAGAATTGCCAACATGATTGAACTTGTTACCCACTGACTCCTTTCAGTCTCGAGTCAGAGGAATATCTCTAAGAGCATTGACATCTTCTATATAGATAACTTTGCATCCATAGGAACTTCCATTCTAATAAGAGAGAATGTCTTCATAGCTAACATAATAACAGACACCAAAGAAGGAATTGAAATAGCAATCGTGCATGTCGAAAAGCACATTAAAAAAATCATTATTCTAAACATTTACAGGTCACCAAGAACAAATTACAAAGTTTTCCTCCAATTCCTCCAATGCATACATTACAAGGAAACAGGGCCACATATGCTACTATAGACGTGTTTTATACTTTGTTTTAAAAAATAGCGGGCGCGCCTATAATCGCGTCTACCGACACCTTGCTATAACATCGTCTATACGCGCATCTATAGTCGCGTCCGACTATAGATGCGCGTAAAGATGATGTTATAGCAAGGTGTCGGTATACCGGGCGCGCCTATAATCGCGTCTACCGACACCTTGCTATAACATCGTCTATACGCGCATCTATAGTCGCGTCCGACTATAGATGCGCGTAAAGATGATGTTATAGCAAGGTGTCGGTATACCGGGCGCGCCTATAATCGCGTCTATCGACACCTTGCTATAACATCGTCTATACGCGCATCTATAGTCGCGTCCGACTATCATATAGACGCTTTTGGAAACAACAAAAAAAAGAAGCCTATATTTAGGGTTACCATAGTACAGCTTTTACATTGAAGGAATGGAAACAAGATTACATTTTAAATGGCAACATTACCTGAGTTGCCGTTTTGGCAAAAGGGAATCTTTTACAAAAATTTTACAAATCATACTAATTTTAAAAATGTGTGATAATTTAACGTAATATAATTTTAAAATATGCTAAAATTTTAAAGAATTTGCAAAGTTTTGAGAGACTGAATTTAAATTTCTCATTAACGTACTCTTTTTTTGCATTTATCTTATATCCAAAAAGTGTAGCATTTGTTTTCTTGAAGTAAGTTATTCATAAGAAATATTATGACTATAGTAAGGCATTAATGTGAATACCTTTTATAAAAAAGATTAAAATATAGTATATTGTGAACTATATTGGTACATATTAAGAACACATTAGAAACATAGCACAAATGTACTAACATTTACGTTTTGTTGTGAAACATGAGAGTTATGGTCATTGTAAAATAGAGTTATAATAAGTATACATCAAGCAATTCATGAAGTGGTTTGGCAATGAAAAAAAAGGCTTCTTAGGAGATTCCACGTCATCCAACTATCTCATAGGTACTTTTTTCATGATGAAAGATTATAAGAAGATAATTTTAAATGCTTTTCTTGATGATACGATGGCATACATTGTTCAAATCAAATGTGATTGAATAAGGATATGATAAGGAAGTTAATAAAGTTTTATAAAGCTAAAAATAATTGACTTTATACATAAATAAGCATGATTGACCAAAGCAACCTTTTCTACATAAAATACTCCCAACAATAATTGACTTTATACATAAATAAGCATGATTGACCAAAGCAACCTTTTCTACATAAAATACTCCCAACAATAAAGTAAGTCAACTTTTACATATGTCACTTTTGGGAAAAAACTAACCACATGGGCTTGTAGACCACTGCTGTTCTGATAATTTTGAGTATAAACACGACCATGTTCTGACGTAGGATGGGAAAGTTATGGCCGTCGCAAAAATAGACCCGTGGACCACTTGGGCGATGCTAGGAACACAGTGGTATACAAGCGCATATGGTTAGTTTTTCCCAAAAGTGACGTATGTAGAAGTTGACTTACTTTTTGTCAGCATTTTCTACTGAAAAGGCTGCTTTGGTCAATCATACTTATTTATGTATCAAGTCAATTATTTTTAGCTTTATAAACTTCCTCATAAGATAATATTTGAACAATCTAAGCCATCATATCATTAAAAAAGTAATTTAAAATTGTATTCTTATAATCTCTTATCATGAAAAAAGCACCTCAAATTAACTAGTCATAACATTCGTTCTTGAAAAAATGAGCTATAAAATCCTTTCTTTCTAAAAAAAGTGTATTAAAATATAGTTTTATGATGATTTTTATGATATTATTAAAAATTTATAAAGTTTTATATAATTGTAAATAATTGATCTTATATAAATAATTAAAAGCTAATGAAAATATCTTTTACACTAAAAATGTCTCTAAAATTGTAAGTCAAACTTTACACATCATTTTTTTTAATAAAATGGCCTATGTTGAGTTGTAGATCTTTATTGCTTTGAGTATAAACCCAGCTATGTTATATTGTGAAATGTGAAAGTTATGATAGTTGCACAGATAGAGCTACAATGTATGTAAAAACTACATAGAAAAACCACCTCCTTGTAATTGGGTGATGCTAGCATCGCCTAGCCACTTCATGAAGCTTTTGTGAAGTAGTTGGGAGATGCTTGTGAAGCGCTTAGGCGATGAGCGCTTAGGCGATGCTAGCATCGCCTACTCACTTCACAAAGCTTTCGTGAAGCACTTAGGCGATGCTAGCATCGCCCAACTACTTCACAAAAGCTTTCACAATAGCTTCATGAAGTAGTTAGGTGATGCTATCATCACCTACCCACTTCACAAAAGCTTCATGAACTAGCATCACCAAGCCACTCAAGGAGGAACTTTTTCTATGTAGTTTGGTGCAGCTTTATCTTTGTAACTTCCATAGTTTTCACGTTTCACAATAGAACATAATTATGTTGATACTCAAAACCATGCCAAATGACTTCGTGCTAAGTCCATTCATATCACACATAACCCAAACCATACTTAACCCTTATTTGCTAGCTTTGCAAGCTTTCGTTGGATATCCCATTGATGCTAGCATCGCCAGGCATCCTTGTAGTTGCTTTGCAAAGCTCTCATGGTTGGGGTGCCCGATGATGCTAGCATCACCATATTCCCTACAAGATTTGCAAAGATCCCATTCCATGGGGATGACCGACAATGCTAGCATCGCTAGGCATCTCCACAAGAGCTTTTCAAAGCTAACATAGTGGAATCGTTCGGTGATGCTAGCATCGCCTAGCCACTCCATTGATGCTTTGCTAGTAGAGTTCCAAATCCTAATTCCAATAAATTCTATAATCAGACCACCAAGCATCCCCATGGGAGCTTTGCAAAGCTAATATGGAATGGTTAGGTGATGCTAGCATCATCCGGCCACTCCACGGACGCTTTGCTAGAAGAGTCCCAAATCCTAATTCCAATCAATTCTATAATCGGACTTGAATCAAGTCCTTTTCAAGTTTATTGATCACGTAGTTCACTTGATATGGAAAATATGTACAGATTGATCGTGTAGAATATTGAAATGTTTATGAATTTTTTATTCAAAAATTGAGTTGACTTTTAAAAATAGAAGGATAATTGCTCTACGCAAAAAGTGGGTTTTTTAAACATGATTTTTGAATGAGACTACGTAAATTTTAGTCATGTTCTAAATTTTCCATGTTCTTTATGAGTAGTACTACGTTGAAAACAAACATTTTATGAGAATGAGATGTTTTTTGGAAATCTTTAAAGGAATCTTTTGAAAGATGCCAAAGTGTTGCTATTTGCATGTAATTGTGCCGTTTCAAATGTAATCTTGTTTGGAATGAAGACCCAGATTGGTGTCAATTCATTTGTCATTATTTTGCGCTATTGGTTCCATTTTGCATTATTATTGTTGAGATGTGAAATGTCCAATTGTTGGGCTATCGTTATTGGTACCCTATAGGGGTATGTATGTGGGATTTATGGTAGCCACAGAGGAGGACGTGGACTACATGAATAGATGTGGGACAAGGGTCACCACAAGTTGGATGTGGATCAAAGAATGCCACATAGCAGCCTTATGCCTTGAGGCTCTCTATTTAAGAGACCCCTCATTGTATGGATAATCATCTCATTGGAATATAGTTGATTGAGTGTTGCCTATTGTTGTCTCTCTCATGGCTTATTTGGTGTGGTTCGATCCCCCATGATCTTTAGCACTAATCTTGTCCTGCCCTAGGCTTCTGGCGATCAGTCAATTTGAATGTTTTATCAATTACATGCTATTGATTGGCTATGGCCGTTATAATTGGTTCCATATTGATTTGTTTTTTCGCGCTATTAATTGGTTCCATTTTGAATTAATCCACGCTACGAGTTATCGGACGAAGCGAAGGGAAAGAATATGTCAGCCCTCTACGAAACTACAACATAAAGCATCCATGTATGAGACATTCCACGAGAAGCAAAAAACAAAGACGAGTATATATATAAAGTGACAGCCCAAAAAATACATATGTCATGAAGCCTCCTATGGCTGCTTGTAGTACAAAAAACAATACATCTGGCGTGAAGCAACCTTTGGCTTCAAGTATATAAAAAAATACATATGTCGCGAAGCAACCTATAGCTTCGTGCACGGGTCACTACTTCTATATCTAATAGGAGTCACTCTCTTCACTCTTGTCACTCACCGAGTTGTCATCGCCTTCATCTTCTTCCTCCGTTCCTTCTTCTCCACCTCCTTGTGCACCTTGGGGCTATGGTTCTTGTACACAACAGATTGATGATTAAACACGTCATTGGTACCTATAAAAACACTCATCTAAAATGAACACAAGTGTACAACATTGATAATTATTAAATGCATGCATTTAAATACCTGCTGTCTAACAGCCCGCCTGTACTGCTCTCATCAGAAACCCTTCCCTGCCCATGGATGTGCTCCCAAGTATCTCGCCGATTATGTCGACGATGGTAGGCTGTCTCGTGAGCTATAGGGTATCTACCCATGATATCGAGCTGCAAGATCAAGTTGGGATATTAGAACAAAGGAACAACCTCCTCATAAGTCACACTCTACTACAATACAAACTTATAACCTCATAATAAAAGCGATACTTACAAACTCATCCTGCCATATGATGCGACACCTCCCAATCCGAAATGCGAGGATCCATGATGTTCCATTTGGTTCCTTCGTGCCTCGGTGTGCTGCGTGCTTGGCTCCCCTTCTCTTGTAGCCTTCATTGATGCCTTCCACTCATGCTTGTGAGTAGAGTGTGGGTGGCTCTGTGGTGGATGACCTTGCGCCTGCCGGACTAACTCCTTTTGAGCTTGTCTCTTGAGCAAAGACCTCTTATTGGATAGGATCTTCTTTATTCTTGTCTTTGCCCATCTATCAGTGAAGCGGAGGTTGGGAAGATTGGGAAACCTCCCATGCACAGCGCGGAGGGTAGTAGCCAGGTCAGAGTCCTTCTGCTCCCTAAATTTCACAAAACAATCTTTGTAGTTCTTCTGAACTACAGAGCGCAAGAAGGACATTACCTCCTTCCCCCTTCCATCTTCCAAGATACCACCCTCATCATCGAGACCATAGTAGATGTTTCCATCCCCCTCCGTGGCCTCTCCCCCCTCGGAGTCCAAACCATTGTCCCTGCCAAAGCAAGCCCCGCCTAAGCAAGCCCCGCCTCCCCCGCCTGATCCCCTACTGCTACATCAGCCCGCACTACGAGTCTCACTCCCACTACCACCCACACTCCCACTCCCACTCCCTCCAACACGTACGGTGGACGGTGTACGAGATGGGGACGAAGAAGCGCATCTTGAGGGCATAGGAGATGCACCCTGCGACGTCCAAGTGTGACCCCGGGTGGTGTAACTGCCGGGGTTTGCCCACCCGCTAGTGTGAAGGAAAAAGGAGTCTGTATTCGAGACTCCGATGGGGTGGTCAAGTAATCATACACCTATTGGGGAGTGGGAGGGGTGCCCCAAGATAGCATAAAGGTTAGCCAAAACAGGATCAAAAAAAGGAGGAGGTGGATGGCTTGGACCAGAGCCTGATGATGAGCTTTGCCTCGGATTAATGATCAAGTCCTGCACGCGCACCACACAATCCCATGTTCATGCATGTTAGAGAATAGGTACACCATCGAAAGCTAAATTTGAGAGAAAACATGAACCCAAAAAAATAATTGCCATTGGAATTGATAGTAGAGCTAGATGAGCCACTTGGTGGATGTCCTAGACATGCTCGCGTCTCCAAGAAAATGCATCAACAAACGCGTCTATACTCATGCCTGATCTGTTATACACAAAGTTTGATGCGAGGTTGACCTATTTATAGACTCTCTGCTGTACCCCGAAAAGTAAAAGTCAGCCCCAACCTGTCGCCATCCGTCCAAAAAAGGGGCCAAGTACAAAAGCGACGAAGAACAAAGGACATTGCACATCTAGGGCAGGCTCCAATCATTGCTCTAGTGATGTGGGCACCAAAAATTGTAAACACAAGAAGACAAGAGAAGAGCTTGAGGAGGACTCACCTTGGAGAAAAGAAGGCATCGATGGGTAAGAGTCCTTCCTGTCGAATGTAGGTGGCTCGCTTGCTTCAGCTAGGCCGTCCCCCCTTGCTTGGATGCTCTAGTGGTTGTAGGCAGCATGAAGTTTTGTTGCGAATGTTTTGAAAATGGAGGCAGGGCGTAGGTTTTATCGTTGGGGCGCACGTCTATAGGTGCGGATATAAGCACATCTAACTTGTGTTTTCTGTCAAAATAGCCAAGGTTATAGATGCGAACTACTGTCATATAGATGCGATTATAGACGCACAACAAAGAGAAACCACAATGTTTTTATCAAGTCATCTTGGTACTTGTATTGTTTGTAGGATGTCTTCATCTTCAAGCAACAACTCCACTGAGGATGAATCCCTCCATCTTCACAATCGACAAAGATGGTTGGAGCAAAAAATCAAATGTATGTCTACGGAGAATTACAGTGAAGCACATCTCCAAAAGAGACCAGGGTAAGTGTTGAACCGTTCGATTTGATTGACATATCTATCTTGGATCAAGTCTTTGACGCTCCTTTTCTTATACGTACAAGATGCATTGCCTCACCCAAATATGTTGCCCTATGCACGTCGAGAGGAGGCAAAGTGTCGGCGAAATGAGATGGGGTCCTCAAGGGGGGCCGTTATGGAGGATTGGAGTGATGGTGGTAGTAGCCCTCCGTCATTACCTCATGAGGCCGTGGAGGAGGAGGTGTTCGATGATATGGTGCGCGATCTATTTGCCCATGATTCCACGGGGAAGGATGAAAGCATGGAGAAGGACCATCTTTTTACTGTAGCATCGACACCGGTATTTGATGGGTGCACATTCTCTATTCTACGTGTGTCCCTTGAGTTACTAAACTTGCAGACATTATGGATGGAGCAATGCAAGTTTGAATGTGCTACTCAAGTAATCTTACCATTTTGCACATCATTCTGCTTAACATGGATTAAATTACATGGTCAATACTTTTTCTCATTCATTTTCTTCACGTGCAGGCTATTGTCCAACATGCTTCCAAAGGAAAATAGATTGCCAACCTCCAAAGATATGGCGAGGCAGTATGCGACAAGTCTTGGAGGGTTGGATTATAAGCGCATCCATGCATGCATCAATGATTGTGTTTTGTTTCGTGGAGCACTGAAGGATACGCGAGAGTATCCTACTTGTGGTGAGGCATGATATAGAGCTGACCTAAAATCTTTGGATGTACCCCGTAAGGTTCTGCGACATTTTTCCATAATCCCTCGGATCCAGCATATGTTGAAGTGCAAAGCTATCACGGAACTTATGACATGGCATTCCTCCCATCATTCAGAAGATGGCAAGTAGAGAACCCCCGCAGACACCCCTGCATGGAAGAATATTGAAGACACATGGCCAAGCTTCAAGGACGAACCCAGGAACTTAAGACTTGGATTGGGTATGGATGGTGTGAACCTGTTTGGTTTCAAAAGCATCTCCTATAGTGTATGGCCAGTGGTATTGGTAAATTACAATCTTCCACCCTCTATGGCAATCAAGAAAGGACATGTTATGTTATCCCTTCTCATTCCAGGGAAACATAAAGTAAAAAACATGGATGTTTATCTGGAGCCTTTGATCGATGAGTTGGAGATACTTTGGAATGGCATGGAGGTGCATGATGTGAGCAGACCCCCTTCATCACAAGACTTTATATTGAAGGAAATCTTGATGTGGACTATGCATGACTTCCCAGGATATGGCGAGTGTTTAGGTAAGCATTGAACTTTTAATTTTGAGTATGCATTTGATATGGCATTGGGAACCCACCTTGGAGATTTGTTGTGTAGGTCTCTCTACATCTGGTTACCATGCATGCCTTGTGTGTGGTCTGTCGCTAGTTGCATCACGGCCGCTGGACTTGAAGAAGGTCATCTACAAGAACCACCACCGGTTTCTCCCACATGATCATCCTGGATATGTCGCCCCTTGGAATGGAGTCCCTCCACAATCACTCAAGGCAAAAGATTGGAAGGAGATTTGGGATGCATCAGACCCCCCCCTCCATGTGGCATGAGCCGGTATGGGTTATCAACTATTGTGTTATATATTAAATGGAAACCAATATTACATGCTCACACCATCTGTTTTTTAGGTACTCCATCTTTTATCGGCTACCATATTGGCCCCACCTCAAGATCAATCACTTGCTTGATCCCATGCATATTTTCAAGAATGTGGCGTCTAGTGTTTGGGATCATTTGACTGGAACACAAGACTCCTTGAGCATAAGGGAGGATCTGCGTAGCACAGGTAGGATGCGAGAGGCTTAGCCACAGGAGAGACCAAATGGGCGTGTCGTTTTGCCATGTGCACCATGGACATTAATAAAGAAAGAGATGGTGGAGGTGAAGCATGCTATTACCACATTTCGTACCGCCACATGATGCATGAGGAGTTTAAAGGGGACCTTCACAAAGAGTAAGAAAAGAGGTGTAGAGCAATTATATGGCTTGAAATCCCATGATTAGCACAAGATGCTCCAAGTAAGTATGACTTGACGTATTCTTTTATTCCTATTCTATTTGTATCATAAAGACAACTAATCCATCATCACGGCTACCATATATCAGTTCATATTGCCCACTAGCATTTCTCATTGTGCATCGAAGGGTTGAAGGATTTTATTTACAAGATTGGCGAGCGCATGAGGTACTACAGTCTATACAAATTTTTAATTAAGCAAATTCATTTGTAGGCGAGTTATCTAATTATTAACCCCCCGCTATTTTTCCTTTGATGTAGGTATGTCAGCTCTAAGGAAATAGATCCAACCACTCTTAAGGATGCTCGAGTTATGACTGCAGAGGTGGTTTGTTTGGTGGAGGAGACCTTTCCACGTTCTATTCTCACAAGCCAACTACATCTCATGGTGCATGAGATTGCTATATGTGGCACTGTACATGCACGATGGTTATTCTTCCTGGAGTACTTCATGAAAACCTTGAAGGACTTCGTGAGGCAAAATGCCAAGCCGGAAGGTAGCATGGCTGAGGGTTGGTTGGTATAAGAGTCACTTTATATTTTTGAATTTCTTGTCCAAGTGGATAGCTCCCTTCCACAACTATGGAGAAATGAAGAAGACCTAAGGATGACCTCTATTGTGCCTCAAGGGAAAGGACGGAGCAAAGTTATGGACAGTGAGTCGCTTAATAAACTTAATCTATGTTGTGTGCTTAATAATGATGTGATGAGAACATGGGTGACAAGATATGAGGATGCCAAGGCAAGAAGACAAAGAGAAAGGTCCATCTTTCGCACACAACATGGATCTCGTGTGCCATACCCTCCGCATCTAAGAGCTCTTCCATAGAATATTCCTATCGATTGGCTATATGAGGAAATGGAGAGAGCAGAGAGAGACGAGGGGATGCATATCACACTGGAAGAATGGGAGTATGCTCGAGGATGCATTCAAAAGGTAAGTATATTTAATGTTTAGCACTAGTTAAAGCTTTCAATGATATAGACTACGTATTCACATGATCTTTTCTTATTGTAGTGCATTATGTTCAATGCTATATGGTGTGAGGGCAAGCATTTTCAGACACAACGGATTGATGATAAGAGAAACAGACAAGATTGGAGCGTCATTGCTAGGTTTGAGGGAGTGAATGGAGCCATGGATGATTATTGTGGCATAATCCAAGATATAATAAAGCTTGACTTTCGTAGCTTCTTTATGTATGTTTTTGATGTAAAGTGATTTAAGGATATGGTGGAAAGCGGCCCTGATGCAACGATCAAACGCCATGCAAGTGGCTTTGTGATTATTGACTCCACAAAGTTTTGGCAAACCAAGAAAGACACACTAGTACTGCCCCAACAATGTGAACAGGTACTCTACACATATATGAAAATGCTCTCTTATGTATGATAACTTCGAGGCAAAGAAATTAACATGTTCATATTTGTGATTGAATAGGTTGTCTATCAACCAATGGTGGATAATAATACATGGTGGTACGTCATTCCTATTACGCCATGTTCCAAAGCAATGTATAGTACGTTTACTAATATGGAGCATATGGAGGATGTTCATGGTAATGGAGGTGATGAGGGTGATACCAGAGACGAGGATGATCATGAGATAGGAGCTACAGATATTCAGACCATTACTCCACGAGGAGGAGCTTGCCATTGGTGATGATGACTTAGATGATGACCAACGTAGTGCAAGTAGTAATGGGTCTATGAAGATCTCCACATTAGTAATATGGACATTGAAGTAGATAGCTTGGCAAGAGTTGATCTCATTGAAGATGAGATCAAACCCTAGTCCATCATTGTATCATTCTAAAACATTACCGTTTGAAAAAATCATTTTATATATCGTAATTTGTACTCACGTCAATAATTTTATTTATGTATATGTGTTCATTACAAAAACTAAAGCATCTTCTATTGACCTGCAAGCTGGTGTATGATTTGAGGTTTGATATAGGCTATTATTTTGGGATTAGTTATTGTTTTTACATCACTCTGTGTTTTGCGTGTATGTAAGCGTCTATGTATGTGGGTATTTGATAGTATTTATACGTGTATGTATGCATCTATGTACGTGTGTATTTGATAGGATTTACGTGAGAATAGACGCGCTTATACACACGCCCATAATGTACACTGCACTGTCACATCTATAGATGTGCCCGTCGTTAAACGCATCTACAAGGCGCGTCTGGGGAGCCTTTCCGTTGTTGTGATATTGCAAACTGTGCCCGATATCGAGAATGAAGTTGTCATCATGGGGGCTTCAACATTGATATGTCAAGAGAAAACAATCATAAGCACAAAGAAATTATGGGCAATTTTCAATACCTCTTACAATTCAAAGAAACAACGAGTTTGTATGGAAGTTATTTAGACCACATATGGAAAACTATAGCAATCCAAAGCACAACATTAGGAAGTGCATACGCTTATTGGATGGATCACTCTATAACATGCATATTCACATAAATTAAAAGGATGAGGGCAAGGCATGTTTAGATTCTCCACCTTGTTTAATACTGAGGTGTTTATATTATTAGCTTACCAAATAAAGTTGTTATTAGCTGACGATCCAACAGTTCAAATTTATGCTACATGGTGTGCACGTGATTTCAGCACTTCAAAAAAATAACCTTGTGTTGGCCAAGTAAAAAAATCATCTAATTGAAGAATGTTATAAGTATAAATTACTAATAATCAATAGGGTAGAATGAGTCCAAGAAAGTCCTATTTTTTTCCCCAAAAAAATTCCACACAGAGACGGTATATATAGAGGATAGACAGTATATTCCATGGTATCTACGATGGTATACTTTTTCTTACATTCATGGTATGTGATATGGAATACCCGATGCTACATGTGACAGATAATCGTTGAATATAACGTTGTGCATACCCTCATATATATCGTCGACTATACCTGCGTCTTTATCTCGTCAGAGTTATAGCACCATATATACATAATTAGATACCGAGAAAAGAAGATGTTAAAAATAATCTAGTTTAGTCGAATTGTCATCAGTATGCTAATACATATGTAATAATGGTAGATGGAATTATTATGTGATTTCCATTATAGAAATTACCATGTGATTTCCATTATAGAAATGCATGAACTTATGCAAGGAAACGTAGCACCATATTTGAAATGGCAAAATGTGGACAATCACATTTAAATGAAATGTAGATTGTAGACACACATTCTTTGCTACACTACAAAAAGGAAGCAATTCACTTGAAGATATAAATTGTGAAATGAAATTGAGAGTGCAACTATAATCCCCCAAGAAGAAACTGAGTACGGAGAATTCCAAGAAACGGAACTAATCACAATGAAGAAACATAACAACATTTAAGAAGGTGCACAAGTCTGCCCTAAAAGAACATAAAAGTATAAAAGCAATTTGGGATATGTAAAGACCATAAAAGAATAAAAGGAATTCAAGACTATTTCAAGAGACCATAAACCAAATTTAATGCCACTTCCTCCACTTTCCAAGGGGAGGGCACCTTTCCCACTGCGTCCTTTATTGGAAAGCACTAACAAAGAGCAATGTGGTCTTAATATTACTCTAAACCTTAATATTACCTTTAATCTTCAAGGTTTAAACAAGGTGGCAAAACCACTACGGCCCTGCTTTCAATCAAAAGATTTTCCCTTATGGAAAAGAAGTCCCCTTTGTTTTTTAATGTAGTGGTCAGCATCATGAAACTTCTTGTAAACTAATGAAGGTAAGAGTAGTTGGGGTAGCAAGTGAATGTTTAATATCTAATAAGGCATTATTCAACATTATTCAATAAGTGCTTTGTTAAGTGGGTCAATGTGACGAGAAGCAAAGGAAATAAGTCGTCATAAAAAGATAAAGTGTAAAGCAATAAAAATCAACAATAAAACACAATCTTTTAACATGTAAAAGGAAAAGACCACATGAGTAAATTAGCAATTACACCAACCATCGAAGAGAAGATCTACCCCTGCGATGACCTTATTTTTGATCCTGATGAAGGGTTGACACTGAAGCAACTTATCCGCATGTACTTTAGGGTGCGCAATTTTCATACTCATCATATACACAACTTTGAAGACATGCATGATACATTTTTTTAGAATTCACACAAAGTTTTTGTAGCATTTCCTTTAGGTCTCTTGATCGACACAAAGTCATCAAGACGGCACAGTCCTCCAACATTTTGCAGTCCAATTGATCCAGAGGACTGGATCAACATCAACAAGGGGGGCATGTTAAGTCATTGACAGATCAATCGAGACCCCGCCATTTTTGTACAATATGTATAATGATTTTTTCCTAATTGGCCATGTAAATATATAGCTTAAATGAAAAGGAGGGAAGAGAGAGCAAGAGTGGTCACATTTTGCACCACCAGCAATGCGAAAAGGGAGAGATAGAGAGTAAAAAAGGAGCTAGGTTTAGCCCTCCCTTGAAAAGGTGCCATGTATAAAAGCTAAGACCACTGACTTTGGTCTTCACTTCTTGTGTGCCAAGTTGAAGGAATAGAGCTCCAAGCTTCCCTCCTCCCTTGTGTCGTGTCGATTCTTGTTTGTTTCCATTTCTTATTGGACTTTCACGATTGCTATGCCTAAGATTCCCCTTCTCATCGTGCTCACGATACGCTTCCTCTCTTTCCCAATTTCCCCTTCTTTTCCTCTTCTTCACCTCTTGTGGAATTGTGATTGCAACAAGCCAAGGGACTACGAGAGTGACACTCACAGAATGACTGTTTGATTTGCTCCTACTTGGAAGTAGCGTGGAGAAGAGCACTCCACCGGCGCCCTTGGCAGATCCCCAATGTCACTATCGAGGAGGACTTAACACAAAGGTGTGGAGGTCGATTGGTCCAAGGGTGGGCCTAGCTTGGACGAGGATGCATCTAAGGCGGAGTCAGAGCAATTGTAGATATATTATGAGTATTCTTTTTTGGCATGTTGGCCATGTACATTTTTTGCCGTGTTGGCCATGTACATTTTTTGCCGTGTTGGCCACATACTCTTTTGCATTTGGGCCTCGTACTTGACATGGTGTATTTTTTAATAGGCTTATTGAGTGCCGTTTTTGTTGCACATTGTAGCTCTATTATAATAAGGCATCTATTTTGTCTCTTTCATCTTCATTTGAGGCGTTTTTAAAATCAACATTCTTTCATGTAATTGGATTGAATTGGATCATAGAATGTCTACTTATTATTTTTAAAATGGGTAGAATGGTGTTGTAATCCCACTTTGCCCCCCAAAAAATTATCCTACACAGAGTCATTATACTCGATGGTAAATATCCTAGATAGAGTTGGTATATGCTATGGGTGCTTAATGGCATAACCGTACGGCTAACTGTGGCATATATTGTTGTTTTGACCAAATCAATCAAGGTTTTGGTAGCACCATATACAGGCCGTATAGGCGGCGCGATAAACTCACTAGGTGACCTTAGGATATATCATCGAGTATATTGACTATTCAATACCATCACCTACTTCGATGACTATACCATTGTCTCGGGAGTTAGTCAAAAATCTGGTTCAATGTTACTATCGTGATATCTACAATAGAAAAGGGCCCATATATAGTAGTGTAGAAAAAGATATAGTCCTATAGTTGGAGTGCTATGTTGCACTTTTGCACACATTTCCAAGAAAATTAGATGATCTATAATAATTCTACCCTAGGGTTTGCGAGCATATACGAGGGGCTTTCCAACGAGTACTTACTTGCATGTGTGTAGAGGAAACTTTTAATGATTTCAATAAGTCCTATGTAAAATATAGTCTAGCACTCTTTCCTCACTAGATTAGATTCAAGGAGGCAATTATGTGTTGTTTGGTCCTAGACTAAGATTTGGTGTAAGTTGGTTTAAAAAGCAAGTTTACTATATTTTTATAAATAATGTGTGATTTATGTTCCCTCCAAGTTACTCATACCAAACATATTCACAACATGTCACCAAAAGATGGCTACACTCAAGGTCATTTTGACCTAGCTTTACATTTGGGTTCAAGGTTCGTTTTGAAAGAGATTATAATTTAGGGTATGATTTTGGAGCGACTTTGAAATGAGTAAAGATCAATGATTATGTCCTAATCTAAAACCAATCAAGAGCCTAGCATAACAGTTTTTTGTAATAAGGCTAATAGCTTTGGAAAATGGTTACTTGTTAAAAATCTTAGTATGTTTAAGAGGTTTGCTTTTAATTACCGGAACTAGTTTTCTTGCATTTTAGTAACTCTGGTGTTTGGTGTGAGTCTTCTTATGATGGTACGGGATCTACATTGTGAACATTTGTGGCGATGCAAATTCCATGGAACACGCATAAATTAAATTGCAAGGCACGCCATATGGGAGAACTTTTAAAATTAGATGACATACAACAAAATGATTACCTTTTTGTATTTGAATCTCAATTCATGGTACTAAAGATTAAGGTACATGGGTATCTTCTAAAACAACAAGATATTTATTGAAAATATCTTAGGTTTCATATAAATTTCAATTCGACCTATGTAATGAGCAAGGAGAAACTGGGGGAGAATAATCACTAATTGGCTATTTTACAAGATTCTTATGAACCTTGGCTAATTCTATATGGGATTTTGAACCCAAAATTATTACACTCACCCAATTTGAGATCTCTTCATCAAAAGACATGTCAAATTTCCCCACATTGCATGAAATGTAAGGGCATAAATTCTAAAAACTCTAAATGCAAGAAATGTAATGGCATATTCTAAAAATTCTAAAACATTTTCCTTGCTTTCAAAATCCCTAAGGACATGGTGCAAAAAAGGCTTTTTTTAGGAAAAACTAATTTCCCACGTTAGATATCATAATGTTTGTGTGGGTTTCATGTCACTTTCAACCCTCAAATGATTCATAAATTCTAAAATTTTCCCACTAAATGTTTGTGGGGAAAGAATGTGAAAAAGAGGTAGGGTACCACATGCCATCTTGCACCTTTGCATTAAGCTTTCCATTTTCCCACAAAACTACCACCATGTGATAAGGCCTTAGTACTCCATCACTAGAAGAAAGAAAGATTTTAAAACCCTCCTAATCTTCCTACAAACTAAAATTATGGTGGCATTTGCTATCACAAGATGCCTGTGTGACATTTCCTTGCCCCTTTCCCCTCCCTCCAAGGCTTCCACATCATGCACTTCTCCACCCGAGGCACCGCGCACCTATCTAGGTGTCAGAAGCTCATAATGCCATGTTAACGTGGGAATGTGTTGAAAACTTCTTGTGTATATAGGGAAACTCAAGTAAGGGAAACTCGTATCCTCCTTTTTGTAGGTTAAATGCACAAACTATTTAATTTTTTTTAAAAAAATACACATGGAAATTCACACATGGAGATTCACTATGGCACTCCCTCCAAGGAGGTAGTGTTAAAAATAGTTTGCATGAGGTTCAAGGCATTCACCACTATGCCTAGGACCAAACGAGAGACTAGTAAACTAGTAGCACAAAAGATTTTGAATATTGGTGCGTGAGAAGATGTCCTAATGAGGGAATACCATGCACACATATTCATAGTTATAAGAGTATTTTTCACTTTTTTGAAGTACTAGTGCAATTGAGGTTAAAGGTGGGTTTTGATCGGAATGCATTCATTCTAGGGGGAGTACGGGCATGAGGGGACTAGAAATAGGGTATTTCATTACCATGGAGAATGCATGCATTTAAAGGGGGCACTTTTTAAAACACTAGGGTCCCCATCTACCTGCTTTTCTATTCATCCACCTATTATTGTGTACGTGTGAGATGCATAGCCATAACTTTCTATCCATCACATTCACTTATAACTCTCACGACATTGAACTCCCAACAAGCTTACTACGTGGGCAAAAAGAACCCAAGTACTTTCGGGTCCCACCCACCCCTCTAGCTCACTAAGAATGGACGACTTTCAATCCGAGCAATACATATTACTTTTCTATTCATCCACCTATTGTTGTGTATGTGTGAGGATCCATAGCCATAACTTTCTATCCATCACATTCACATATAATTCTGATGACATTGAACTCCCAAAACAAGCTTATTACATTGGCAAAAGGAACCCAAGTACATCCGAGTCCCATCCACCCCTCTAGCTCACTTACAATTGATGATGTTCAATCCCAGCAAGCTTACTACGTGGACTCAAGGAATCTAAGCACTCATGAGTCCCATGCACCCCTCTAGCTCTTTAGCTTTATTTGTTTCAACCTTTCTTATTTGACACTTGTTACTCATGATGGGCTCGTACATGTTAAAATAAGAGGCGTGGGGTGGTGATGATGTAGTCACGAGAATGAGCTCATGATGGGCTCGTACATGTAAAAATAAGAGGCGTGGGGTGGTGATGATGTAGTCACGAGAATGAGCCTTGAAGTTAGAAGCAATATGAAGGAAGTAAAGAGGCAAGTGCCAATAAATAGAGAAGCAAGAGAGGTCAAGCTTGCAAACAACAACTTGTGTCTTACCAAGGAATCAATGAGCATGGCTACGCCCCAAGCTCATGCTCTCTTCCTACCATGGCTAGCTCAAGGCCACCTCAACCCCCTCACCCAAATTGCTCGTAACCTTACCTCCCTCGACCCCCACCTCCTCGTCTCCATTGTCTACTCTGCCCGTGCCCACTTCTACATGACTCGTAACAACAAGCCTCAGAGCTTCCCACCTTCTCAAAACCACCATGCCATCCGCACCGAAATCATCTCTGATGGCTTCCCTGCTGATGGCTCCCATGATATCATCCTCTCCCCCTCCGAAACTCTCGTCGCTGTGCGAGAAATGAGAAAAGGTTTTGAAGAGCTCATTGCCAAGATCAGTGCGCAGGGGCAGCTGCCTCCTGTGACGTGCATTGTCTGTGATAATCATTTCCTTTCGGCGCAAGATGTGGCTGATCGGTTTGGGATCCCTCGACTGGAGTTCACCCCTGTGAACGCAACTGCTTACTGGTTGTGTCGGCGGATTCCTCTTCTCATTTCCGAGCGACTGAACGGAAGTTAGGATTCCTGTCAATTCCTCTTAGCTAGAAGCTGTTAATTATATGATGAAGGCAAGGATAGGATTTCTAGTTAGTCCTCTCCCTCGCTTAACGCTGTCGGGGCTTAATTATATGTGCAGATGACGAGAGCGCGATGCTCACTCATGTACCTGGAGTTCCTTCGATGCATGTCTCGGATGTATTTCCCACAGGAGCAGCGGACCCTCATTTCCAATTCATTGGTCAGATATTCCAGCGAGGAAGGGAAGCGAAAATGTTGCTGTTAAACACTACCTACGAGCTCGAAAGCAGTGCAGTGGACGCTCTCCGCGAAGAAGGAGTTCCAGTGTACCCGGTTGGTCCGTTGCTTCAAACACCAGGCCTTCGTAACAGTTTCCACGTAGAGGACGACAAGTGTTTGCAATGGCTTGATACCCAGAAGGCTTCTTCCGTCTTATATGTGGCGTTTGGAAGCAACTGGTTCTGGACAGCGGAGGAAATCACAGCTCTGGCAGAGGGTCTGGAGGCGAGCGAGCAACCGTTCATGTGGATCCTTCGATCGGATCTACTGAAAGGAAGCAACAACAGCACCGACGCGTTGCCAGAGGGTTTTCTGGATCGAGTGAAGGGGCGGAGCTACTTTGCGAGTTGGGTTCCTCAGCTGTCGGTGTTGCAGCATCCATCGGTGGGAGGTTTCTTGAGCCACTGCGGTTGGAGCTCGATCATGGAGGCCATGTGGACGGGAGTGCCCATGATCGGGTGGCCAAAGATGGCAGATCAGTTCATCAATCACAGAATGGTCACCGCCGACAACTTCAACGTGTGCCTCAGCATTGAAGCCCATGCAGAAGGAGAATATGGAGATCCAGTGGCAATACAGAAGGCAGTGAGGGCCTTGATGCAAGGAGAAGAAGGGAAAGCGGCCAAGAAGAAAACTATGGAACTACACGAGTCCATCAAAAGGGCTGTCTCTCATGGGGGAAGCTCACAAAGAAACATGGCCACCCTTTTAGAAGCAATCAAAACATGTCCTTAACAGAACACATCCATGCTAAGACAGCATTGCTCACCGAAAACACTTTTTGGCCCTCTAAGGGTCTATGGAGAGGGGGTGTCATTTTTGTTCCAGTTAGGGAGACTATGGAAAGGTGCTGAAAATTTTGCTAATCAGGCCAGGGCAGATGGGTTTGATTCTAGTGTTGTGGGTCAAATTTGACTTGATTAGTGTGGTGTTTATGATGTTAATGAGAAGTTTAAGGTTTGGGTGGGCTTTTATTGAAAGTATGACATCTACTTTTATTAAAAGCATGTGATGTTATTAAAAGCTATGACAAAGGTCTCCCCTCATGTCTCACCTTACGTTTATGCTCTTCTACCTCTCTCCTCTTTTTTCACCGATCTTCCTTTCTCTATATGTATTCAGCTTAGCCTAGTTCTCCCTCTCCCTCATCTTTCAATTTACACCAATCCTCTTTCTCCTTTACACATAATATCTATCACATTACTCTTTTCTAAAACAGGGAATTAGTGGTTGTGCCACCTTGTTGCTACTGAAGGGCCGATGTTAGAAAACTAGTTTAAAAAGTCATGCTGACTTTCTTAATGTTGGTTATTGTTAGTTTAAATTTAGGTTGGTGGCAGCTTAGGATGAAGTTTTTGGGGGTAGTTAATTTATTTTATCTTTTAGTTGTATGAGAGAGATTATTTAAATGAGGGTCTCCACTCATGTCCCCACTCATATTTAATGGTCCATCCCCTCTTTCACCTCTCCCCTCTCCTCTCTTTTCACTCATCTACCTTTCCCCACATTTATTCACCTTCACTTACTTTTTTATGCATTCCTTTCCTTTGAGTTTACACCTTTCCTTTCCATGTTACAAGTTATTGGAAATTTTTATTGTAATATTTATATGAGCTTGTTAAAATAGGGCCATAGTGGTTTAACCACCTTGTTCATCTAGTCAAGGCCTTATGACATTCATTTTAGGAAAAATGGGAAATTTGATGCCAAGGTGGCATGTGGTCCCCCATCTTTTCACAGGGTTTTGTGGGAAAAAGGAATTTTGTGAAGCATTTGAGGGTTGAAAATGACATGAAGTCCATATTTTTACCAAACATCAACATGAAAAATGAACTTTTCCCACTAGAATCCATTTCCCACCATGTCATTAGGGCTGCACTAATTTTTGGCTAATCAGGGCCGATAGCCCTTTTCATGAGTGGGTCAAGCTGACCCTATTAAAAGTGGCTTAGACTAAGTGATCATACATAAGGTTTATTTCCTGTGTATTTAGTGTTAATGTTACCTTTATTAGCATTGCCTATCTCCTAGAGGGCTTATTTAACCCAAGTGTCAGCATTTGTTCTGAAGTTGAAACTTCAAATTATGACATCATCATCATCTTATAGAAATTCACTTGGATTTTTCTTTTTTTCTTTTTTTTTCTGGAATTGGTTTTTGTTTGATTTGGATCCTTTATTCTTGACTTGATCTCCCTTTTTGGCATAAACTTTCATTCGACATCCAAGAAAAGCAAAATTGACGTGGGCAATGCTACCATGGCTGATGCGCCTCTTGTTAAATGTATAGCACATGCACTTCATTAAAAGCATGAGAGGCTATTTAAATGTGCTCAATTTAGAGGTCCCAAGATTTATTAGTCCTTCTACCTCTCTCCTCTACTCTCCCTTTCATTCATCTTACGTATCACCCTTCACTTGCTTTTTTTATTTCTCCTCTCCTCCCAATTTACTCCTCCATTCTTCTTCTTTTACCAACTATTGGATATCTATTATTTAAGCTACTTTACATGTTGTCTTAAACGAGGACGTTGTGTCGCCTTGTGTTAATTAGGACCGATGCCCTCAAAACTTGAGTAATTGGTCAAGCTTACCTACTTAAGAATGTGGTTAGAAAGTTATTTTGCATTAAGAGGTAATCGTTTTTAAGCATTTATGTCGTATCTCAACCACATTAAAAGCAATTGGGATCAAGCTGAGCCACTTAAGAGAGTGGTTAGGGAATAATGCCATGCTAAGAGTTAATTGTTTTTAAGCATTTATATGGTATCTCAACTACTCTTACCTTCATTAAAAGCAAGAAAGGCCATATTGGTTTGGGTCAAGTTGACCCTAGGAAAAGTGGTTTAGACTACCGTAATTATACTCAAGGTTCATTTAGTATTTAATGTTTCCTTTAGCACAAGAGGTCAAGGTTATTTAAAATATGAGATTTGTTGGCCATTCCCCCTTTTCACCTCTCTCCTCCTCCCTTTTCATTCATCTTCCTCTCCCATATGTATTTTACCTTCACCATAAGATCCACCATTTGTATACCCGAGCTTCTTAATCTTTCAGTCCATCTGTTCAAATTTGAAATATCCTGGATGTCCTAATAGGAGAATTAAACCTGGCAGAACGTTGTAGAGGAGAAATGTGGATTGCTAATATCAATGTCATTCTCCGCTACTGCAGGAAAGAACTCGACTAAGTTGTGATTGAGCCGTGTCTAGAAGCTGCTACTATGTGAGCTCAAGGATGGGTATGAGGAGGTCTCCCCCGAGTGGTACATCGTTTGATTGAGCGGTTGTTGGCTTGTGGGTTCGGTGCTAGAAGGTGGTGGGGGTGGTGGTGTAGATGAGGGAAGTGAAGGATAGGTATGGACATCGGGCCTACAAAGGGTTTTTGGACTAGGCTCAGGGGGATCATGGGTAGAAAAGAAAGGAATATTGCGGTTTCCAGTTCTTCGTTTTCCTCCGTCATTGTTTTTGGATAAGTGACATGTTCAGTTGTGTAAATGTTGGCTTGTGTGGTACACGTAGCCATTAGCGGCTTCAAAGATACGATTGTACAAACGTAGGATTCTAGTGGGAGGGTATTGAATAATGCCTCGGTTTTTTATATATTGATAGGTTCCATTCACCTCTTGCCACCCCCTATATTGGAACCATATGTGGTTTTCTACCAAAACGGTCATTGGAAGGGGGTAGTTAGGTAAGTCTTCTGGTTTAGCTAGATCTAATGTTGGGTCGCTAGGGGGGGAAATGGAGGATTCTTGGATTACAAGACACCATGATCGAAAATTGAGGACAATTGGGTGAAGGGGGAGGTGATAGATGTCGGTTAATTCTTCTAAGGAAAAAGACCCATTGTAGTAGGCCATGGCAAAAAATAGGATGTGTGTAGTAGGAGTGTTTCTGTAAGAGTGTGAGGATCTGCTATGGAGGAAGTGGTGTGGTGAGATCAATGTTTTTTTTTGAATAGAGGATGCGGTGATAGAGGTGAAGTGATAATGTAGTGTTTGATCTACAATACGTGGGTGAAGAGCAAGGGTTTCCAAGTTAGTCATTGGGACCAACAACCGCTCATGTTCCAATTCATACAATGTATCCACTTCTGGGGATAAGGTGGGAGCCGTCCTTGCGGCCTCTATGACAAGCCTCTAGTGCTTGTCATAGCTGGAGGAGTTCATGATCCTTCTTGTTGATATGTTCATGCAGTTGTTTGGTGAATACATGCAGGTCCTTCGTATGTTGCTCCGCTGCATGAGTGAACTTTTCGAAGTGCTTCCTCCACTTCTTAGTGTTCCCTCAATTCTTGCTCCACTTTAGCTTTAACTTCTTACAAGTCCTTGTCTTTTCTCTTCAATTTGTTGTGATTGAGTTTGGATTGTCTCTTCAAGTTGTTGCAGCTTCTCTTGAAGTTGTCATTTCGATTCCTATAACCTATGAACTTTCGCTTCTAATGTCTCTTTGGCCTCATGAACTTGCTATAACTCCTGTTTGACCTATTCTCGTTGATTGTACAAAATGAGTACTTGTTCCTTTGTGTTAACCTGCTCTTCCTCCTTTCTATTGTAAATTTCCAAGGCAAGCTTGTGCAGGTTGACTAAGGCTATCATGAAGTCATACTCTTTCTGCTCAACTTTGTCACCCTCATGCATCTTATACTCCTTACATGACTTGTGGGAGGAGTAATTCTCGCTAGAGTAGGGTGCTACTGCCTCCAGAGATTCAAAGGGATGTTGTAGGTTGCCGGTGTCTTGGTGCCCTTTACTCTTCCCCTTTATGGTGGTGAGCATGGCTCCAACCAATGCTTCCTTACTTACAAACGGCTTATTTGGGCTAGACATATCTTGTGTATCATCGATATTATCAATGTCTTGTGCCTTCAAGTCCTCTTGCCTTTTTCGTTCTTCTTCTTCTTGTTGTGATTTCTTAGCTTTTGCTTCTTGTTGTGCCTTCCGTGCTTTTTCCTTCTTTTTTGATCTTCTTTTAGCGGAAATTTTTATACCCATTGTCGTTGAGCTTCGTATGCCTTCTTTGCTTTTAGTTTTGCCTCTTTACTTGACTCCCTTAGCTCTTTTGACCCCTTGGCTCTACTTCTAGTTTGCATCATCTCTGTTTTGGGCCTCTTGTCTAGGACATCCTCTTCAATCACGCGCCTTGACTTGTTAGCATATCCAAAATTGGTGCGTTCTAGCTGCCAAGCTCCCTAGTATGATAGATCAATGACATGAAGATCATTGGGTTTATCATTTTGTCTTGGTGCATAGTGAATCCTGTCCTAAGCTCTTGACAAAAGTAATCGACCCAATTGGTGACATATTGCCATGGTTGGCACAACCTTGCGAGGAAGCTAGGGGCTAAGATGTTATGATGATTGGCCGGCTTGATCCTTGTAAGGAGCCTCAGAACTCGGGTAGGTTTAACTAACGTATGAATGTCATTAATGTCATTA
Organism: Cibotium barometz; assembly: GCF_041138505.1. NCBI lineage: Eukaryota > Viridiplantae > Streptophyta > Polypodiopsida > Cyatheales > Cibotiaceae > Cibotium > Cibotium barometz. The sequence continues at coordinate 31,516,643 of NC_141076.1, read as the reverse complement.
AAGGGCATGCCCCCATGGTGCTTCTTCCTATCATACCTTACCATTCCATCAAATGCTTTATCAAGGTTCATGAGATGACAGAATGTCTTAGGAACTACATCAAAATTGTAGGCATTTTGAACCGCGTCGATCTCCACTGTGAACTCCTTCACTTGCCCCTCTGGCCCTTCAATGTGAGTCTAATTAGTGAGGTTGTTGTAGTTGTGAATGAATTGCACGACCATCTTCATGTCAATATAGAAGGGGAGTTTATGTTGAAGTGTCGCGAGGCCAAACTTCCCTCTGACATTTCCAGCTGAAAAGTGAGGGTTTGGCAGTGTTTAGGGAGCAATAAAACTAATTTGGGATGAAAGGGGGAATTTTGATAGGGTTTTGTTAAAACTATGATAGAAGCATCCTGGTGTTGGGGTTCTTTATAGGGGTATTGTAGCTATAGCACCACGCTGCTTTGCTATTATAGCAACACATCTCTTTATGGTATAGCACCATGCTGCCTTAATCTTGTATGTTTGACCCAATTGCTAAGGTTGTTTTTGTGAGTTTTTTAGAGATGATGGAGCTTTTGGTGGGTTTCCTTCTCCGGATTACAACCACTTCTTTGTGTAAGGGGGCTGCCTTAGCAGCTACACCAGTATGGTGTGTGGATGGAGCACCCGGGAGGTGCTTTTGTTGAACCCCATCACTTGGTCCCTTTTCTTGATGATAATTCATGTTGGAGGACCCTTAGTTGCATGAGAACTGACATCTGGAGTGGCCTTACCAGACAGGGTGTAACTTTAGGTCTAAAGCAGTGCCCCAGCAGCGCAATGTTCAATTTGGGCCCCTGGATCTGAAATTGTGCACAAGTGATGATGTGGATGTCTTATTGATGTCATGTACAGAAGGCATAGGCCCTGGATGCAGGCCCTGGATGCACTGCAATTGATACCCCTATACTTGTTTTCTACTGGCAGGACTGCTTTAGCTAAAGCAACGTGTTGGTGTGTTTGGCCCTGTAACACTACTTTGACTTCACATAGATGCTTCCAGTAGCATATTTAGTTGACCTGGGGGTTAGAGAGTGAAAGTGGATGGTAGCTGTGCCTGTTGCTTTAGTTGAGTGCCTTACTAATGCTGAATGTGACTAAGATTTGGTGTACATCCTCTGTGGAATAGAAACAGACTACTTTGAAGTTCTGGTGGTATTTGGAGCTAGCAAGTGTCTTCTAGTATGACTAATGCTATAGCCCCTATGGCAACAGTGTTTCAATTTTTATTGTTATGAGGTTGAGTGGACCCTAGTGTTGTGCTTAGGTTCACAAAGGTGTGCTCAAACCCTTGGATGACTCCAATTGATGCACATAAGACACTTTTTGGGTTGGTTGCCGCTTTACAATTTTAGTAGCAAACTCTATGACTCGGCTTATGAAGTGATTGAAATGTATAACTTTTGACCTCAAACCTCACTGTCATAATGAAAACAGGCCATAACAACATGACTGACACTTAGGTGAGAGATTTACGACTTGATTTCACGTGGGTGCTGCCATAGGGTGCTATGGTTAAGTGACCTATGGGACCCTAGAAATGGCAAACTCTTCTTGTAATGCCTACCCTAAGATAACTCATGACCTATCTAAGACCGAAATGTACCTCAAACATGACTCAAACAATTGAATTATCCCTTGAAGATAGCCATGAAGAGTACCTCTGAAAGGTGTCCTTGACTTGATGCTTTACTCAACCTTGAGTTGTTGGTGGGAAGAAGTTGTCATCAAAGTCCATGACCAGTTTCCCTTTCACCTAAGTATGTTCTATGTGGGATGGTGCATCCTTGCGAGCCGATCTTTCTCCTTGTGTGGCAGGTTCTTGTGGTACTATCCTTGTATTTAGGATAGGTTCTTGTGTATTTGCCGTACTACTATATGGTCTGGTTTATTGAGTTGGAGGCCCTTGTGTTGGTGTATCATGCGCTTAATGGGGTTTTCTTTCAGTTGGCAAGATGCAACCTCAAAGGTAGGTTCTTGTGTAACTACCTTTGAAGTTTTGGCATTGGTCGTATTTGTAGAAACAACATGTCCTTGTGGTTCTATCCTTGTATTTAGGATAGGTTCTTGTGTATCTGCCATCATCCCGTCCTTTTGTTGTATCATCTTCGCCCACCATACCCTCTTCTGGAACTCAGATTGTTGAGGAAGAAGTTTAGATGGTTTTGGGGGGAAGTGTCTTGAAACATTGTTAACTATGGGTACCCATATAGAAGTATTGCCTTGATAGTATCCTTGGGCTTTAAGAAGGTCCTTGGACACCCACAACATCCTTGCTTTCTATGGCCTTGGAGGGGTTCTCCTTTGTTGCAACTTAGGCTTCTTGGTGCGACTGCGAAGCTGGCTTGGATGACAAAGTCCACATGGTAGCCACACCTTATCATTGCCTTAATAATAACCTTGACTGTTTAGTAGGCTCCTTTGGACCCAAACCTTTCAAGTGTTGACACCGTATTAGTCGGCGGTATAGCAAGGGTTGTTGTCTTGCTATGTTGGTATCAGTGATTTTTTGCGGGTGATGGAGTGTTATCTTTCTATAATGCAATCACTGACGTCCTCCATTGTTGGTGAGGGTAGCCATTTGGGCTCGCCAATCCACTTGGCAGTTGACTTGGTAACACCAAGTTCGACCAAGTACGATGTTTTCTTCTAGTACCTGCGGGCATAACATAAAATTTACAAGTAAGCACATGCTTGTTAACTCAAACGGGTTAAACAATCAAACCAAGGGTTTCAATTATATTGCCATTAACGGAACGTATTGGAGTTGAGGTGAGGGTGAGGTTTACCCGGGGGAAGCTTTCCCAAACCTCTTGTGATATGAAGATGTTGCTTGCTCTTGGATCGATTAGAGCATCGAGGATGATGAACGAAGTGTTTGAAACCTATAGCTCAACCATTAATCATGTATGGTCAATAATAGGCTCTTCGGTTACGTCATTGTACTCTATGGTTCCTTTGTAATTGGTCATATGTTTGGAACATTGTTTTTTGGCCATTCTTTGTTTAGCCTCCTCTTGAGCTTTTTGTTTAAGAAGTTTTTCCTCTTTCTTCTTTTCTTGATAACTATGAATTTTCGATAAGGCCGGTAGCATGAGTGGACCATAGAATCGTTTCAATTTACTACCGTTGATATATCCGTCCATCACTACCCCCTCCAGGGTGGCAATTCAAACGGCACCTTGTGGAGTGATCTCCACGACCTTGTAGGGTCCCATGCCTTGTTATTTCAATTTTTGTTTGGTGTTACACATGCTAAACAACAAGGCAAGGTTGGTGTTACACATGCTAAACAACAAGGTAAGGTCTCCTTCTTGAAGATCCTTGTTTTAAGGTTAGGGTCAAACCATCGCTTGTGGCATAATTTTTCCACTCTCATTCCGTCCATTGCTTGCAAAGCGGGCTTCCTCTAATTGCTACAGGTCAGCTACTAGTATCTTCGCTAGGTCTTTGTTTTGGTAAGGCGCTCTTGCACTGCAACTCTCAAGCTAGGAATTAGGTATTCCATGGGCATCACCGCTTCAACTCTCAAGCTAGGAATTAGGTATTCCATGGGCATCACCACTTCAACTCCAAAGGCTAGGCTGGAGGGAGTGCAATTAGTTGCGAATTTGTATGTGGTTCTATAGGCCCAGATAGAAGCAGTTAATTTGTTCTCCCAATCGTTTCGATGGGCTTCAACGGTCTTCGTAAGAGCAGGGTGAAGGGGAAGGGACAAGAACAACTAAATGTAGGACTTTCCATGCTTCATACTTCTCAGGTTGATGCACTAACAAATCACCATCCTCATTCTTTGGGGGAGAAAGAAACTTTCTTGCCTCCGTGCCACCAAAACATGGTTTACATGGTAGATTCCCTATTTCCTAACTTCTTGAGATCCTTCTTTATTTCTACTTGCCCTCCATGTATAATCCAACTTTTGATAACACATATTCTACCTTCTTACATGTTGCTATTGAATATGTTAATGGCTACATCTTCTAAGAAAAACATACATATTCATAAAGTAACTTCTCTATCAATCCCACCACTACATGTAAAGTGCAAAAGTAGACCTCTTTAGTGGAATGGAGAGTAGTGTGAAAATTTTGGAGGCCAATATGAGGAGGATGTAGAAACTTCTTAAGAACCAAACTTCATTAGGCCCATGTGAGCATGTGCAAGAGATAAATTCCATGGATCATTTGGTTGTAGGAAGTGGACAATGGAAGCATAGAATCAGAGCATGCAAAAACATGCAAATGATGTTCCTCAATTCTTCAAACAATGAATTTGACTCCTGAATTGCAAAGGTGATGTCAAAGGACATGATAAAGTTTGCACTCCAATCCTCAAAGTTCAAATCAATAACTAAGGACATCATAATTTGTTGTTTCAAGGAAGTTAGTAAGTCATTTATAGCCAATGATGCACGTTGGATTTAGTGGTAAATCATATGCCATGATCTACAAGCAATTAAACAAAGGGTTCAAGTCAATCATAAGAAAGAAAAGGTTTTTTCCTCTTCCACAACCATTCCATGTCTTGAAAGCATGAGTAATTCTCAATTCAAAGATATTGGAGCTTATTGAGGAGCCAATGCACTTCAACCACACACATGTATGCAAGTCAATTTCTAAGGAGGTGCTTCTCAAGCTGCACACGAATAATAACTTTGTCTTGGATGTGTCTAAAGTGCAATCAGCACAATGGTAAAGTTTTACAACATGACCCATGAACAATGAAATGGTAAGCTTCAATTTGTATTATAGTTGGATGAAAGTGAGTTCATCAAGTTTCAAAATCTAGAATGAGTGAGCCTTACACTAATGTGAATAGAGCATTGAGAGGTGACACATCAAAGGATCACCCAAATTATTTAGTGTGCAATCATAAAATGATATTTGGTGGCTTGCTACATTTGAGGTGCCCAAAGAAGACCATGAAATATTGAATGCTTTCTTCAACTTGACGGACATCTCAAAAGTTATTAGACGTCAATCTAGTGGTGAGGTCTTAAGTGTTCTTGAATATGGAGATTATCGTCTAGTATGGCACCTTGCAAGTGATTTGAAGAACTTCAAATGCTACAATAATGTTAGCCTTGGCAACGTTTCTTAGGTTGGATAAGCCACCTTCCCCAAAAATAGCCTTGTTCTTGTTACACCATAGCTAGGTTAAAACAACAGCCTTGATCACCTAGAAGAGGGCCAATTTTTGAGGTAATGGCGTCCAAGTTGGAGTAAAATGTGTAGCTTTTATTTATTGGCTCATTGCCAGTCCTCTTCCTCGCCCGGGGCATATGCAGTATCTTTCTTCCTTATAATAAATATCCACTCTAATTTTACAAAAAAAAAGACCTTGAAATGCATGTATGGTGTATCAAATGAAGCCAATGCAAAATTCCCTTGTCTTTATTTTATGTCTTTTAGAAAGAATGGCAGTACTAGGAAAAAAATGGATTGTAGAAACAATCCAAATGGTTTCTCGACCTGCGATCAACTTGTATGTCATGACGGTAACATGGTGGCAATGGATCCAAACTGGGATCCCATACTTCCTAGTTCAACATTCCTTATCTATTGAGCGTGCACTGCATCTTGTAAAATGCTAGTTTGTTTTTTGTTTTGGATTACCAAATTGGGTAGTTGCTAGATTTGTTGTTCCTTGCTATTCAAAATGTGGAGTCGAAACATAAACACTATGAGCTTGGTTTGCAAGTCATTTAGTATACCCAAGTAGACCAGCATTACCTTCACATGCATAATAAATAATGTAAACCCTGAAAATTGAGGAGAAAAGAGTGTCCTCTTATTTCACTATTCTTTTAAGAATATTTGTGTAATATATGCTTAGAGAGAAAGCCCTTACAAGGCCTATTTTGCATCCTTATTTTTTCTAATGTCTTTCTTGTTACCAAGAAGGCCATGCACACATTATCATCACTATCTATTGATTGAGTTAAGGATTAAACACTTAAACAGATATGTTTAGTGTAACATCTTTAAAGAATACATTTGTTTTTCCTTGTATAAGCCTCTTTGTTAGTCCAAAACTCTTGTACACATCTACATTGGAGTCTTTCCATTTACATTAAACTTAGGAGCATTTATTGTACTAGCTGGATCCTTCATGAGGGAATCATTGAAGAGCAAAGTTAAGTTGGATTCACTTCCTACAATGATCTTTTTAGCATGGTGCTATTGGCATTTTATGTTACATGAAATAGAGAGCATTCTTGAGATAATGCACATGTTTGTGTGGTCTTGCAAATCTTGCAAACAAGTAAATCCAAGATAAAAATATTTTCTACTATATTGATTATGGTTCAATCATTTTACACTCAAATTAAAGACTTACCAATTCAATTAGAAAAATAGAAAGCATCCTTGAGCTAATGCATGTCTGTGTGGTCTTGCAAATCTTGCTACTATAGATGTAAGTATTATTTCATGACAATTTTTTATGATTCTCCAAAAAGAGAATTATCTATTTCCTAAGGGGAAATCTAAAGACTTTAAATAATGTAATTTTTTCTTATTCATGGTTTACAATCAAAGTTAAAAAATTGAATTCTTAAGGTTGAATTGAGGAGAAGAGTATAAATCCAAGGCATTCTTGGTTGACTCAAAAAATTAAATAGAATAACAAGCTCTCCCCCACTCCTCAGTAAAATGGAGTAAAAGGATGAGTAGGACTCTTATTTCAAAAGCCAAAATTTCACCCACGGATCAGAGAGCTTGAGGACATCATCACCTTATAATCTTGTCTAATTCATGGTTGGTAGAGTGAGGGTGAGAACCTCATTGGAACCTTTAAGATCTCCATATGATAGATATGCAAGGTAGGAATATCTTTGTAACATTTTTTGCATTACTACTAGGGAGTAGGAGAATGCTTTTTCCTTGAACCTCTTTCTTTTGTTACTATCTACTTGCTCTCCACCTTGTAGGAAACTTGGACATTAATGGTAGATGGTAGGATACGTAAAGTATAGGTGTTTGGAGCATGAAAATTGTGATTTTTGAACTTGTAGGTGACAAATCAAGCTAGGAATGGTTGAAGGGAAGGACCTTAGTATTGCTAAACTTGATGAAAAATAGAAAAAAGTGTTATTTTTTGTTGTAGGTTGGTAGATTAGATCATCCCGCATCACCCTAGCTAATCGAGGAATTTGAAAAAGAATACTTGGGTGAAAAACCATGAAAAGAAACCACTAAACATCAAATGATCTTTGACTAAAGATCTTTGTGGAACTATCAAACACAATCAAGGATTCCATAAAAGTAAAAAACAACTCCAGTCAACCTACTCATGGAACTAGAGCTTCACATTCAAAATTGACAAATTCATAAATCCACATGAAAATTAGAGAAACCTACTTAGAGTAAAAAAATGCCACTTGTGGAACTGACTTTAATTTGTTGAAGTCTAAATTAACATAATCATAAAACCATCTCAAAATCCCAAAAATTCACTTGAAGATAAAAAATAACTCATGGAAATCAAGGTCAATGCACTAAACTTACATTCAATGCGTTGAAGAATGAAAGTATCAAAAATACATAAAATAATTTTATCCTTGTCTAGTAGTCTGAAATGACCTTTACATGCACCTCAAATCATGAGGAAAAAACATAGAAGCTGACCATGCACCCAAGGAAAGTGCATGGCACATCAATCTATCAAGATATAATTTATTTTTTGTCTCAAAAATTAGTAGATGTCATGCCAAATCATGCTCAAAATTCAGTTGATACTGAAAGGATTCATTTGGTCAAGAGCATACTTGAGTTCGAGCCTTGACTCAAATATGAAACCCACTCACCGCCTAGGGACACCACGTCTCTTGAAGCTACTAAAGATTTATAATCCTCACTAATCCAATATACAACAAATCAATTGGTAGCTTGGTAACCCAAAGTATTTCCACATCAATAAAGTCAACACCAAGACCTGCAACACCTATAGAGGACCCTGAACTAGTGAATCCCTTCATATGAAGGAGTCACCCATAGGGTCTATATGTCAACCCAATTACTCCTCAATCTAGAAGACCTTTGGAGGGTGATGGAAGATAGGGATGCATCTCTAAGAGGGAGCAATAACACAACAAGCTACTGGGTTCATATCAGCCCACAGGATGATAGTAGTGACATTTCAATTGCCACACCCACTTAAACCTTGCCCTTGGATCCTATTCAATCGTACTCATACTCTTTTCCACCACCTTTATCACAAAATGAATTCTCACAAGATCCCCCGGACTAAGCAAGAACGGAAACCTATAGCCATAGAACCCTCTATGCCTTCCTATACTTATGAAGGTGAATATAGTGGTGGATCTTGAACCCACATGATCAACCCACAGATCTACCTACAGATCAATATTCCCATTGTATTTACTCCTAGGACAAACTAGAAGAGACAAAGGAGGGAAGTACTAGAAATCAAACCAACCTCTATATATCAAGAGGAGCCACACTCCTCTCCAACTTTTGTTTGCAAGGACATTAAACCTAGGAGAAGGTAGCACCATTCCTATTATTCATCCAGCAATACCACCAGTATACCTTCCTAGCCATACATCAGCTCCACAAATTGCAAATGCAATAGTCTTTCTTGGACATTATGGACCATACATCTCCCCACAAGATTTTCATCGAGGTCCACCTAGACCCATACCAAGTATAGAGGTCCAAGGAGTTTATTGTATGCCATCGTCATTACCCCCCATATTATAACCACTCACCCCACCTAAAATATGCATATGGTCTACCACATGATATATGTATAGACCACCCAAATTATATAACTTACAATGTGACCACAACCACACACTTCAATCACCTATACTTATGGTCCGCCACAACCAATACCACCTCAAATATCTCCCCCTTCATTCATAGAGGACAAACTCAAATATCTCCCCCTTCATTCATAGAGGACAAACTCAAAGACATAAAGCAAATGGTGAAGAAAGCCAGAGAAATGGGAAGAGGAGTGGTTGAGGATACCTTCTTAGGAAGAGGCCACGCACCTAGAACAAGGCATCACCACATCTCCAAGCTATTAAGTAGATTTGTTGGACATTATGAAAAATATGGACTCAAAAGAATAGCAAAATAAAATGACTCTAATTTAAAATCTGTAAGACCACTTTTTGACTAGTTGATAGTAAACTTACCCATTTTTAATATAAGATGGTACCTACCAAAATCTGACACAAATCTCAGGAGCATATAAAATGTTAAAATATATCTGTCAAAATCTAATGAAAATCTCATGAGCATATAAAAAGGTTAAAAAGTAGTTCTCCAAAAATGTGTGTCCTTACAAACATGACTCTCATAACTTCTTAACAACTTTTCAGCACCAAATTCCATGTCTTATTATGCATTCCCGGCATGAGAAAAGTGGAAATTTTAAATTTTCATTTTACCTAAGTGTCAAGCTAGCCTGCTACTTACCTTTTGAGATAATGGGAGTGCCATTGTGCCTAACGCAGTCACATAAAAAAGTGCACAAATTGAGCAATTTCCAATCTAAGTGGAGGTTGCAGGAATGCTTTTGGAGTGAGGTCATTGAGAAAAATAGTGGTAGAACAAAATTGTAGAGTAGAGTAGTGGTGGGGTGACGTAGAATTCAAATTGTTTTCCTCTCTTAAAACATAATGGTAGAAGATGCATGGCTCAAAATAATTTTCCTTTCTAATTTACCTCCATGAATGTAAATCTTAGAGGGTAAGGAAGGATGGGGGATTAGTCGACTAGACCCTCTAGCCACTGGTCCAACTTCCTGTAGTTCTTGTAACTTTCCTTGACTACCGGCAAGTTGTAAGCATTCCTTACGGCATCAATATTCAAGTGTAGTTTTCTCTTCTCCCCCTGAACATCTTCAATGTAAGTTTCATTGGTGGTTCGGTTGTAATTCTTTACAAACTGTGTCACTGCCTTGATGTCCAGATAGCAAGGTAATTTGTGTAATACTGTCCCAAGGCCAACCGCTTGTAAGTAGGGTTTGACCTCCGGATCCTCCAAGGCTTTGTAACAATTAGTGCTATGGTAGTAAACTTTGAAGTCTTCATGCGGTGCTACCCTGTATTTGCTATGAATGACCACTCCGTCCAGCTCATCTACCCACTGCTTCCCAAGGGGTGAGTGGTTCAATACAATTAAAATGTGCTCAGTATCCACTGTAGGGCCCTCTTCCTGTCTCTGCCTCTTGGTGCCTTGCCTTTTGGATGATGAAGCTTGTGCCGTATGCCCTGATGGCTTGCGGGGAATTTCTTCGACATCTTCCATCTCTGCAAGGGTAATTGGGTCGGGAAGGGAGACTGTAGGGGTACGGGAAGAGCTAGGTTGGGTGCGGGGTGAGGTCCTAAAGTGGCTTCATCAACGAGATGCGAGTAAGCAAACATCTCGTTGAAAAAGTCCAGCTGTTCGGGTTCATCTGGGGAAGACATTGTGTGGAATTTGAGGGTATTTTGACGGTTTGGAAATGGTGAATTTTGGAGAAAATTCCAGCAGCATTAGTTGCAAGAACTATTTCCAACGGGGGGGCCTTATATGTAACTATTTCAGCGGTCTGCTGAAATGTTTTCAGCACGCTGAATTAATGCCCCGTGGAGAGAGCAGTCGGTATTTCAGTGCGCTGAATTAGCTACCCGTCGAAATAGAAAGTCTTTATTTCAGCGCATTGAATTACGGGTCCGTGGAATTAACAGGCCGGTTTTCAGCGCGCCGAATTAGGGGTCCGTGGAGATAGTGGGGGGTTATTTCAGTGCGCTGAATTAGAGGCCCACTGAAATATTCGGGGCTAATTCAGCGGTCCGCTAAAATAGCTCCTGAATGAAAAAATGAAGTTTTTTTCTAATTTTTTATGTGCACTCTGTGATACCGAAATCAGGTGTTGTAGCATGAATTATGACAGGGAAACCTATGGTGGTGAAGCAAAATACCTCTGTCCCCCTCACCGGTGTGAGTACCGAATTAGTGCCTATGTGCCAGTGATGGAATGGGTGCAGTGCCTATGTGAGTGGTGGGTGCAGAGAATATCATCCAAAAACAAGGAAACAATTGGAGAGTTCAGAGGTTGAGTATAGCCGAATACCGCGCAGTGAGCCATGTCGAATATGAATGAATGGCTTCTTGTACGCGGTTGGACACTTCATCTCTTTTATTGGGTGGTACCAAGGTTGTCGTCAGCTTGGCGGAGATATCCCTTGGACACGTAGATGGTGATGAAGAGCAAGGCTCTACCCTTTTGTTAGGAGTAGGTTCTTGTGGTGCCTTGAGTCGATAGTCAAATGATGGGAGAACAGGTTCTTGTGTTACTCTTCTCCTTGCTAATGTAGATGCCATTGAAAGTTGGGATTGGGTAGGTTCTTGTGGTACCACCTTGGTGTTGAAGGTGGTTTCTTGTGTATCTACTCGCCATGAAGTGAATGTTGAGATAGGAAGTTTTTCCTTCCCTTGAGCTGCTCGGACAGGTTCTTGTGGCACTCCTTTTTTAATAGGAGGTTCTTGTGTTGCTGTCCTCCCTATCGGCACAGAGGTAGGAATCCATTGTGGATGGACGAGGATGGTAGCATCGTGATGTTGTCGGTTCTGTAGGGTTTGTCGATTCTGGGGGTGTGGTTGTTGATGGTGAGGCTGCTTAGGTATCCAAATATGAGTTTCTCCTTCATAATACCCTTGTGCCCTCAGAAGAGCTTTGGACACCCATCGAGCTTGTCGAGTCGATGTAGAGGATCTCTTAACCTGGTTAGTTCTCCTTGGGCGACGCTTTGAAAATGTTTTGTAATGTGGATGAGGGGGACCCATACATGTCGCTCTCCTTGGTAAAAACCTTGAGCTTTGAGTACATCTTTTCGTACCCATCTTGATTTTGTCGAGAGTGATTGAAGCTCCTTGCGGATTGTTCCCGTCCTTGGGTGATGTGTTGATGGAGTTGGAGGGATAACTTGGTGTGACAGTGGAATGAGAACTCTGGAAGTGTTCAATGGTGTAACTGAGTTCCTTCCTCCGCTCGTTAAGGTTGCAGTGTGTTCCCTCCAGTCTATTTGGCAGTTAATCGAGTAACACTAAGATCTTCCTAGGATTACCTGTTCGTCCATGGTACCTATAGGCATAACAAAAAACCTTTCCTCCACCTTGTGGTTAGCAACCGTTATTGATGTGTCAAGATACTCGATGGTTGAGATTTCTTGTCCATTAACGGCCCTTACTTTTGCAGAAGATGGTAGTAATGCACCTGTTTTGCAGGGTCTTCCATACCTCCTGTGATAAAAAGTTATGGCTTGCACCTGGATCGATCAATGCTTCAAGCTTGTTGAGACCTGCTATCTTGCAAAATCATATCCACTTTAGCGGGTTCAATTTCACATTCCTCATCCTGGTTTGCAAAGGTGATAAGGGTCGCCTTGTAGATTGTAGGATTTGTCCTACTTTTTAATTTAGCATTTTGAGTTTTGGCTTCCTCCTTGGCTTGTTGTTGCATTCTCTTCTCTGCTTTCTTGCGTTCTTTTTCACCATGGATAGCCTGAAGAGTTTGAAGGGTAAGAGGTCCATAGTACCTCTTAAGTTTACTGCCGTTAACGTAACTCTCCATTTCAGTGCCATCTAAGGTGGCAATGCGAGCATTTCCTTGAGGCGTTAGCTCAACCACTCGATAGGGTCCCATGCCTCTATATTTAAGTTTCCTTTTTGTATTCCTTACGCTATATAATAATGTAAGGTCACCCTCTGCAAGGTCTTTGTTTTTAAGGTTGTAGTCAAACCATCTCAACCTTAAGGCAGAAGGCTGACCTGCCCTAAGTTGAGTCTCTTCAAGATTCTCAAGGTCAATTAACCTTTCTGCTAGAGGCTTTTTGGTTAACCTCTCCTTTACAGTAACGCGAAGACTTGGTACTACAAATTCCATTGGCATTACCGCTTCCATTCCGAAGGCTTAGCTAAATGGTGTGCAGTTTGTTGCTACCTTGTAAGCCGTACGGTATGCCCTGTGAGCTTATGCTCCCCTTCTACAATGCATGTGATGATATTATAGAAGGTCTTGTTGGAACTCTTTGCTAGGCCATTAGCCTATGGGTAGTAAGGGGTTGATTTTATGTGAATGATCATGAATTCACTCAACAGAATGGTTATGGTTTCATTGATGAAGTGTGTACCCCTATCACTCACTATCTGTAAGGGGCATCCAAACCGCGTAATGACTTGCTCATACAAAAATTTAGCAATGGATAGCCCATCATTCTTCTTGGTTGCCCCCGCCGCTTCGACCACTTGGTGAAATAATATGTAGCAGCGATGATATATCGAGCTTGTGTGTGTCAAGCCACTAGGCTAATCTGTTCGATGAAGTCGATTCCCCACTTTTCGAATTGCTGGTTTGCTAGAAATCCCCAAACAAGGTAGGCCACCATAGGCCGACTTGTAGTACTTTTCTAGATGTTATTTCTACTGCAAAGTGACCACCGGCCATCCCTAAATGTGCCTCTTCTAGAACTTCTACAATTTCGTGTTCGTGGACACATCTCCTTAGAATACCGTCTTTTCCCAATCTATAGAGTTGACCTGCAATTAATTGATAAGGAGCAGCATCTTTCATGAGCTTGCGAGCTCTCTCCCTATTTAGGGGTTTGTCCTGAGGGAGTCCATTGGTCAAGTAGTGTCCGACCTCCTCTGCCCATTCGGGAATTAAATCGACTTGGAACAAAGGGGCATCCGAGAGATCATCATGTGCTCCTGTTTGCTGGCCCTCTGTTTGGAATTCTCGACATGTGATTTGCAAGGATATGGGTAGTGCCTTTACGTACTACGACTGTGAAGTTGAATTCTAAAAGAGTTAGCATCCACCGCGTGATCCTTTCTATCATGCAAGGTTTGTTCACTACGTAGAGGAGGGCTTGATGGTCCACAAAGAACACAAACTTGTTAGCTAACAAGTAGTGTATGAACTTCTTTACGGCATATACCATTGCAAGTCCCCCCTCTTTCTGTTGTGGTGTAGTTCATCTTAGCTTCGTTGAGCTGTCTACTCGTGAAATATATTGGATGATCACATTTGTGGTCTCCTGGTTGTGCTAACACACATCCTATAGCAAAGTTTGAAGCATCAATGTGGACATGGAATATTAGATTCCAGTCTAGAGCCTTAAGGATTGGCGCGGAGACCAAAGGTTGCCATAAAGCATCAAACGACTGTTGACACTCTTCAGTCCAATTGAATTCTACCAACAATTTGTATAGCAGGCGAGCAATTGTCGCGTACAACATGACGAATCTTCTATAATACCCCATATGCCGAGTCAATCTTTGTACACCCTTAGGGTTTGTTGGTGGTGGGAGCTCTAGAATGAGTTTAATTTTGTTGAAATCCGTGGCCAAACCATTTTAAGACACTACCTGTCCTAAAATGATACCATGCTTGACCCAAAACTGGCATTTTAGAGGATTAAGAGAGATGCGATACAGTCGGCAATGTTTGAATACCAATTTTAGATATTTGAGATGGTTATCCCAATCTGTATTCACACAAAGGTCATCTAAGAAGACTTCAAGGAAGTCTCTTAGGAAGTCCTTCAATGCAGTGCTCATTAACCTTTGGAATGTCGTTGGCGCGTTGATTAGCCCGAAAGGCATCACCCTATATGCTTGAGTTGGTCCTTCATATCCTCCCCTGTGGTCAACGGTACCAAGGTTGTGGATAGCTGAAGACATTCCTTGGAGCTCTGGATGATGTTGAGGGGTGAGGATCTACATTGTTTTTGGGGTGTAGGTTCTTGTGGTGCCTTTGTTGTAGATTGGCATGATAGTTTGATGGCCTTAGGAACAGGTTCTTGTGTGACTGTTCCTTGTGTCGATAATGATGCAACCAGTCGTAGTGGATCCTTCATAATAATCCTAGGCCCTTAGTAGAGCAACCGGTATCCATTGTTGTCTCATTGATAGTTTTGGTACCTTCTTTGTTGAATGGTGGAGGGGTGGTCGAGTTGATAGAGGTGGTTGTTGTTGGTGAGGCTTTTTAGGAACCCATATTTGAGTGTGGCCCTCATAGTATCCTTGGGCTATGAGAGTTTCTTCGACACCCACATAAATGTCCGTGGCATTGTTGAAGATGTCTTAGTTTGGTTTGTTCGCCTTGGATGATGTCATGTGGTGGTGGTCTTTGGTTGTTGACTGTATGGCATGCATGGAGTCCACACATGCTCTTCCCCCTCGTAATAGCCTTGGGTTGCTAGGAGGTGCTTGCATACCCAATGTGGCTTCATTTGTGGTGGGGGTACCTTAGGGATTTTGTTTGTCTTCATGGGAGTTGACGATGGTACGGTAGGTGGAGTCGTGATTGGTGGTGAGGAAGTTTGTTTGGTGGTTCCTAGCTCAATGATCCAGGTTCGTTCTCCACTAGTCATTGCTAGTGTGAATTCTCAACAGTAAATTTGGCAATTGACATTCCAACACCACGATCTTCCAAGTATAACCTGCTTGTCTAGTGTACCTGCTGTGAGCATTAACAAGAAAAAGAGGTGGAGTGAATCAAGGAGAAATCAGTGGGATTAGATGCTTGGATGTAAACTCTATAAATTGAGGCATTGTCTAGTGTACCTGTGAGCATTAACAAGAAAAAGAGGTGGAGTAAATCAAGGAGAAATCAGTGGGATTAGATGCTTGGATGTAAACTCTATAAATTGAGCATTGGCCTAATGAGAATTTGTTGGTTTTTGACTATCCATGCCTACATTAAGCTATTAGTTAATTTTTCACTAATTGCATCTTAATTATCATCTAATCACTTTGTTAATGATGTTGATTCTAGCATTTGATCCACCATAGCTCATCACATTGCTGTAATTTTAACATGGTGTGCTTAGCAACTGTAATCGGCATGTTTATATAATCGAGGGTTTCTAACATTTGATCGTTAACCGCTTTGATGCTTGTAGATGAGGGGAGAAGAGTTCCTTGATCCATCATTTCCCATACCTCCTGGGTGATGAAGTTGTGGCTCGCTCCTGGATCGATTAAGGCCTTCAAGATTTTTGTAGTTCCTTGACCTTGAAAAATCACTTCAACATTAGCCAGCTCAATTACATTTTCCTCATCTACCGTGTCTAGGTTGACAAGGGTTGCCTTGTATAATGTTGGTTATGTCCAACTATTTAGTTTTGTGTTTCTTGCATTCGCTTCACCCCTAGCTTATTTATGCATTCCCTTCTCTGCCTTTCTATGCTCTTGCTCACCATGGATGGTTTGGAGAGTTTAAAGGGCGAAAGGTCCATAGGACTTCTTCAACTTGATACCGTTGATGTAGCTCTCCATTTCCATGCCATCTAAGGTGGCGATTCGAGTTGTGCCTTGTGATGTGGTTTCCACCACTCTGTAAGGTCCCATACCTCTATACTTGAGCTTATGCTTCGTGTTTCTTATGCTATACAATAGCACAAGGTCTCCTTCTCGAGGTCTTCATGTCGTGCAAGTTCCCTTAGTGTGAGAGGCTTGAGAGAGCTTGTGTGCTTGATGATTGGGCTAAGGATCTTCACATGGTGTTGCACATCCTTGTGTGTGGGTTAGAGTAGAAGGGTGTGTTGTATTCATGCTGGTGGCATTCCTTTCTCCTTCTTCTTGATGTTCATCATGTGTAGCGCTGCACATGGGTGGCATACCATTCCCCCTTCATGGAGATTTGATCTACCCCATTCTGTACGTGCTTGCATGGCTAGAGTTTGTGTGGTTAGGATGGACACCCCATATGACACCCATGTCTTGTGCATGGTAGGGTGGAAGCATAGGTGTTAGAGAGAAGGGTGAGAGCAAGAGAGTTGTGAGTTGTTATCATTTGTTGTGTTGTCATTTTAGTTTTGCGTTTCTTACATTGGATTCATCCTTGGCTTGTTTCCGCATTCTTTTCTTTGCCTTTCTACACTCTTGCTCACCATGGATGGTCTGGAGAGTTTGAAGGGTGAAGGGTGAGAGCAAGAGAGTTGTGAGTTGTTATCATTTGTTGTGTTGTCTTTCCGCATTCTTTTCTTTGCCTTTCTACACTCTTGCTCACCATGGATGGTCTGGAGAGTTTGAAGGGTGAGAGGTATATAGTCACTCTTCAACTTGCTACCGTTGATGTAGCTCTCCATTTTCGTGATATCTAAGGTGGTGATTTAAGTTATGCCTTGTGATGTAATTTCTACCACTCTATAAGGTCCCATACCTCTATACTTGAGCTTATGCTTCGTGTTTCTTATGCTATACAATAGCGCAAGGTCTCCTCCTTTGAGGTCTTTGTTTTTGAGGTTGCAGTTAAACCACCTCTTTCTTTTCAGTTTTTTGGCTTTTAGGCACAAAGCCACCCTTAACCGTGTTTCCTCTAGATTGTTGAGCTCGACTAGCCTCTCAACGAGAGCCTCTTCTGTGAGTCTCTCTTGCACTGTGATGCGCAGACTTGGCACTACATACTCCATTGGCATCACTGCCTCCATACTGAATGCAAGGCTAAAAGGTGTGTAGCAACCTTGTACGCAGTGCAATAGGCCCAAAGGGCTACAATCAGCTTGTGCTCCCAGTCATTTTGATTGGCCTCTACGGTATAGGTCAACATGTTACATTATTAAGACTTTGTTAGTGCTATCGGCTTTCCCATTTGCTCGTGGGTAGTAGGAGGCCGATTTCCTGTGAATGATGAGAAACTCACTCAACAGGGTGGCAATGGTTTTGTTAATGAAATGTGATCCCCTATCACTCACCAATTGAAGTGGGCATCCAAACCGCATGATGACTTGTTCATATAAGAATTTTGTGGTGGATCTAGCATCAGCCTTCCTTGTTGCTGGTGCTTCTACCCATTTTGTGAAATAGTCCATGGCCACAAT